>NW_016821745.1:1243702-1303910 GCF_001698545.2 Rhinopithecus bieti | reverse complement strand
TAAAGCACTGTATTGTATTTTTCATTTCATTCATTCTATTCTTCAGCTCCAGAATTTCTGTTTAGTTCTTTTTTATAACCTCTATCTCTTTGTTGAACTTCTTGTTTTGTTCATGTATTTTTTCCCTGATTTTATTGAATTGTCTATGATCTCTTGTAGCTCACTGAGCTTCCTTATAATAATTGTTTTGAATTTTTGTTAGATAATTCATAGGTATCCATTTCTTTGGGGTTGGTTACTTACTGGAAATTTAGGCTCCTTTGTTGGTGTCATATTTCCTTGATTTTAATGTTCCTTGAAGTCCTGATTGCTGTCTTTGCATTTGGTGTTGCTGTTTTTGTTGTGTTGTTTTGTCTTATTTTGTTTTGAGACAGGGTCTCTCTCTGTCACCCAGGTTGGAGTGCAATGGCGTGATCTCGACTCACTGCAACCTCCATCTCCTGGGTTCAGGCAATTCTCCTGCCTCAGCCTCTGGAGTGGCTGGGATTATAGGAGCCCACCACCATGCCCACTAATATTTGTATTTTTACTAGAGATGGGTTTTTGCCATGTTGGCCAGGCTGGTCTCAAACTTCTAACCTCAGGTGATCCACCCACCTCAGCCTCCCAAAGTGGTAGATTTACAGGCATGAGCCACTGTACCTGGACCTTTGCATTTGAAGATGTAATCACCTTCTCTAGTCTTTAATGACTGGCTTTGAGAGAGAAAGACCTTCTGCAGTCAGCTCAGTGAGGGTCTCTCAGACCTTTTCTATAGATTTGCCCACTTCACTCCTCTTGCTTCCTCTTGGGAGTGGGCAGAGTCTTTTAAGCCTTCCCTTCATCCCACAAAACCAGGTCAAGTCCAGAGAGTCTTCCATTTATTTGTCCTAGTGTAGTGTCCTGACTTGTTCGAGGCTGTGTGCCTTCTTCCAGTCTCACAGAGTTGAGCCAGCTATCTACATGTGTTTATGCACAATCTAACAGAGACTAAGACACACAGTCTGCAGGGCTATGCACAGACTGCCCACTATAGGGGGTGGAGAGGAGGTGCATGGAGTGTGGGGAATATCCATGGGCTATTTGGTGGGGGAGGGGATTCAGAGTTGATCCACCCTATATGGCTTGTAGGCAAATCTCTTGGTGAAGTCTATAAAGTTGTTAGTAGAAACTGAACCCATTGGGGAGGGGGGAGGGGGGAGGGATTGCATTGGGAGTTATACCTGATGTAAATGACGAGTTGATGGGTGCTGACGAGTTAATGGGTGCAGCACACCAACATGGCACAAGTATACATATGTAACAAACCTGCACGTTATGCACATGTACCCTAGAACTTAAAGTATAATAATAATTAAAAAAGAAAGAAAGAAAGAAAGAAAGAATAAAAAAAAGAAAAAAGAAAAAAAAACAAAAAGAAACTGAACCCATTGTTGAGTTCTGCACCCAAATGCTGTGAGCCCCTGCACCTTTTCTTTGATCATAGCTACATCCAAACTATTCAGCCATGCCAATCTCCTTAGTGTCCTGGTATAGCAAGAAAGACGTGAGCCTCTCAGGTAGCTGAAGAATTTGGGAACTCACTACATTCTCATGTTCCCCCTTGGGAAAAATCACAGGCCAAGGAGGTCTCCTATGGCACTAAGCAGTGCCACTTTGAAGGAGGGATAATGTGAGTAACATGAAACTATTCTTCTTACCCTCTTCAATGTGTCTGCTATTGGATTTTTTGCTCCAAATGGTTGCTGGGACCTCTCCACTGAACTCTCAGGCTTCCACAAAGATACTGTCATTCATGGATGTTTGTCAAAATTCCTGCCTTTGATACTTAAACATAGTGTTCCACTATCACATTTACTATAATAATGCAATGAAAAATAATGTTGTTATAAGATCTTATATAAAACTTAAAATATATAAAATAGTGTTTTATAAAACACACATGCACCATGGTATAATTAGGTTTGGTGGTCACACAGTACATTTCATTACCTGGGTTCTGACGGATATGAAAAACTTTCTCACTTTTGTATACTTTAATTGTTTGGCTTCCAGAATGGGGTCTGTCAGAAAGCCTTTAGAATAAAGGAAATAAGGAAAATATTATCCACATGAGCAGAGTGATCTTGTGGGAAGGGCGCAGAGTAAAGTTTCAGGGCCCAGGTTCTACCCCCAAGCTCATCATCCACAAGCTGTCTAGCCATGCACAGTTCCTCAACCCTATACATCAGCGTCAATAAAACCAGTCAAAGAATCTTATGGCAGTAAAGCCCAGACTACCAATGCCACAAAACTTTGGTTATTAAATAAGGTTAGTGAATAAATATTGAAAGACTGAAGACCCATTACAATGCAGAGGTTTCTACCGTGATTATGTGAGCCTGAATGTTCAAGTGATGACAGAATTTTTTCTTCGAAATCAGACCTTGATTGAGCCCCAGCTCTAAGAGGAATTTGGGTGCCAGGAAAATCGCCATTCTGATTTACCGGAGATCTACACTGGTAAATGAGGCAGACAGCCTCTGCCTGCTATTGCCATTCATTGCTAGAAAGTACCTGAAAACACAAGCTTTCGCAAAAAGTAACAAAAGTAAAAGATGATTGTTTCTGTATTTAGTGTTATCTTTTTCCCTCTACTGTAAGGGAGGGATGACGTTTTGTGACACCTCATCCTACTTTCCTTGGTTCTCCCGTAACTTTATGGACAGAGATGAACCGAAGCATCCCCTTCTAGTGGTGGAGTTTCATGTGTATAAAAGATATGAAGTTTCCATATGTAAAATATGATCACCAGGCCTCGAGAAACACATAAAATAAGCAGGACGTAGTCAGAAAAAATAAGTTATCAAGAAGGGGCTTGGAAAGAAAAGAGAGAGCAAAAGGGAGAGAGAGGAGAGAGAGCTCTTTAACCAAAAAATGCCAAAGCTCGGAAGAGAAGACATTTAAAAATGATCAATAGTAGTGAAATAGCTGCAGTAAAACCCAGAATGCAAAATCTGTGTGTTCTCATGAAGCTTGAGAAGGTGAGGGTAATTTAAAACAAAATTTACCAAGTGCACCCTAGAATGTAAGGAGCTCCAAACCACAAGCACCCCAGTGAGCGCCGGAGCTCAGTAAGTGAGTACCTGGGAACAGCTGCGTGATGGCTCCATCCCTGACCCGGAGATGAGGCCCCTTCCTGACTTGCGCGCATGATCACGGGGAGAGAAGCAGAACCACTAGGAGAGCACATTGGAGGGGTTCGACCTCACGCAGTTATGGGAGCGAGCTGGACACAACCTACTTCCTTCAAAACCGACGCTGAGCTCAAGGCACAGAGATGCTATTTCTGGCCTCTGAAAACTGAGTCTGCTGGGGAAGACAAGGTGTGCGGGGCTTTTCAGACTGCACTGAGTGCCAGCGTAATGATCCTGAGAGCTGAGGCCCACAAGACGGAAAAGGGCTCCAGTTTGACTCTGCGAAGTGTCTGGGGAGGACAGAGCAGGGTGATAAGGGTCTCGTGGCTGGAGGGGCCGCCGATGCCTGCACAGAGGAGCAGCCGTTAGAAGATGGCTTGACGGCTCAGGGTACGATGAACAGCAGAGCAACACTTCCTGCAGTAAGAAATGTACTGTAGAAGCCGGGTGCGGTGGCTCACGCCTGTAATCCCAGCACTTTGGGAGGCCGAGGCAGGCGGACCACCTGAGGCCAGGAGTTCGAGACCAGCCTGGCCAACAAGGCAAAACGCTGCTTCTACTTTAAAAATGCAAAAATTAGACGGGCATGGTGGTGCATACCTGTAGTCCCAGCTACTTGAGGCTGAGGCAGGGGCATCACATGAACCCGGGAGGCGGAGGTTGCAGTGAGCCAAGATGCCACCACTGCACTCCAGCCTGGGTGACAGAGTGAGACTCAAAAATAGAAAAGAAAAGAGAAAAGAAAAGAAAGGAAAGGAAAGGAAAAAACTGTAAGCTGTTTAAGTACTTCTCATATTTCCTAGTTATCATGGAGGGCAGCCCTGTGTTTCCTGACGCCTTCACTGGCACCTGGTGAGCCCCAACACGAGGCAGGTGTGGACCATGCCTGGCCCCGTGCAGCAGCTCTTGGACACTTAGGCAAGGCCCTTGGCTGCAGCTGGAGAATCCTAATGTCTTCCCGGCCAGTCTCAGAGACGGCTGAGGTATCTGGAAGCCCAGCTTCTGAAAGTGAGTGTTTGAGAAGCATTGGTTTTAACTGAACAGAATAGTTCTTAAACATAAAAAATTTATCCAGAGGGCCAGTTTAAACATAAACGTGTAACTGAATGTGGCTCTTCGTCTCTGGAGAAAATCTTGTGAGTTTATTTTCTGTTATTATTTAGCCATTTGATATTGATGTTGACATCATATATTGGTGAATTGGCATGTGGACTTTTCTCTGCTATTGTACAGCAGCTAACCTAACTGATGTTTCTTTAGTCAAAGACCCTTGAAGGGCATCAACATTCTAAAAGTTGGCGTTTTTTCTGACAATGTGCAAAAGAAAACTTAAATAGGGACTGTGATCAATGCCCAGATGTATTTTTCATGTGAAGCAGACATTTCTTAATGTATTTGTTTCCTTTTTTTTTTTTTGCATTAATCCCTCAGTTATTCAGTTTACAGTTAATAAAAGATTATCAAAAGAGCATTTACAACTCAGCATGGTAGCAGCCAAGGACTTAACGCTGAGATTTCTGGAAATGTGCTATAAAAAGCTATGTACTTGTGTATGCGTGTACCTATAGATCCCCGTGAACACACAGACTTCAGTTTTGTTCATTTTAATTCTATAATCTCACTGAAAGAAAAGCACCTGCATAAAATAAAATCTTAAAGAATGGGTCAATAGCCATTGAAAATAATGTTGGAACAGGTGTTGTACAAAAATCTTTGATCTTGAAGACCCTTTTAAAAGTGTCAGAAACAAAGTACCTGTCTAAGTCAAAGAGAAAACCCCACAAGTATTGTTTTCTAAAGTAAGGGAGGTTTTTTGTTTAATGAAAACTTTGTCCTATTACCTGATATTTCATCAGTTACCACTGAAAGGACAAAATCCACGGGAGTTAGACATACGGTGCAGAGGACGCTGTTCTTTCCTTGAATCACAGATGCTGCAGTGAAGAGGAATGGCAGACAGGCAGAAGGAAGTCCTGGGCACATTCTAAACATTAAGCTAAGATGTAGACAAGCGTCTCCTCATCATACCATTACAATTGCCTAACTTCTTCTTCTTTTTTTAATACTTTAAGTTCTGGGGTACATGTGCAGAACATGCAGGTTTGTTACATAGGTATACATGTGCCATGGTGATTTGCTGAACCCATCAACCCGTCATCTACATTAGATATTTCTCCTAATGCTATCCCTCCCCTAGCCCCCTATCCCTCAGCAGGCCCTGGTATGTGATGTTCCCCTCCCTGTGTCCGTGTGTTCTCATTGTTCAACTCCCACTTATGAGTGAGAACATGTAGTGTTTGATTTTCTGTTCTTGTGTTAGTTTGCTGAGAATGATGCTTTCCAGCTTCATCCATGTCCCTGCAAAGGACATGAACTCATCCTTTTTATGGCTGCATATTCCATGGTGTATCTGTGCTGCATTTTCTTTATCCAGTCTATCACTGATGGGCATTTGGGTTGGCTTCTTCTACCAGCAACCCTCAGAGCAGTTTGGAAACCAGAAGACAATTAGTTGAGTTTGGAAAGTGGTTAAGAGAGAAAAGAATGGTAGAGGAAGTGCTAGCTTCCTAGAATTTCATGGTTGGAGCCCAGGCAGTTGAATTTCCACTTTGCTGACTCCAATGCCTTAAACACCTCCCATTAAAAGTGAAAGGGCCAAACAATATTTGGAAAGAACATGGAATTTGGAGTCAGGCACACTCAGGGCAGGTGCAGTGGGGACAGCACCCTCCATGACCACATGAGCTGGCAATGCCCTAGATAAGCAGCCATCTAAGCACCCTGCTCCAGCGTTTTTGGTCACAGGGCCCCTTCTCATTCTTAAAAATTACAAAGAACCTCAAAGAGTTTATGTTTATGTGGGTTATGTAGCTCAAAATTTATTGTATTAGAAATCAAAACAATTTGGAGTATATGTGTGTGTGTGTGTGTGTGTGTGTGTGTGTGTGTGTGTGTGTAGATAGATAGATAGGTAGAACATAGGACATAGAATAGAAGATAGTAATTTCTTTTTTTTTTTTTTGAAATGGAGTCTCGCTCCTGTCCCCAGTCTGGAGGATAGCAAGTGCAAACGATCTCGGTCTCACGCAAAGTCCGCACCTCACCAGGTGGGTCGCGTCGTGCCGATCCGCGGGAGTAGCTGGGCAGAGGACTCGAGAGGCGCGCCGCAGCTCCCCGGTAGTTTTTTGTTATTTTAGTAGAGACAGGGTTTCACTGTGGTCTCGATCTCCTGACTTGTGAGTCCGCCCGCCTGCCTCGGCCTCCCAATTTTTTTTTTTTTTTTTCTTTGAGATGGAGTCTCACTCTGTCGCCCAGGTTGAGTGCAGTGGCGTCATCTCGGCTCACTGCAACCTCTGCATCCCGGGTTCAGGCAATTCTCCTTCCTCAGCCTCCTGAGTAGCTGGGATTACAGGCATGCGCCACCATGCCCGGCTAATTTTTGTATTTTTAGTAGAGACAGGGTTTCACCATGTTGGTCAAGCTGGTCTCAAACTCCTGACCCTGTGATCCACCTGCCTTGACTTCCCAGAGTGCTAGGATTATAGGCGTGAGCCACCACACCCGGCCACATATATATTTTTTAATTCACATAAATATTCTATTTATACGTATTTTTTGAACAACATACTGTTTTGGAAAATAGTTACATTTTTCAAAGCAAAATAGAAATTTCTTAGGAGAGTGTCATTGTTTTATATTTTTACAAATCTCTTTAATGTCTGACTTAATAGAAGATGGCTGGGTTTTCAAATCTATAGGCACACCTCACAGATATTGTGAGTTCCATTTCAGATCACTGCATGAAAGGAAATATTTCAATAAAGGAAGTCACACAATTTTTTTGGTTCCCCAGTGCATATAAATGTTATGTTGACACTATAGTAGTCAATAAACTGTACAATAGCATGATGTCTAAAAAACAACGTTCACAGCTTAATTTAAAAATACTTTATTACTTAAAAAATGCTAATAATCATCTGAGCTTTCAGCAAGTTGTAATCTTCCTCCTGGTGTAGGGTTCTGCCTCACTGTCAAAGACTGCTGACTGATCAGCGTGAGGGTTGCTGAAGGTTGGGGCAACTGTGGCAATTTCTTAAAAGAAGACAACAATGAAGTATGTCATATGATCGAGTCTATTTCATAAAAGCTTTCTCTGTAGCATGTGGTGTTGCTTGATAACATTTTACCCACAGTAGAACTTCTTTTAAAATTGGAATCTATCCTCTCAAACCTTACCACTGCTGTATCAACTAAGTTTATGTAATATTCTAAATTCTTTGTTGTCATTTCCGCAATGTTCTTAGCAACTTCACCAGGAGTAAATTCCATCTCAGGAAACCACTTTTCCTTGCTCACCCATAAGAAGCAACTCCTCATCCATCCAAGTTTTTTCAAGAGATCGCAGCAATACAGTCCCATCTTCAGGCTCAAGTTCTAATTCTAGTTCTCTTGCTGTTCCCACCACATCTGTAGTTCCCTTCTCCACTGAAGTCTTGAATCCTTCTGAGTCATTCATGAGGGTGGGAGTCAACTTCTTCCAAACCCCTGGTCATGTTGATATTTTGACCTCCTTCCATAAACTACCAATGTTCTCAATAAATGGCATCTAGAAGGGTGAATCCTTTCCAGAACATTTTCAATATAATTTGCCCAGATCCATCAGAGGATTCACTATCCAAGGCAGCTAGACTCTTATGAAATCTATTTCTGAAATATAAGACTTGAAAATCAAAATTACTCTTCGATCCATGGGCTGCAGAATGGATGTGGTGTCAGCAGGCATGAAAACAACATTCACCTCCTTGTACATTTGCATCACAGCTCTTGGGTGACCAGATGCATTGACAGTGAGCAGTAATACTTTGAAAGGAATCTTTTTCTGAGCAGTAGATCTCAACACTGGGTGAAAATATTCAGTAAACCAGGCTGTAAAAAGATATGCTGTCACCCAGCCTTCGTTATTTCATTTACAGAGCATAGGCAGAGTAGACTGACCATCATTCTTAAGGGCCCTAGGATTTTCCGAATGGTAAATGAGCACTGGCTTCAATTCAAGTCACCAGCTGCATCAGCCCCTCACAAGAGAGTCAGCCTGTCTTTTGAAGCTTTGAAACCAGGCACTGACTTCTCCTCTCTTGCTAAGAAAGTCCTAGATGGCATCTTCTTCCAATAGAAGGTTGTTTTGTCTACACTGAAAATCTGTCGTTTAGTGTAGCCTCCTTCACCAAATCACTTAGCTGAATCTTCTGGAGAACTTGCAGCAGCTTCTCCATCAGCACTTGCTGCTTCACCTTGCACTGTTAGGTTATGAAGACAGCTTTTTTCCTTAAATCATGAATCAACTTCATGACTTCACGAACCAACTCTGCTAGTTTAAAACTTTTCTTCTGCAGTCTCCTCACCTCTCTCAGCCTTCATAGAATTAAAGACTGGCAGGCCTTGCTCTGTATAAAGCTTTGGCTTAAGGAAATGTTGTGGCTAGTTTGATCTTCTATCCAGACCACTCAAATTTTCTCCCGAGCAGCAATGAGTTTGTTTTGCTTTCTTCTTTATCATTTGGGTGTTCATTGGAGTAGCACTTTTAATTTCCTTCAAGAATTTTTCCTTTGCATTCACAACTTGGCTCACGGTGCAGAGGCCTAGCTTTCAGCCTATTTCAGCTTTTGACCTGCCTTCCCCACTAAGCTTATTTCTAGCTTTTGGTTGAAAGTGAGAAATGTACAATGAATCTTCTTTTCACTTGAACACCTTAGAGGCCATTGTAGGTTTATTAATTGGCCTAATTTCAATATTGTTGTCTCTCAGGGAATACAGAAGCCTCGGGAGAGGGAGAGAGTGGGAGAAACAACTGGTTGACAGAGCAGTCAGAACACACAACGTGATCAATCAAGTTTGCCACCTTATATGGGCACAGTTCATTGTGCCTCAGAACAATTACAATAGTAACATCAGAGATCACCGTTACAGATATCACGACAAGGGAAGAGTTTGAAACATTGAGAGTACTACTGCAATGTGACACAAAGAAGTGAAGTGAGCACAGCCTGTTGAAAAAATGGCGCCAATAGACTCGCCTGGCTTGGGGTCACCACTAACCTTTAATTTGTAAAAAACGTGGTATCTGTGAAGCGCAATAAAGCAATGCACCATAAAACAATGTGTGCCTGTAATAGTAAGTAAGGCAACAATAAGTTTCTATTTTACTTTGAACTTGGTTATAGTTTTCAGAGCCTTGGGTGACAAAAGCTCTGAAATAATTCATGTCCAATTAAAAACACAGGCTTCTCCGTATGACACAAAACATTTCAAATTCCTCTGCTGATAAACATCACATGCAATTTTGGAGATGGGGTGGAGGCTGGGACTCAGGTCATCAGATTCACAGGCCTCTGTGTGGACATATCAAAATACTACGAGAACCTTGGAAAGGCTCTTTCTTGGTCTACAGATCAGTGTACTTAGTGAGCTCTCAAAAATCAGAGTCCAAATGGTCCGCAGTATAAAGTAAGTTGCTATATTTTCAAGTTAAATTTCAAAACATATGTGTGTGTGTTTTGTTTTAAATTGTAAAATAGACTATACATAGTGACATGTTATTCAAGGGATGGACCCACAATCTGAAACAGATGCTATGTTCCAAGGGTTTTGTGAGAGCTTGCAGTGTGGTAAGCGAGACCCAGGAATGCTGCTGCTGATACTAAATGGAAGCCTTCATCTCCATGAGCAAAGTCTTCCCAATGTTAGGTTTTCCAGTACAAAGTAGTATTTTATTTACCCTCCAAATTTTCCAAAAGTCTTGTGATAAACAGAACACTGCAGATGCCCTTACATCAGAAAACACTTGTCAGTTCCTCTCAACTTAGAGACATGTGCTGAGGGAAAGCCTGGAGCTTTGAGACCAGTACTGTCACTCTGGAGATACAGATGTGACACTCCCAGCACCCTCACCACTGCCCCAAACTGCAGCAACAGAGCTATTTTGAACTATTCACTTTTAAGGTTCAATTCAGATGGATTCTCCTCTGTGAAGCCCTCCCCAAACCTTTAGTCAGAATTAATAACTCCTGGCTGGGCATGGTGGCTCACGCCTGTAATCCCAGCACCTTGGGAGGCCACGGTGGTGGATCACCTGAGGTCAGGAGTTCACGGCCAGCCTGGCCAACATGGTGAAACCTCGTCACTACTGAAAATACAAAAACTAGCCAGGTGTGGTGGTGTGCGCCTATAATCCCAGCCACTCGGTAGGCTGAGACAGGAGAATCACTTGAACCTGGGAGGTGGAGGTTGTAGTGAGCCGAGATCTCACCACTGCACTCCAGCCTGGGCGACGGAGAAAGACCCTGTCTTTAAAAAGACAGAGAGAGAGAGAGAGAGAGAGAATTAATAACTCCCTATTCTATGCATCCCATCTATTCTATGCATCCCATCTATTCTATGCATCCCATCTATTCTATGCATCCCATCTATTCTATGCATCCCATCTATTCTATACGTCCCATCTATTCTATATGTCCCATCTATTCTATACATCCCATGTGCTTTTAACCTTGACCGTTTTAAGACCTCTTCCACCCTGTAATTGCCTGTTTCTGTGATCATGTATCTATCATGCTAATTCCCAACATCTGAGGAGTTGTTTGCAGTTTGTATCCCCTATTGGATTATGAATTTCCTGAGAGAAGATATTGCCTTACCAATTGTTGTTACTCTCAGCAGGTAACAAAACAGCTTACATATATTGGGTGTCCCTAAAGCATGTATTAAATTCACTACGTCATGGTGTTTTTGTTTTTGTTTTTTTCATGTTCAAGTAGCCAGAAGATAGAAAAGCCAACATTTGAACTCAGACCTGCTGGTCCGGTTTGTGGCTCATTGATGTTTCCTGTACAAAATGCTCCCCCTTCTACAGAATTAGTTGCATGTTCAGCTAAACGCTCCCACCTGCAACTTTCAATCAAACTGGATACTTTGGGCCAGTTTACATGAAGTGTAAAGCATCAAACTGCAAAAAAAGAGCAACTTCAGGAACCTTCCACAGAGATGTCCATAATCACAGCTCCTCCCCCATGCATAATACTGTACCCCCACTCCCAGGCAGCTCCATGGGCCCCACAGGCACTAAGAAATACTAACAGATACCAACAGACACCATCAGATACCAACAGATACCATCTAATACCAACAGACAACAACAGATACCATCAGATATTAAACAGAAACCAACAGACACCAATATGTACTATCAGATACCAACAGATACCATCAGATATTGACAGACAACAACAGATACTATCAGGTATTAAACACATACCAACAGACACCATCAGATACCAACAGACACAATCAGATACCAACAGACACCATCAAATACCAACACATACCAACAGATACCAACAGATGCCAACATATACCATCAGATACCAACAGACACCATCAGATACCAACAGACACCAACAGACACCATCAGATACCAACAGACAACAACAGATACCGTCAGATATTAAAAAGATACCAACAGATACTATCAGATACCAACAAACACCAACATACACCATCAGATACCAACATATGCCATGAGATAGCAAGAGACACCATCAAATGCCAACAGACACCATCAGATACCAACAGACAGCATCAGATACCAACAGACACCATCAAATACCAACAGACATCATCAGATACCAACAGATACCAACAGACACCATTAGATACCAACAGGTGCCATCAGATACCAATGGATACCACCACCATACTTGTGCCCAAGGCGGTAGTAGATTCTTGACTCCCTTCCTAGGACTGGTGACACCTTACGGGTTTTCAAGCCAGGCCACCATCTGTATTTCCAATGCACAGCACTGGCCTCACCTGCAGAGCTGGCTGGCAAGGCTGTTGCCCAATAGTGAAAGCAAGTCTAGACATGGTATTCATGCTCCCTGGAATGTTCATATTGGAACTAATTTCTTAACTGCTGGTCATGATTTTCAGCAAGGACACTGTTCTTGGGGATCACCCATATTGACTGCAGTCTATTGTGAAGCTAATCCCCTCCAACTAGCCTGTGAGCTCCCACGGCCAGGGACAGGAGCTTTACAAAGCCACATTTCCACAAAAACCAAAGTGGCTAAAGCCCGAGTAGCTCAACATTCCCTGAGGTGTCTTATGAAAACATTCAGAAGCTTAGCAGGGCACTTAGTTTGTAAAAAGGTTTGTCTCCCCAGCCCATGTCTGCAATAAAAAAAGCATTGAACATCTTGGGATTACAAGAGCAACAATTAAAGCAAAGCCTAAAAGCTGACCTCACTCTCTCAGAGGCCTGCGCTCCTGCAGGCTGGAGAAGCTATTTTAGACTTAGGTGCCAATTTTTACATAAGCCCTGAACCTTCCTTTAGCAAACAAAAGCTAAAGAAAAATTCAAGGCCCTCCCTGGACTGGAGAAGAACATAAACAAGGGAGGTGGGGGAAGGGGCCGTGCCGATGAAAGCTGGTCCTGTCCGGGGAGGGATCCACAGTTCGCTCTGTGCAAGATCCCCCAACTCCTTTCAGCCTGAATGGGAAAACATGAAGCTTTTCCGCACAATCCCTTTGGTCAACTTAGCAAGGATGGCACTTTAGCGACTCCTTTTCACACTCTCCTGCTATAAGTTTGACTTGAAAGTGTTCTTTAATGTCTTGAAAGCAAAAAGCAAATTGAAGGAAGAGTTGAAGACCCTTTGATGGGGGTGGGAGCCGCTTGGGGTGTTTAAAGGTACAGTACAGCAACTAAAAGAAAAGCCTTTTGTAGTCGGGCGGTTTCTCTAAACCAAATGCTTGCTTGCAGTTCACCACACAATTTCAGGGAATATTGAAACCCTATGGGAAAACTTCTGTTGGCTTCCTGAGTCAGCCCATTATTAAATGTCTAAAATAATTAGTAAGAATATCAATGGCTCCTTGCTTCTTCTTGGCCAGAGAAAATGAGAACAAATGATTCTATTGTTGGTAGAACTGAGGTTTTAGTGTGATTATTTTCCCCATAACTCACCTATTATGTTAAATTAAGGAGATTCACTAGGATAACAAATACCAATGTGAACAAAATAACAGCAAAAGTAAATACATAAGTGTGTTTCCACATTTCTGCACCAAATATGAACACGCATTTCCAGGGACCAGAGTCAATATGAGCTTGTGGGATGCTGGCTCCAAGACATCCACAAGACATGGTTTTTGGAGGCAACTGTGCTAAGGACATCTCACTAGCATAGTGGGAGGCACGGCTCTGGAATAAGGATGTAATGAAACTACAATGGTCATTTTCCCTGGGTCCCTCTCATAAGCAAAGCTGTTGAAATGCTAAGTCCCAACTCATCACTTCTGGTGCAAGGGGTCATGACAGTTTCTGGGTCTTCTGAACCCCAGACCCTTCCCCATGCCCTCCCTGGGCCCCGCAGCCCCAGGTTTCCCTTCCTGCTTGTGGGTGGCACCTGTACTGGCCTGTAGAGGGGACAATGTCCACCTTGCCTCTCAGCAAATGCCACTCTTAAACCTTACAAGGCAGCAGCCTTGGGCTGTTTTCCATGGCCCTCTGCAGGGGTGATTCCTTCATCTGGTTCATTCTTGGTTACAGTTTCCCACCCCTGGCAGCTGACATGGATATCCTGAGGCCAGGTGAGCCACGATTTGAACCCTGCGTCCCACCAGGCCCTGGTGCTCAGTGCATTCCCTCACTCTCCTCCAGCTCGAAGAGATTTCCCTGCCATCCAGCATGCTGCCAAGGAAGCTGTGGGGGCCCTCAGCTTCTGCACATTGCCTGGGAAATGGACATCTTTCCCGTGAGGGTACCCCAGGTTGTGTTATGCCTGCTCAGCTCACCCTGAAATTCCTGCCATGTTTGAATGTGCAGGAATATATATGCGAAGCCCTTCCATTGTGGGATTATCTGTAGAGATTTTCCACGAACTTTCAACATTTCAACCAGCCATCCACCCTGTGCTCAGAAAAAAAGAGAGAAAATTTCAAAACAACTAGGAATCAATACCCTGTCAATGGGAACAATAACAGGGCAAGTGTTGTCTTCATCTTTGCCTGAGGGATGAGAAAATGAAGTTATGGGCAGTCCAGCGAATTGCCGGTTGGCCAGAGACGCATAACTGACCCTGGAAGCCACACGCAGAGATGACCCTACACAGCCGTTCCCTTCATTCCCATACTCACACCACTGCAGAAAAGCATGCAAAGGTTACGTCCTCCTTAACGTTAAGAAAAAACAATAGAAGTTACAGTGTCTGCCTACTTACTCCTTATGAAGACAACATTCAATTAATCTTATCCCAATACTTAGAGATATATGAATTTAGACTTTTAAAAAATTATTTTACAGGCTGGCTTCTTTCATCATGTAAATGTACAGTGAACATTTCATGTTTCTCCAGCAATGAGCTGTGTACTGTGTATCTTAGTGGGAATAGAAGCCTCTGGGAGGGTCACAATGTGCTTGGACCCTATTCTGGGTGACAAGAGACACCAAAGGTAAACTGAGCTCTCCTGGTGCATTTTGGAAACTGACTTGGAGACCTCAAAGCCAGACACTGCTTCAATAAAGAAATCCCCTCAACTCAAAATTCTTTGTTGATTTTGTTTTCTAACGCAAGATGACCTGATTTCTCTTTTGGCTTTCAAGAACCTTTAGTATGACCCCAGACTAAAATAGCCATTGCTGGTTCCATGCTTTTCCCTTGCACACTGCCTGGCCTCCAGGGCAGGGTCTGCAGGGCTGTGCGCCTGTCATCACCTCCTCCGCAGTCTCCCTCAACTTTCCAAACCCTCCCACTCTCAGCCCCAGCCCTACATCCGGTTTCACACCCTCTCACTCCTGCAGCTTCATTACGCTTTTGGATCAAAATAACTAAGAGCTGTCTGATGACTGCTCTGTGAGCACCTATCGCATGCCAGGCCCCAGCTGTGACCCAGTAGATGGCGATCCCTGCCCTGCTGGACTCAGCCTCAGGAGAGGACAGGCTCATCACAGAATTGCCCAGGTGAGCAATTCCTTACCAAGAGGGCAAGTGCCCCAAGGGAGGAGGTCAGACGCTTTCAGTCTATGGAGGGGAGCTCACCCCATCCAGGGATAGGGGGTGTTTACTTTGGAAAGGGACATCTTAGTCCAGCACTGCAAGGATGTCCAGAACCAGCCAGAAGAAGGCATGGAGTCTGCAGAGGGGGCACTGAGGTGGAGAGACTCATCAAGCCTGCACCCCCATCCCCACTGGCAGGGGAAAGAGGCCAGGTGGAGGCTCTGGTGAGAGAGTTGAAATAGACTTTTCTGGAAAAGGAGTTAAGAAGGACCACAGAGGAGCACAGAGATGGCAAGGACATAGGGCAATCAAAATGGAGCAGAGAGTGTGCAGAGCCGGGGGGCATGGTGCCGAGGCCGAGGATGGGGAGGCCCCACCATGTCGTGTGTGGGCTGCAGAGTCCAGACCACTCCTAAGTCAGCAGAAAGCCAGGCAAGCACCTCACACTCTCCTTCTGGACACAAAGTGGAGAAGAGGCTGTGGGGACAGAGTCATAGCAAAGGTCTCGAAGGAGTCCCGGCAGGAAGGAGCCGATCTGAACCAGCCAAGGTCAGAGTTGGGAGAGATGTCAGTCAATGGTAGGTGAACAGGGCCTGGAGACCGATTCTGTTTAGGGGTAAGAGAAAGGAAGGTGCCCAGACTGGTTCCCAGGCTTCCATTGTGAGCAAGGTGGGCAGACACTGCCATTTATCTGAGTTGGGGGGACTGGAGGAAAGATGGGGAGGGATCACTGACAGATCATGGGATCACTGGTGGGATGATTGACAAGCCACAGGATTACTGAGAGGTCCAGGATCACTGACAGGTNATCACTGGTGAGATCACTGATAACTCACAGGATCACTGACAGGTCATGGGATCACTGAGAGGTCACAGGATCACTGACAGATCATGGGATCACTGATGGCATCACAACAGGTCACAGGATCACTGACAGGTCATGGGATCACTGGTGGGATCACGACAGGTCACGGGATCACTGACAGGTCATGGGATCACTGAGAGGTCACAGGATCACTGACAGGTCATGGGATCACTGGTGGGATCACAACAGGTCACGGGATCACTGACAAACAGGTCATGGAATCACTGACAGATCATGAGAGCATGGGTGGGATCACTGACAGATCACAGGATCACGATGGGATCACAACAGGTCACGGGATTACTGACTGATGATGGAGTGAGGGGAGGGAGGGAGATTCACCCCTTTCCTGATGTCTGTAGCTCTCAGGGCGCAGTGCTGCCCTCCATTATCCTCTGTAGCTGTCTGGCTGCAGGTATCCCATCTGCTAGATTAGGAGGAGAGTCCTTAAGGAATGGAAACCACAGCTTACCTGGCTGGGTGATCACTGCAGCACCCAGTGTCCTGGGGGGGTGCTCTATACAGACTCAAAAATCACCTAGGGAGTGATACAAACACACTTTCCACATGAAAATAGTAGTGACAGACAAGCACAGGGTCTCAAGCCTGTAATCCCAGCACTTTGGGAGGCCAAGACAGGAGGATTGCTTGAGGCCAGGAGTTCAAGGCTGGCCTGGGTGACCTAGCAAGATCCCATCTTTACAAAAATGTAAAATATTAGCCAGGTATGGTAGTGTGTGCCTGCATTCCCAGCTACTCAGGAGGCTGAGGTGGGAGGACAGCTTGAATCCAGGAGTTTGAAGTTGCAGTGAGCCATGATTGCACCCCTCCCCTCCAGCCTGGGCAACAGAATCAGACCCCAACTCAAAAAGAAATAAAGAAATAAATAAAATAATTACAATAGTTACACTATTGTATAATGTAATGTACTATGGAGAGTATACTAATAATAATTGCACTCACAAAGTGGATACTATGTGCCAAGCACCATTCTAAACACTTTACATAAATTAACTAGTTGAATCCTCACAAAATATTATGAAGTAAGTATCATTTTATAGATATTTCCATTGCAGCGGCTGGGGCTACACATATGCTCACAAGGCTTTCCCTCTGTGCCAGAGGCTTTGACCATGATCTATGGTGTGCAGGACATATGCAAGGCTTTCCGGAACAAATAATTCTATTGTTGGTAAAAGCCACTGGGCCCTTTTATTTCCTGTACCAAAGCAGTCAGACTCACATTGCTGGCAAGAAGGGAGATGGCAACATGATGAAGCAGGCTGCTGCTGTTTGCTTTCTCTCCCTCTCTTCTCAGCTCCCTTCTCACCAGCCCAACGAGCCAAACTCTTCCCTTCTTTCTTTCATCAAAGTCCATTCTAAGCTCCTTCACTTTCACTGGGATGTAAATGATAGGCACCGTTTAAAAGGTATAAAACCTCTCTCTAAGCAGAGCAGGACTGGGCTCTCCATCTCTCTCGGGTCTCGGTCCCGTCATTCAAGCCTCCCCGTCTTGCTCACCATTTTGCCCTCACCACATTGTCCTCCCCAGCCTCAGACCCCAGGGACATCCTGGTCTCCGGTTCTTCTGTGACTGTGTATGGAGTGAGCTCCATGAGCTCCTTGATAGAAAACTGTCCGTGGAGCACACATGGTGCCTTCACACATGGTGGTCACGGGCCACAGTGGTTGCGATGCCGGGATGTGGCTCCTCCAAGTCCGTAAGTGGCAGGGGCAGGTGTGGGGTACACACGGGGTGCGAGGAACACACATGTCTCATTCCTAACCTCCACACTGATTGCACACTGAATGGTGTTTTGGACAATATATTGGATTCAGTGAAATATATTGTGAAAATAATTTCACGGGGAAGGGCATAGTGATTCATGTCTGCAATCCCAGCACTTTGGGAGGCCGGGACAGGCGGATCATGATGTCAGGAGATCGAGACCATCCTGGCCAACATGATGAAATCCTGTCTCTACTAAAAATACAAAAATTAGCTAGGCGTGGCATTGTGCGCTTGTAGTCCCAGCTACTCGGGAGGCTGAGGCAGGAGAATTGCTTGAACCCAGGAGGCGGAGGCTGCAGTGAGCTGAATTTGCGCTACTGCACTCCAGCCTGGGCCACAGAGAGAGGCTCTGTCTCAAAAAATATAATAATAAAAAATAATAATTTCACTGGGTCGGGCACAGTGGCTCACACCTGTAATCCCAGCACTTTGGGAGGCTGAGGCGGGTGGATCACAAGGTCAGGAGTTTGAGACCAGCCTAGCCAATATGGTGAAACCTTATCTCTATTAAAAATACAAAAATTAGCCAGGCATGATAGTGGATGCCTGTAGTCCCAGCTACTCAGGAGGCTGAGGCAGGAAAATCACTTGAACCCGCGAGGGACGTGGAGGTTCAGTGAGCCAGAGAATCGCACCACTGCACTCCAGCCTGCGGCCAACAGACGCGAACTCCATCTCAAAAAAACAATAAAAAGAAAAATAAAATAAAAAAATAAATAAATAAAATAAAAATAAAATAAAATAAAATAAAAAATAATTTCACTTAGAAAAAACTGTATGGCGGCTACTGTTGAATGTAAAGGTGCAGGTATGTCTCACGACATCCATCGCCCCCCCTTACCTGCATCATGCAGGTGAGAATGGGGCCACTGGGAAGTTGCCCGTGCAACCCTGATGGCAGCTGAGGGTCCCCATGTGAAAGGCCCTTGGCTGGACTGAGGTGAGATGCCAGGGCCAGGGGATGCAGCAGAGGCCACGTGGAGGGTCTCTTGCAATCTAATCTCACTGTCAGTGGTGGTTTTTGAATGTCTTCATTAGATGAGGAAAGAAAAGCATGAGTTTTCGGAGGTTTTACAGGAGCTGTTTGGCAGGGATTTCACTTATCTCCATCAAAAGACTCCCAAGTGCGAGTGTTCACATAGGTTCCTTTATAAGCCTGGAGGCAGCACCGCCTGCCCCCTTCAACCCAGCACTGCAGTCACAGGGAGGAAGACAGGAGATGGGGACCTGCTGGCACACAGCAGGCCTGGCTTTGTGGGTGACGCACAGCCCAGGTCCAGACATCGGGTGGCAGCCAGCCCATCCCCACGGAGTCACCAGGGGAACTGAAGACACTGTGCCACGGCCCCAGGAGGCTCTGCAGAGTCCAGAAACATGAGAGAAGGAAACTGACCATCTAGTGGGTCATGCAGGCAATGACATAGAACATGCCTGCCTGGTGCAGGAGTTCCCTGCGTAATCAGTGAGCAGGCAGCAAACACTGAGATCAGGAGGGGCTGGGGCTAGGAGGCTGGCACAGGATGAAGGCTTCCACTGGCCCTAGCCACGTGGGTCAGAGTGGAGACTGTGTCAGGGAAGGTCCATGATTACTCTCCCCTGGCTCATGGGTCCCCATCACAGCGACTGACCAGTACTAAACCAACGTACATGCAGCTGAGTCTCACTACCCATGGTTGTCACGCTCTGTAAAGCCACCGTGAATGCTAAACTAGAGGCTGCTGAACCATCGCTCCTATTGTAAAAACAGGGTTAGGTTCCTACAAGCCTCTGGGCACACCACTTTGATCAACTGATCAATACGTACCATGTTTGGTGTGTGTTTCTGTCCCAGGACACCTTATTGAATAGGTGGATATTGCTGGTCCATCAACACTGAACTCACAGACAGCAGCATGGTACAAAGCTTCTCTGACACACGTGTTTTCTGTAAGGCACATCATGGCCTTCCTGCACTTGGGAACATGGATAGCTCCTTGGCACTAAGCTTGGGGCCATATTAAACAGCAGAATTACCAACAAAAAGCACAAAAATGTGAAACTAAACAGATAATGTAAAAGACACTTGTTTACAGCGTAAACTGGAGCAGGAAGGCAGGGCACTGCCTGTTTCAGCTCAGCTGGGAACCTGCACGTGGGTGCCTCACACATTCTGCTGCTTCATGTGTTCGTGAATGACCACATCAGCACCACGAGTATTAAACTGGGGGCTAAAAATGTCAGTGCATAAACCAATTCACAAATATGGAATCCACCAATAATGAGGATGGACTGTATTTATAATGAATTGATTACTCTAATTTTCCTTAATGTTCTCTTCCCATTATAAAAACACGACATTTAGAAAAAATTTTAAATAACTAAAAGTATGACAAAAATTCAAATCTATTCTTACTACCCAGAGACAGCCATATTCTATTTCTATTCAGTCTTTATAATTTATAATTTTTTTTTTTTTTTTTGAGACGGAGTCTCACTCTGTCACCCAGGCTGGAGTGCAGTGGCACAATCTCATCTCACCGCAACCTCCACCTCCCGGGTTCAAGCACGGTGGCTCACACCTGTAATCCCAGCACTTTGGGAGGCTCAGGCAGGTGGATCACCTGAGGTCAAGAGTTCAAGACCAGCCTGGCCAACATGGCAAAACCCTGTCTCTACTAAAAATCCAAAAATTAGCTGGACGCAGTGGCATGCACCTGTCATCCCAGCTACTCAGGAGACTGAGGCAGGAGAAGCACTATAATCTATACTTTTACATATAAATTAAAGTTTACGGTGTTTATACAATTCTGTTTCCTGTATTTTTCACCTTGTATCATGAGCTTATCATTATTAAGTATCTTTAAAAGTGTTTTAGCACAGCTAATTTTTATTATGGAAATAAGAAATTACCCTTGTAGGAAAACTTGAAATACAGGGGAACGTACAGAGAAGAAAATTGAAATCATTTCTGCCCCCACTTTGGCACGAAGAGACAGCCCGCTGAGAACGTGCGCATTTCTGATGGTGCTTTCCTGCTACTAAAAGGATGTTAATAATGATAGCTAGTGTTAGCTGAGTATTTATACTTACCAGGCAATTTGACGTCTATAAAATTTAAGCCCGTGCATACTGTGCTGTTAATCCTATTTCATAGACCCAGAACGTGGAGCTCGGAAAGGTTGGTTAACTACTGAAGCAAGAATTTGAACACTGTCCCTGCTGGCTCTGATGTCTGTGCCCCTGGCCTCCGCAGTTGTGCGTCATGCGTGACGTTAATGGGATGCTGCCTCTTCATGTTCTTGAAAAACAAACTGCTACATCCGTCTTTTGGGGAGCCATCACTGGCTTAGCCATGTCATGATCATGTCATACAGTCAACCCTCCATACCCACGGGCTCCGCATCCTCAGAGTCAATCAAGAGAAAATCAAAAGTATTTTTTTAAAAGTGAATATAACAGTACAATAATTGAAAATAATATAAATGAAAAACAATACGGTATGACAACTATTTACACAGCGTTTACATTGTATTCAGTATTACAAGTCATCTAGAGATGCTGTAAAGTACATGTGGGTATGTGTGTAGGTTATACACAAATACACCACCATTTCCTACCCGGGACTGGAGCACCCATGAATTTTGGTATCCGTGGGGGTTTCCAGAATCAACTCCCCGCAATCATGCTATTCACAATTTCAGTTTTATAAAGTTCAATTGTACATACCAATATAATGGTACATAATTCTAGACTTCTCCATGTGGAAATTATTTTAAGACACTTGATACATAGAACAAAGCTTATTTTCCAAGTTTGTACCTCAGTGCCAGTTTTCTGGTCTCTTTAACATTATTAGCATTTTTTAATTTTGATAGTTTAATAGGTAGAAAGTGTTATTGCATTATTCTTTTGTATATAACTTATTTTATGTTTTGTCGTTTTAACATATTACTCTCGTATGTATTTTGTGAGATGTAACGCTGATTCTGGATGCTGTTGCAAAAGGTGTTGTTTTTCATTTCAATTTCTAACTGTTCATTTTCAGCATACAGAAACACGATTGTTTATAGTCTGACCTTGTTTGCTATACGAGTTCTAGTACACTTTTTATAGATTGTTTTGGGTTTTCTATACAGATAATCACATCACATGTGAATAAACAGTTTTATTTCTTCCATCAGTATGTATGAATTTTACTAATTTTTTTTTCTTTACACCACTGGTTACAGTCTCAGGCCCAGTGTTGAACAGGAAGCATCACCTTTGCTCCTGTCCTGATCTGTGGGAAAAAGGCTGTGCTCTTTCACCAAGGATGATGGTAGCTGTAGATTTTTCACAGATGTATTTATTAGATTAAGACAGAACTTTCTATCCAGCATTTTCTGAGAATTTTTTTTAAATCATGAAGTGGTGTTGAATGTTGTCAAAACTTTTTTGGTATCTATTGAGATGATATATGGCTTTTTCTTTTTTTACTGATGCATGATGTATGTTGACATACAGAAATTCTTGATTTTGTCAAGCCAAATATGTATTTCATGAATACAGGCAAAGTATCTCTCATCATGATCATATTGCAATTATCCTAGAAATAGGATGGTTTAACATTAGAAAATATAAGACCATCAGGGAGAAAAACAGGTATTAGTGATATCAACACACAGTCAACGGGAATATTTGATGAGCATTACAGGTTAAATATCCCTTATCTGAAACGCTTGGGACCAGCAGAGTTTCAGATTTCAGATTTTTCCAGATTTTGGAATATTTGCATTGTAATTACTGGTTAAGTGTCTCTAATCCAACACTGAAAATGCTTCAGTGATGCATTTTCTTTGGGCATTACATCAGTGCTCAAATAGTTCATCATCTGGGAGCATTTTGACTGCTGAATTTTCAGATTAGAGATACTCAACCTGTACCCATGTTATTGTTTTAAAAGAACATTTCTGCCGGGCACGGTGGCTCAAGCCTGTAATCCCAGCACTTTGGGAGGCCGAGACGGGTGGATCACGAGGTCAGGAGATCGAGACCGTCCTGGCTAACACGGTGAAACCCCGTCTCTACTAAAATACAAAAAAAAAAACTAGCCGGGCGAGATGGCGGGCGCCTGTAGTCCCAGCTACTCGGAGGCTGAGGCAGGAGAATGGCGTGAACCCGGGAGGCAGAGCTTGCAGTGAGCTGAGATCTGGCCACTGCACTCCAGCCTGGGCGACACAGCGAGACTCCGTCTCAAAAAAAAATAAAATAAAAAAATAAAAAATAAAAGAACATTTCTTCAAAATCTAATATTTGAAATTTTAATATTAGCTACTTAATAATAATTGTCTTTCATTAAAAACAGGGACCAAACTAGTCCCTTATCATCATTAACACTTAGTGATTTTTTGGAAGTTCTGTTCAAATAAATAAGGAAAATACTGGAGACCCTGTAGAAAAACCAGTAAGGTGCAAGAACAAGAAATTCACAGGAGAAAGACCACTGGCCAAAAACCATAGAGCAGGTTCAATCTCGCTGACCATAAAACAGATTCCACATAAGATAACGTGATCGCACCCTCTGCCTATTAAACAGCCAAAATTTTAAGATTTTTGATATGAATCCAGTGACACCAGTGAAGTCAGGAAACTGGCACTCTATTGGTACAAACTTTTAGGGGAGAGATTTTGCTGAGAAAAATAATAGAAATCTTAAGTCAATGGACAATTGTACATTGGAATTCATCAAAATTAACAACTACTGCTCTTTGAAAGATGCTATTCAGAAAATTTTTTTTAAAAAAAAGCAAGCTACTGACTGGGAGAAAATGTTTCCAAACACATACCTAATGAAGACTTGCGCCAGAATTTATAAGGAACTCCTACAAATCAATCATGAGACAAACACTATGATTTAAAAAGGGAAGAAGGAAGCGATTTGAGCAGACACTTCACCAAAGAGGATTCATCTATACATCTGAGACCATTTGTCATCAAGGAAATGCAATTAAAATCACAATCAGACATCATTACGTATGTATTAGAATGACTAAAGTTCTGGTAAAGGCTGGCTGTTGGAAACTCTCACACATTTCTGATAGGAATACAAAATAGTGCAGCTATTTTAGGAAACGGCTTGACGTTTTCTTATGCTCAGTAGCCATATCCACTTACCATAGGATCCTACTCCAGGTATTTACCCAAGAGAAACAAAGACCTGCACAAGAATGTTTATATTAACCTTATTCATAAAAGCCCCAAACGGAAAACACCCAGATGTTCATCAACTGGTGAATGGATTAACAAATTGTCAAAAGTAGTATAATCGGATATGACTCAGCAATCATTAGAAGCAAGAGACTACCGTCTACTGTACCTGCAGAGGAATTTTAAAAGCGTTCTGCTAACTGGAGGAAGGCCAGACGAAACCCTGCATAGCGTATGATTCTATTCATACAATATTCCAGAGGAGATAAACTACAGGGACAGATATCAGATCAGTGGTTTCCAGGGTCTTGGGTAGAAAGAGAGAATTTATTGCAAAAGGCAGGAGGAAATTTGGGAGCTTGTGGGGGTGTTTTCTCTATTGGCTGCAGTCATCATGGTTACATGACTGTACACATTTGTCAAAACCCTAACTGTATACTTTAAAGAGGTTTTTTTACTATATATAAATTATACTTCAATAAACATATCCAAGGGAAAAGAACAGACCAAAATTCCAAATATAACCCAACAAACAGAGAAGTAAAACACACTTCTCCACATGTCTTAAAATTGTACCATTAGACATCTATCCTTCAGACCACGGCTTAGGTCTCATGGATCCTTATTAGAATGCAAACACCCTTACAGAGGGAGTCACATCCAAATTTTCTCCTTTATTAATACATCTGCCCCTTCAACTATCAGCAAAGCTAAGGCTGGGGATTGCTGGGGATTGCGAGGGACAAGCATATCTGGGGAGGGGCCCTGACCTCACTGGGCAGATGGAATTAGAGGCCTCAGATGTGCACAGGAGGAACCCAAGAGGATGCCTGAAAGCCCATGGAAAGACTCCCCACTCCACCACCTTGGCTTGCCAAGCTCCACTCTGCTCACAGAGTCTTCCTTCTGTCCTCAGGCAGATTCTTCCCACCACTGGAACACTGACAGTGTGAAAACATCGTCATGGCGTCACTGTCAACACGTAATTACACAAATGCAGAAATATCCATGTCGATAACAGAGTCATGGTCTTCAGAGAGCAAAGCCAATCCCCATCCTCAAGGGTTTCCTCTATGTTCACCCAAACATTAAGAGTGGACTCTATTAGGCCGGGCGTGGTGGCTCACGCCTATAATCCCAGTGCTTTGAGAGGCTGAGGCGGGTGGATCACCTGAGGTCGGGAGTTCGAGACCAGCCTGACCAACATGGTGAAACCCAATCTCTACTAAAATACAAAAAAATTAGCCGGGCGTGGTGGCACGCGCCTGTAGTCCCAGCTACTAGGGAGGCTGAGGCAGAAGAATCAATTGAACCTGGGAGGAGGAGGTTGTAGTGAGCCAACCTCACCCCACTGCACTCCAGTCTGCCAACAGAGCAAGACTCTTTCTCCAAAAAAAAAAAAAAAAGGGGACAGAGTGCAGAGTGGACACTTATCAGAGAAGTGTCTTTGCCCGGGAGGCACTCTAACTTCTCTTAACAGAAAGGAGGAAGAGACTTTGGCTTTTATTTTCTACTCTGGTCTTTTCTTGGCAGCACATTTTGGCAAATGTTGGTGCATATCAGAGGAAGGTCTTGTACATTTGGGAGAGAGTCTCCCCCTTGCTAACTCCAACATCCCAGGCCAGGAGCATCCTTCTCGCTGCCCAGTGCTCCAGCAGGGAAGGGAAGCCCTTTTACATTCAAAGGGCAGAGTTAAGCCAGAAAATCCTATTGCTAAAATGCACTCCCGGGACACTCACAACAGAAGTTGTACATTTCAAGCTGTGCAAAGAGCAGCAGCAGAGCCTTCCGAGACGCAGGAGCGACTGGGCCCCACATCCTGCCCAGCTGGGTTCATGCTCCTTTCAGGATGGCCCAGGCCAACCCCTCCTTTCTGGACTTTGCCAAGGCTGCTTTGCTGTGAAGGAAAGAGACCCTCATTGACCCCGGCTGCATGGAATTGTTCTTTCAGAGCAAACACTGTTCATTAGAGCATGTGAAAACCTTGTTTAAAATAGTTCCAAATGTCCTAATTTATTTTGAGGAAAGAGGCCCTTTCAGAAAACAGCTTCTGAAGAAGAAGCCAATAACAGTTCAGCCGTGGATGTAGGGCCAGGGGCTGGTCTGGGGGCTGGTCACTGAGGACAGCATGTTGTCAGTGAAGCCCAAGCGAGGGCGTGGGAGCCTTGGTGACCAGGATGGGGACAGCTTCAAAAGCCCAAGGCAATGGCTCCAGAATCCCAACCGCAGACCCCAGGCAGGCAGCGGCTCTACCCCACACCTATGGGGCCCAAAGCCAGAGAGGACAAGGGCAAGCCTGAGCCCATTTTCTGTGAATGATTTCTGTGCAGGGCCTGAGGGACACCCAAACTCTAAGCAACCCTTGGGATTGGCCTGACAACACTTTGTGGGAGAGGACGGGGAGAAAGGGGGATGTGTTGTACTGAAATACGGTAAATGTCTACTAAAACCGTAAATTCATTTTAGAACCTGAAATAAAGTGTGGTAGCACATACCAAGACCCACATAAAAATCTATTTAAAATCAATAAAATCTTCATAATAAATCTCAAACTTGCCGTTTCTATCACTCAAACTCGCAACTTTACACAAACTTGCAACTTATTATTGTAAAAGCATCTAAACAGCTAATTTTATGTTAACCATTCGCTGTTCCATTTCTCCAGTGCATCAAACATATGAGAATGATGTATTTAAATGATAATAATCACGTGAAAAGTGGTGTTTCTTTATGTATTCTTCGAAATTCTTGAATATGCATAATTTTATTTCTATTAACATAAGCCTATAGGATAATTCTTAGTTCTCATTTCATACATAAGGAACCTGAATCCCAGAAAAAATAATAATAAAAGATTTGCTACATACAAGTAAGTTATAGGCACAGCCAATACCAAAGTCCAGTTTCCCCGACGGCTAGTACTTTTGTTTACACAAAACCACATATCGTAAACTAAAAATATGGGTCTTAGAGCTAAAAGAAAGCTGCAGACAAGCCGTTCACTGGGCTTCTTCCAGCCATGCCACATTGCCTATGCTCCCTATCACCCAGTCTCTTCCATCCTAGCCCTAGAGTCACCAGAGGAGCTTTGGTCTCTGTTGCTGAGCTTGCTAATCTTCCTCGTCTACCTGGAGAAAGGAGGGGATCTCCAAGGATGTGGTCAATGTGCAGCCCATTCCAGCCAAAAGCTCACACTCACCCAAATCCCTGACCGGTCTCTCAGAATCCACGCGTGCAGAGAATGCAAAGTTCCAGATAAACACCTGAACTGTCAGGGGCTTGCCTGAGCCTAAGCTAAACTTGACTGGGGTGTCTACCTCTCTACTGCAGTCTTATCTAATGTCCATCTCTTGATTTTCCAGCAGGGAAGTTGTGGGAATATTCCCAGGCACTGTGATTAAAGTATTTTGCTGTATTCTATTCCTTGCAGAGCTGCAAAAGCAACATGTCAATTGGCTCAGTGGGTTAGAATGCTGCAGGTGGCAAGGTGCAGTTTGAGCTCACTGTCCACCATGGCCACGTGGTCAGATGCTCTCTTCCCAGGTGTCCAACCATGTCAATCGACCAGGCCTCTTGAATGCCAAGGGTGGAGGCCCTGATACTCGTGTGTCAATCAGAGGGAATGACTCGAGATGAGATGAGCTGGAAGGCATGCTCCCAAGAAGGAAGAGTGCCACACTAGTCGTGTACACACGTGTTATTAGAGCACAGATGGCAGGTGGACTTCGTGTTACTCAAAGAACATGAGACATATACCTCTTTTTCTTCTCTGTCTTCTCTCTTCAGTAATGTTAGGAAAGATGATCCAACAAGCTAAGATCTGGGAAGATGATGCCATTTTGAAATAGACATTGCCAAATATCCCTAGACCTCAAACCAACTGTGCAAAGGAAGATTTGGCTGTTGAGAGTGTTGCAGAAAAATATCTGGGAGAGAAACAAAATGTAACCAGTGTGGGAGTTGTCCAAAGATTAAGGTAATTGCTATGAGAAATGTCACTCAGATTTCATCTCCAGATGACTTGTTGCTATTGTTGCTCTAGCCCAATAGGTCTAGATAATTACAACAAGCCCAAATAAAATACAAAATGGTCTATAGCTGTGGCTGGAAAAGTCGCTATTTTCAGAATAACCATTTAAAGATACAGAAGAACCATCCAGGCATCTGATTCTCAAAGTTGGCTGCGCCAGAAATCACTGAGGATGCCTTGAAAATTCTAATGCCAGGCTCGCATCTCCAGGATGCTGATTTAATTGTGGTGGGTTGAGGTGTGGGTGTGGGATTTCTGAAAGCTCTCTAGGCGAATTTAGTACACAGAGAGCGTGGGGAAGCCCTGAGCAACTCAAGTCAGGCTGCAAAGCTGCTCCTGTGCAGAGGGCTCCTCAGGGAGCTGAAGCTGTGCAAAGCCCAGTGAACATTAATGACTGTGCAAAAATAACCCAAGACTGGGCCAGGCTGGTCTTCAGTTCCGGGTCATATATTTAGAACCCAGAAACGTTTTGGTCATAAGGTCAGACAAGTACTCAGCCCCTCTTCACACATGCGAAGCCAGTGCAGTTGGGAGCTACCAGTTCCCCAGAAAGATGCATGCACAGCGGCGTCCCAGCCAGCTCTGCACCAGGCCACAACTGTGTGTGTGCAACCACAAGCCCTGGGGCTAGGCCTGTCCTATGGAAGAGCCCTACTGAGCATCACACACACTTATACACACACACACACACTCTCATGCACGCTCAGAGACACTCATGTACCAAACACACTCACATTCACAAAACACAGTGACATTCATGTTGACACAGTCACATACATATCCACACTCAAACTCCCAATCACACACTCATACACGATCACACTCACACATGCTCACGCAGATACACTCACATACCAAACACACTCATATGGGCAAAACACAGTGACACCCCCCACACACAAAACTCACACACATTCATACCACACATAGTCACACTCACAGTCATACACATTCACACTCACAAATAGTCACTCTCATACAATCACACAGTCACAGTCATGCAGCCATACACACATTCACACTCATGCTCTCACACACACATTCACATTCAGTCACACACCCAGTCACACACTCTCACATACACACATTCACACTCATACTGTTGCACACATTTACACATACTCATAGTCATACACACATTCACACACAGTCACATTTATACACACACTCACAAACACATATTCACACTCACACATGGTCACACTCATGCACACATTCACACCCACACACAAGCTCACATGCAATCATATTCTCATGCACACATTCACACAGTCACACACACACAGTCATACCCTCACAGTCACACATTTCTACTACATTCACACAATGCAGTCCACAGTCACACACACATTCACCAACAGTCCACACTCACAGTCACATTACACTCACACAACACAGTTGCAATCTCACACAGTGACACATCACTCTCACACAGTCATTTACAGCACATTCACACTCAATAAATTTACACTCTCACATATTCACTAACTGTCACACTGTCACAGTCACACTCACCGTTTACATAGGTTCAGACAAAAACTCACAGCAACACATCACAGTCACACTCATTCGCACACCTCAGTCACATCACTGCACACATTCACACCCACTCTCACACATTCAACACCACTCTCACAGTCACAGTCACACTCATCATACACACAGTCAACAGTCACAGTCTCACAGTCACAGTCATTCATTCTCACACACAGATACACAGTCACACAGTCACATACAGTCACACTCTCACACACAATCACACTCACTTTCACAGTCACACTCACATAGTCACACTTACACATTCACACACATTTACACTCACAGTCACACACACTTTCACACAGTCCACTACTCTCAACGATCACACACATTCACATACATTTACATGCACACAGTCACACTCATTTACACACACAGTCACTCACACAGTATCACTCACACACAGTAACACTCAGCCTCACTATCACAGTCACACTCACTCTTACCCACACACATACAGTCACACTCATTCTTGCTGCGTCACACATTCACTCACACACATTTACCTCACACAGCCATACTCATTCACCCACAGTCACACACAGTTGCACAGTCACACCAACCATCTCATTCACTGTCACACACACAGTCACACTCAGTCACACTCATACAGTCACACTCACACATAGTCACACTCATTCTCACAGTTACACACTCTCACAAAGTCACACTTATTTCACACAAAGTCACACTCATTCTCACACAGTCACACTTGGTCACACTCACGACAGTCACATTCCTGCCCTCACACAGTCACACCACACACAGTCACACTCATACACAGTCAGCACTCATTCTCACAGTCACACTCTCTAGTCACACATACAGTCACACTCACTCTCACTACACAGTTCACACTCATATCTCTCAACAGTCAACACTCTCTCAGTCATGCTCACAGTCTCACTCCCTCACAGTCACAGCTCTCACAAGTTCACACTCCAAACACAGTACACTCATTCTCTTCCAGTCCACACACAGTCACACTCTCTCAGTCACGCTCACAGTCTCCCTCAACAGTCACACTGTCACACAGTCACACTCACGTTTCCACACTACACACAGTCAGCACACACAGTCTCTCTCACACACAGTCACACCTCTCACACACACCCTCTTAATCACCCACGTCTGCCCTGGGAGGACAGCAGCTGTCCCCTTGGGGCCTCTGCCTGGGCTGCAGCAGGTCTGACTGGCTTAGACTGGCACCTCCCGGGAGTCCTGCAGAGGAGGCGCCTTCCTTGTTTGCCAGCGGACAGGGAACAGCGGCCTCGTGCTCTCTCCTCTCTCAGTCTTTAGTCAATTTTACCTAATCGACCGTTTGGCACCTGTTCGCTCTTTCTCTCAAACTGAATCAAAGCCCATAGCCGTGAAGGGAGTAGGCCATCCCGTTCTAATTCTACGTCGACCATGACAAGTGGGCTCACAGATGGCAAAATCCCACGAGCCAATAATAAGAACCAGGTCACTGCAGCCAGCAGACCATCTTGACAGCCAGCTCTTCACCAGCTCTCCTGAGAAGCCTACGGGCCTCTCTGGAGCTCAGAACCGAGCTCCTTGCAGCTCTGGTCAGCTTGGTTACTGCAGCAGAACCAGGCACCGCTCCCTTCCTTCTGTCAAATGCCACCTTTCACCTCCCTGGGTGTGCATCTCTCACACAGGACAGGCCCAGGGGAACGCAGCTTCAGCCCCGTTAACTCCACTCCTTGTCATCATGGGCCGTCCCACAAATATTTGGAAGTGTCAGTGTGTGAACTGGCAGCTTTTATATCTTGTTCCAGTTCCTCAGTGACAGAGCTTGCTACTTCTGTTGCTACAGAACCCTGGAAAGGTAACATTTGTCTCTGTTCTGACCTCGGCCATAGCAGGGCTTGTCAACAGCCTAATGCCTCTGATTCCTTCACTCTTCCATGAAGAAGAGCGGAGGCTCCAGAATCAGTGCTGGTCTCATCTCCCCGGAGACGAGTCCCACATCAGCAGAAGGAAGCAGGGAGCAGGAGAGAGGATGACGCCAGGACTCATCAACGCTCCAGATCTTACACAAAGGGCCTTTGCAGGAAGCTGCGGTGAAGGACTGGGCCAGGACTCAGAGCGATCCACGCCAGAAAGTTCTCAGTAAGGAAGCCTGCCTTTCATCCAGGACTCGCATGAACCCTGCAGCAGGGAGCCTTTGTTGGGATTTTTGCTTACGCTTGAGAGTGGGCGAGCCTGAGAGAGAACCATTTGAACCATCTTGTATCATACCAGGGCGTACCTACCTCAAAGGGGTGTTGTACGGAGTTTAATTAATTAATGTTGCAAAGTGCTCTGGGCTCCTCGGATGAAAGGGAGCTTGAAAAGTGCAACGTATTATTATTATTAAAATGATATTTAGTATTGGCAGGCGGGCCAGATGCTGAATGCAGATAGGCCTCGATAAAAGATGGACCACAAAAGAAGAAAAAGTTAATAAGGTGTTTCGGGCATGCTGCTAATAGTCTCACTGAAATTGCTTCTCTCTCCTGTGATGATGATTTGAGCAGAGATAGGATCTTAACTGCTTTGCAGAACCAAAGGGTATTTCCATGGCGGGCGTTTTGAGGACCCAGAGACTGGTACAAAACAACAAATGCCCAGCCTAGCCCCGCCTTCCCTCGCAAAAGGTAAAATTGCCCATCTCTGAACTAAGGCAATCCTGCTGCAAGCCAGGGAAACCAGACTGGGATAGATCTGGTATTTTTAGATGATTAAGAAATAACTTAATATGCTATTAGGGCCTCCGTCCAGTAAGCGACATGCTAATGTTTGACGGTGATTTGAGAAAATAAGGAAATGAATGAAGAGTTAAAACGGTGTGTGGAGCAAGTTAAGTAGTGAAAATCCCTGACTACACAGTCAAAGGCCCGGCCCTGCACTGCCAGCTACAGACAGAGGTGCCGGCAGAGCAAGTCCCAACACGCACGTCTTTATTAAATCTTTTTTAAAACACAGAAGTTAACTGTCTCCTGAAATATTTCGGGTGTTTAAATGTGCCACAGCTGACAAAAGTAATTTTAAAAGTCCTGGCACATGATTACGCTTGGTAATGTGTATCTGTTTCTGTTCCAGGAAAAAAAAAAATCAAGGCAGTGATTCAAACACCTTCCCTGCACACAATGAAGTCTGAACCTATACGTTCTAGGAGATAATTACCACTCCTTTTACTCCCTGAGTTCATGGCGTTTTAGAGGTCATCTAGTCGATTTTTCAAATGACGAAATAGGCCCAGAGAGATAAAAATTTCTTAACCAAGGCGGTATATCTAGTCAGTAATTTAGAACTGGAATATAACCAGAGGTCATTGAGGGGCTCCCAAATACAAATTTGAGGAGAGCCTCCTGTGCTCTGTTAACTGCCAAATAAAGGATGGTCCCCTGGGAATGGAGTCCCTGTCCACCCATGTGCATATGGTTAGAGCGATGGGCACTGCAGCTGCGTGGCTCTCAGGCTGGAGGGGCTTCCACGCACATCGCTCCTGGGACCTTGACTTCCACCCTGGAGAGAAGGTCCAGTTCCGCTAGTTTTACCCACCAGGACACCAAGCTTCGAAGCCTGCAAGTGACTTGTTAAAGGACGAACACACACCTGGGATCTACCGGCCCCACCTCAGTGCTTGTCAGTGAGGTGGTGGGTTTTTGCCATCATTCTCATCCGTCAACCTCTCCACATCTTTCTCATGCTGTGGTAAGCAGGGCTCTAGTTGTTTAATGAGAGATTTTTCTTCCTTCTAAGTTGTAAGTTACTTGATAGCAACGGTGGGATTTATGTTCTCTGTAGTGACTAGCAAAATTAACACCTACGTATTTATAGCTTTTTTTTTTTTTTTTTTGGAAATGAAGTCTTGCTCTGTCACCCAGGCTGGAGTGCAATGGCATGATCTCCGCTCACTGCAACCTCCACCTCCCGGGTTCAAGTGATTCTCCTGCCTCAGCCTCCCAACTAGCTGGGATTACAGGCATGCACCATCATGCCCGGCCAATTTTTGTATTTTTAGTAGAGGCAGGGTTTCACCGTGTTGGCCAGGCTGATCTCAAACTCCTGACCTCAGGTAATTCACCCACCTCGGCCTCCCAAAGTGCTGGGATTATAGGCGTGAGCCACCGCTCCCAGCATTTATTGCTTTTATACCCAGCTCTACAGGAATTTTTCTATTTGCTTGTAAGCGTATGTAGAAACACAAGAGAGTGAAAGCTTTTGTACTTAGGTGTACAATCTTCTGAAGTGAAAAATGCAAGTGGAATTTTGGGGGGAAAATACATATAAGTAAAATGAGGCCATCTATGAATATTCACACATAGACTAGGACATCAGAAAGGGGCCTTCAGGTTCAGCCGACTCCTTTGTGGAAGTAGAGTCAGGACTCAAAGAGTCAGGACTGGCATCAGGCCGCATTCCGTCAGCAGCAGAGGCAGGACAAGGACTCAGGTGTCCAGGCCCCAAGTCTGTTGTCCTTAGGAGGAAACAAGGAACCGTTCACATCTCAGTGGAAATGCTGAGCTTTAAGAAGTGACCCTGGGATTCATGACCCCTGGAATTTCTGGTGGGTCTCTTATTTTACCAACAATAGTAAAAGTTTGTGTTTTCTTGAATTACAACATCTCAAGAGATTTGGCAATAGATACAAATCCAAAGATCCTTGAAACCCAGTTTGTGTTCTTAGCTCTGTTATCAGCTCTTCCTGACTTCCAGACGGCGAGACGTCTAAAACCAAGGGCCACGTCTCAAACTGAGTTCAGTTCTGTATGATGAATGTCGCAAGGGATACTTCATTTCGCAGAATCGATATGCTGCTCTCAAATTTGCCAGAGTGGAATGTTTGTGCTAGAAGTTGTATTCCTTAAACAGAACTTTACGATAGGGGTGTGATCGTCACGTGCAGGTCTCTATGCATATGTATTTTGCCTCAAGATAATAATGAAGATCATGTTGGCAGTGACCCGATCATAGATGCACAATCCTTCAAGGGCACATATTTAAAAGACATAACAATTCAATGTGTGAAATGTTTAGGACCATTTTAAAATTTGACCCCACAGCTCAATATCTAAAGGAAGACTTCTAAATGCAGGGGTGGATTGGCGTCTAACCACAGGCACAGACTGCACTCACTGAAGAGCCCTCACCTCCTATTGCCCCCCTCTCCAGACCCTACAGTGGGCTTCCTGCACCTTCCATTAGTCACTGTTTGCTAATTTTAAAACTTTGGGAGAATGACTGGCTTTTCAAAATGGACAGGCAGAGCTGGCCAGAGCAGGAAGACACACTGAACCACGTCAGAAGCAAAGATGTAATACACATTCTGAAATATGTCATCTGTCACCCTATTTCTGGGTCAACAGAGCTTGTACATTTAATAATAAGGGTGGATGGAGACTGATTGAGAAGCTCTGGATTTTCTGTTTTCTTCTGTGAGAAGGATGACTTTAATTCCAACAATCCCAAAAGGTGCTTTCAGCAATAAAAGGGGTCATGAAACTCAGATGAAAATCCAAAATTTCAGCTAAAAACAAAGGAAACCTATCCACAGTGAACATTTTAACTAAAAACCTGCTTCATCTAGTATGAAACCCTTACAATCAATTTCTAAGAATTCAGCATTTATCTCCATCCTGAATTACCCACACTATTTTTGGTGTGTTCATCATTCTGCATGTCTATGTTCTTTAAGTCCTTATCAATCTCTTAACAACCAGAGAACAGCTATTGGGTATGAATTCATCCATAGTCCAGGAAACCCTGATCACTTAGAGAATGATGCTCTATTTCCCCGGCCACGTTTAGACTCCCAGAACACCTCTTTGTTGCCTATCTGACATAAATGTTTGTTTCATTCAGAGTGTGAGTAGAAAGTGAATGAAACTTATCAGCTAGTTGTGGTTTATTGGTGCTCTGATTAAAGCTTTAATGGCAGTAAAATTTCTGATGAAAATTAAGTATAGTCCCCTCACTTTAGAAATGAAATCCTATGTATAATTTTACCACAAGCAGAAAATGAAGGATGTTATTGCTGGAAAGTAGAAGACCCCAGGACTTGGCGACCAAAAGCAAATACAGCCTCTGGGTACAGCCCAACAGAGCAAACCAGTTGTAGAACAAACATTGGGGGCTTTGGGGAAGCCCGAATACAGGTTAGATAACAGATGAGAACAGAGTTTTTGTGTGAGGTATTTGCCCTTGTGGGTGTGAGGAAAACTACCCTTATACTTTAGAGATGCATATTGAAGTAATGAGAGACAAATTATCATTATGTCTCAATTTTCTCTAAAATGCTCAAGTAGAAAAATAGCTAATGCAAAGATGGCAACATTTCATTAAATGCCAGTCATAGGTACTGTGATATTTAATATCTTATTTTCCTCGCTTTCCTAGAAAGTTTGAATTTTTTCTTTTTCTTTTTTTTGAGATGGAGTCTTGCTCTGTTGCCCAGGCTGGATTGCAGTGGCATGATCCCAGCTCACTGCAACCTCCACCTCCCAGGTTCAAGCAATTCTCCCTGTCTCAGCCTCCCAAGTAGCTGGGATTACAGGCGCCTGTCATGATGCCTGGCTAATTTTTGTATTTTTGGTAGAAACAGAGTTTCGTCATGTTGGTCAGGCTGGTCTTGAACTCCTGACCTCAAGTCATCTGCCCGCCTTGGCCTCCCAGAGTGCTGGGATTACAAGCGTGAGCCACCAATTTTTTCTTAATTAAAAAGAATTAATATCCACTTTATAAAAATGGGAAGGTGCTCTGTGCATTCTCTGAAACACTGAGTAACAATGTTGAGGACCAATGAAAAAACAATCTAAATGACTGTGCCTCCCACCAACCCGGAAACAACACCATTCTCATCTGTGTGTTTTGATGAGGTCGCTAGGCCTTTGAGTATTCAACAGTCAAATATTCTTCATTAAATGTATAGGAACAAAAGTAACAACTGGTTGATATTCAGAGGGTGGGTTAAAATGCTTACAGTCTAATGACTCAGGAATGGTATTTGTGGGGCCTGTCTGCATTCAAAACCGTCCATTTCACGGAAAGTAAATGCTTTGACTTCTGATGACGGTGTCTCCCGCCTGGCTAATAAGCAAGTTCTGCTCATTAATCTTCTAATATATTTTGTTTATTTATTTATTTATTTATTTTTATCATTTTTTTGAGATGGAGTCTTGCTCTATTGCCCAGGCTAGAGTGCAGTGGCATGATCTCAGCTCACTGCAACCTCCACCGCCCAGATTCAAGCGATTCTTCTGCCTTCTGCCTCCCAAGTAACTGGGACTACAGGCATGCACCACCATGCCCTGCTAATTTTTTGGTATTTTTAGTAGAGACCGGGTTTCACCATATTGGCCAGGCTGGACTTGAACTCCTGACCTTGTGATCTGCCTGCCTCAGCCTCCCAAAGTGCTGGGATTACAGGGAGCCGCCATGCCCAGTCTAACTTATTTTATAAACCAAGCCCTTCTTGTCATCCTGCTCACTGTTACCCAGAGGAGCACTTCATCCTCCCTTTTCTAGTCTACCTCAGTAGATGCATGGCACATCTTCCCCCACCCGTGTCTGTCTTTCATTATATTACCCTTAATGAGCACCACGTCGGAATAAACTGTCCAAAATGCTAATTTTTCCTCGTCAATTCTCTATGTAAAAACTATTTTTTTTTTTTTTTTTTGAGATGGAGTCTCACTCTGTCACCCAGGTTGGAGTGCAGTGGTGCAATCTCAGCTCACTGCAACCTCCACCTCCTGGTGAGTAGCTGGGACTACAGGTGCCCACGACCACACCTGGCTAATTTATTTTTTTAAGTAGAGATGTGGTTTCACCATGTTGGCCATGTTGGTCTTGAACTCCTGACCTCAGGCGATCCACCTGCCTCAGCCTCCCAAAGTGCCGGTATTACAAGTGTGAGCCACCGCACCCCGCCTAAAAACTATCTTTCAAAGACTCCCCTTTACCCAAAGGCTCGACTCGACCATCCTGTCTCATCTAGTACAGTTTAGAGTAAGTCCAGACCCAGTCTCTCTACAGCAAGGTGGTCGAGGGAAGAGCAGCTCTTGTGAGGTACAAGGGTGGTGCTGAGAACGGGGCTTGACTGAGCATTGATTAACAAAGCTGGGGCATTCCAGCAGTATAGAACAGTAAGAGCAGAAGCGCAACAGGATAAACTGAAGCAGATCCGCACAAGGAAGGAGAGTGCTTCAGCTTGATTTCCATCTGAGCTCCAAATATGGTGGAAACGTGGGGAAGGTGCTGGAAAAGGTTATGTCGAAGTGAGACAATAACAGAAAAATACTGATTTTTGTCATTTTATTTTTAATTGTTGTGGGTACATAGTAGGTGTATATACAATATCTATGGGCTACATGAGCTATTTTGACACAGGTATACAATGCATAATAATCACATCTGGGCCTACGGGGTATCCATCACCTCAAGAACTTATCTTTTCTTGTTTCTTGTTTCCATTTGTAAGAATTTATCCTTACAAATGACCCAAGCATACGCTTTTAGTTATTTTTAAATGTACTATAAATTGATGACTATAGTCACCCTGTTGTGCTATCAAACACTAGATCTGATTTATTCTCTCTACCTATATTTTTGTGCCCGTTAACCAGCCCCACTCCTGTTTCAGTTCCTGGTACAGGTACTTACTGCCCCTCACTACTGCCCTTGCCACACAGGCTTGTATCATTCCCAAGCCTGAGTTTTACTATGTTCCCGAATCTTATCCACGTCACTGCCAACTTAGTCACCCAGATATGCACACACGCACACACACACTCTCATGCACACACGCACATTCGTGCACACACGTACACACACTCATGCACACACGCACACTCGTGCACACACACAAGCACTCGTGCACACACACCTGGCTCCCGTCTGTCCTTGGTGAACATCAATTCATTCCTAGTAATTTTACCACCGTCTTTCCTGGGACCCTTCCCTGTACCCTCCATTCCCTGCACTGCTCCTCTGTGCTCTCCCAGAACTGCGTGTACCCCTCTGTCCAGAACCCAGTCCCACCTTGAAATATGTTTGTGTGTGTCTACGCCTCCCCACTCCTCAAGCAAGTTTCATTTTTATTCATGTCCACACCACCCACATTTAATTACAGAGTCGGCACACGGCAAGTATTCTTCTAAACTGAAGTAAAGTAAAAACGGGCTCCTGAAATGTTTTCCTAAAAACTGTTTCAATGAATCCGGAAAACAAAGACACGTTCACAAGGCACTGTGAATACATAATGCAGAAAGGCTTTCCGTAGCACTCAACCTCCACCAAGGAGGTCTTTGCTTGCTTGAAAGTCAAATATTTCATTTTTAATTTTAGTTGCTTTCTTCATGACCTCACAGATGTCACAGAAATTAGGCAGGACCTATAAGATTTAAGACCTTACTAAATAGTTACAGGTAGAAATATGCATAGGTTTTAATCAGATTAGATCCTCTGGCCATGTCTTTTGGTTTAACAACCATTACACTTAGATTCCTTGGTCTTTTTTGAAACAAGAGGTGAGATGACAAGTATCTAGAGGTGCTAATTTCTGCACCGTCACCTAAAGAACCAGTGCCCAAGGCCACGAGTGATCCTAGAGCATGTTTTACCAACCCCAGTGGTACAAGATGAGATGGGTTCGCTTCGAGGTTCTCGGTTTTCAAATTTGCTCTGCTTCAGTGAGATGTCCTTAGGGGGCATGCACAGAATTCTGACACCTTTTAAATGGGAGTCTCACCTTCCTTACCATCCAGGATTATGTACTGCAAATACCAATAATGTTTTGTTGATTATTCTGGAAATCTATGTGTCTACTGATCACCTGGCTCTTTTAAAAATATTATTACTTACTTATTGTATATGTGGTGACATTTTGTCTGTGTTGGCCAAAGGTGTCAAATCAATGATTTAAATCTCCTTTGAATAACTTTAGTTTTGGACATGCCTGACCTGTGTTTGCTTGGTTTTTAAGTAAGCTGTCCATTAACGGTTCAGTGTCCTCCTCTATTGTTCAAAGACTTCTCTATGCCAGCTTCTCTAGTCCATTGTCTTTTTATTTCCACACCGTAAGCTCCACTAAACCTTACGTGTCAAGGGCCAGGGCTGCGGTTGCTTTAGCACTGCCCAGACCTAGGAATGCTTCATGAGAACTTGCTGCTGAATGTGTTTACTTCCATTGCTTTATTTTTCCTTTTACAAATCAATATGATTCATAATATAGTCATATAAATTAAAATAACTTATTAAAATATTGAGTTAAAACATGATTATACAAGGTTCTTATATGTATATTTCAAGGTATAGATTTTTGGATAGATGAGTTTGATGTGCATAAAATCCTGGACATTATGTGGGTTAGATTCCCTTCTTTAGTCAACATCAGCATTCCCTGCACCTGGAGGCTCTCGTCACTCCCAGGCCGTCTCACCAGGTCCTGATTGCTCACCCATGGCATACTTTCCATGCCGTCTTGTTTAAATGCTAATGCTCTAGGACCTCTTGTTCCATGGTAGGGATCTTAGAGCCAGTCACCCTGGGGACCTTCTTCTCACTAAATCTGACTGTAAACTCTGGGTATTCAGTGATAAATCAATACATTTTTTTCTATACCTTCTCATATCAATTTTTAATCGGGTAACTCCAAAATTGTACTGCAATGCCTACCTGTACTTTTTCTGCTATTTATTTAGTATGCTTTCTGAAGAATTCTCCTCTTGTGACTAACATTCTTACCACCAGTACACCTGGAGCTTCCCATCCTCTGCCGGAATATTTGTCCTTAAATACCACACACCTGTCTTTGTGGGTGTGTGGAGCTAGGCTTGGATATGCAGCCTCTTCTTATCAGATTATGGTACCCTTCTTGAGGACAGGTTTCTGATATATACGTAAAATGAGAGAACCTTTTCCCTAAGCTACTGCATTCTAAACCAGCTTGAGAGATTTCCATTGATTGTAAAGGCTGTGAGATAAAGCATACTTGCTTTGGGAAACCCAAGGACAAGGTCAAGTATTTCAAGATCTCTAAAGAAGAATAAATGTTGTCATCTTCTTATTTTCACTGCCTCCGGTTGACACTGGGTGAATGCTCACGGGGGCCACTTTGCAGAGCATCTTCCCAGAATAACCTGCTGCTCAGTGACCCGGCTTGCAACATGAGCTGTCTTCCAGCCTCCCCGCCCTCACAGGCACAGCAAGATGCACTCTAAGTACACGCTAAATGGACATCTTGGCCCAGGAAACGACCATGTCAGCAGCAGCCGCGGCCTCTTTGATGATGAAGGGCAATGATACAGGTGGGGATGGAGGCAGGAAGCAGATGGTCCCCTGAACTCCCAGCATGCTTTGGGCCCTGTGATGTCTGTTTCCTCATTCTGATGATTTCCCTCTCGATGGCCTCTCTCATTGGTCTATTTGGAGGCCCATTTCCCGTACGCCAGATGTCTCACTATATCCTGGGTAATTGTGACTATTTGAGGAATTTCAAGAAAATGCCAGCTCATGAGTGACTGAGAGTATTTGACATTCTCTCTGATAAAGGCCAGTTTGTTGAGGAGTTTAAAATTCAACAACGTGCAGCACAAAACAGGACCCAATTTGAAGGAATCGGAGTGTAATCAAAATCTGAATAATGGAGGTATGACCATCGACAGCCATGATGTTTTCTACTGAATTGGACTTTCATACAATGTGATCCCATCCTTATCGTTTTTATAGATGTCAAAGTGATGACTGGATTCATAGACCTAGAAAGTAGGAGAGTAAAAACTTCATTGAATGGGAATACTGGAGGAAGACGCATTCTAACCAGCGAAATACAGTGTTTACCTCAAAATCACCAGAAAAAAAAAAGCCCTTTTATTCCTCTCCTTATCACTGCTCTGTGAGCAGGACTTGGCAAGTGGATTTTCAATGACTTTTCTTGTTGAAGACACTGCGGTGCCACTCAAACTTGTTGCTTCAAAGTTCAGTGGCCACTGCCTATGAGTAGCATCGCAGTGCCAATATCTGTGTTTTCCGCCTCAGGGGCCATTGTGAAACACAAGAACCACGCTAGTGTCATCATAACTCCAGGAAAGCAGTTGTCAATACCATTTTGTAAATGTATTTGCCCTTTCATTTTAAAAGAGAACATGTCACAATGGTGATAATATTGCACCTGACAGAATGTGCTGCAGGTGGATGGAAGAAAACCTAAAGAGCAAATTTATCCTGGAATGAAAAAAGTAACATAAGACTGACTCCATCCTTAACAAGAATACTATGAAATCATCCCCCAAAGAGACCATCTACCCCTTGCTTCAAATTAATCCTGAAAAGAATTTGACCACTATCCATGATACAGTCAATAATTATTGAAAACACATCAGACACCTGCTGATACTTAGCACCAAATCCAAGAGGCAGTCAAGACCTTGGCACTCCGGCCAGTCTGCAGGGCTCAGCGATACTTAGCACCAAATCCAAGAGTCAGTCAAGACCTTGGCACTCCGGCCAGTCTGCAGGGCTCAGAGATACTTAGCACCAAATCCAAGAGTCAGTCAAGACCTTGGCACTCTGGCCAGTCTGCAGGGCTCAGAGTCAGCTCCATGACTTCCTAGTCTGTAATCTGGGGAAAGTTCTTGAACATTTCTAAGTCTCGGTTTCCCCATCTGTAAAACAGGGATAATAATTGTACTCAATAGTACTTGATAATAATTGTACTCAATACTCAGGTTCCTCATGATAATTTAATACCACGTCTTCGCACAGTGTTGCCAGTAAGTGTCGGCTGCCATCACGGCTGTTGAGACCTCACATCTCCATGCACGGTGCCTTTGTGACGCTCTTCCTCGGTGATGATCCAGGGTGTGAATGTGACACAAATGCCTGGTTGGCTGAACAATGTATAAATGGTACGGGCCAGGTGTTGTGGCTCGCGCCTGTAATCCCAGCACTCTGGGAAGCCAAGGCAGGTGGATCACGGGGTCAGGAGTTCAAGACAAGCCTGACCAACATGGTGAAACCCCATCTCTACTAAAAATACAAAAATTAGCCGGGTGTGGTGGCGGGCACCTGTAATCCCAGCTACTCAGGAGGCTGAGGCAGGAGAATCACTTGAATCTGGGAAGTGGAGGTTGCTGTGAGCTGAGATCGCACCACTGCACTCCAGCCTGGTGACAGAGCGAGACTCCATCTCAAGAAAAAAAGAAAAAAGGGGGGCACAAGGGTCTTCCTTGTTCTGGAGGAAAGTGGCATGGGGCAGGATTTTGCGTTAGTCCATGTTCCATGTTGATGTTTGTGTGAGTTGACTAGAAGAAGACAGGAGACATGTCCTTAAGTGGAGAAAACGCCTGTAAGCTGGAAGGTCACCATCATTTAGAGGTGTGGGGTGCCTGCTGTGCAGTCCTCACATGCTGATACAACCCTGAAAATCAATGAAGAAAAGATGCAGCAGCCAGACCAGCCTCAGATTTTAAAGTAAAGACTGCTCAACTGAACTGCAGGTGACATGCAAAGCTAGGAGAGGCAGCAATAAAATCAATGATGAATCAAGATTCAACTCTACCTGGAGAAGCTGAGATGAGCACTTGAGAGCATGCCTGCAGTTCAACTGAAAGGAAGGTGGAAACCCTGCCCTTGAAGTTTTAAATCAGTTACCAACTACTGGGGTCAGGAAGCCTCATCTACCTCGATCTCTCAAACAAACAACAATCTAGGGTTTGTGACTGAATGACAAATTCAAGAAGCCTACACAGAGATACATATCACATCATGGAAGGCTGCACAAAATAGGTACAATGAGGCGTCATACGTAAAAGTTCAGACAAAACCACGAGCTAAAGCCACTACTCATTTTAGGCTGACCTTCAAAAGCTCTGCTCAAGTCCAAATGCTTTATTTGAAACGAGATGGCGCACAGTCGGGATACGTCCAAGGGGAGCTAATGAGACACAGCGGGGCCTGCAGCTGTTTGCTGACCCACTCCTGCTGTCATAGCAAACACTGGCTGTGTCCACACATGTGCTGAATGTGTGTGGCACGTTCACACTGGTGTTCTTTCTGTTTTGGTTTGGTTTGGTTTCATTTGAGACAGAATCTCACTCTGTCTCCCAGGCTGGAGTGCAGTGCTGCTGTCTCAGCTCACGACAACCTCCACCTCCCGGGTTCAAGCAATTCTCCTGCCTCAGACTCCTGAGTAGCTGGGATTACAGGTGTGCAGCACCACGCCGGGCTGATTTTTGTATATTCAGTAGAGACTGGGTTTCACCATGTTGGCCAGGCTGGTCTGAAACTCCTGATCTCAAGTGATGCCCCACCTAGGCCTCCCAAAGTGCTGGGATTACAAGCATGAGCCACCACGCCCAGCCCACATAGGCGTTCTTGATTTATACTTGGAACAACCTTACGAGGCACGATTTTTGTTCTCGTTTTATAAGTGAGCAAATACAGGCTCATAATCAATCTCAAAAGTGTTCAGTGAACACACAGAACCTCATGCAGCTGGAACACAGAATCACATCTCAGCTTCAACTCAGACTCCAAAACCCAAATCATTTCCATTGTGAAAAATGTTCACAGATGGTGAGAATGGCTGTAGGAGACTGGGAAGGCAACACTTGGGTGGAACGGAGAGTCTTGCTAACTTTCTTCAAATATTTAGTACTTTTTGTGTTTCTCTAAGACAAAGAACCAGAAGAACTATTAAGTAGGAATAAAAGAAGACGCATTTGAGCACAATATAAGGAAGCACAGTATAACCAAGCTGGCCAAAAATGCAGTGGCTGTGTTACCAGGTGGTCAGTACCCATCATAGGAGGGACGAGATCAGAGCTGGCTACTGGCCAAAGTCATCCCAGAAGTGCCCCTGTGTGATCGTGACATAGACTGTGTGACTTCTGAGACCCTTCTAACTCTCCTGGTTCCTTCCAGAATCTCGCAGACTCTAAGGGAGGTGTCTTTTTCACCTTCATATCCACAGTCAGCGCATGGCCTAGAACCGAATGGGTATGTAAGAGTTTTTTTGCAATTAATGAATGAATTGAGTAATTGGAACTATGACTGTTTTATCCATGAAGACTGTTCACACATTGGTAAAGAAAGTAAATCTTTGTACAATGTTATTTTATAGATTTTTTAAAGCCATCATAATAGCAACATTTCTTTTAAAAAGCCATGTTTCTCCTTTTAACCATGTCCTCATACCTCAAATTCTATTACGGACCTCCCCCACCATGAGTTAATCATTGTTACTTTTATTAAAATATAGGTTGGTGTCACTTTAAGTTTTCTTTTGAAAACTTAAATAATGGGCTTTTGGAAAGAACAAGTCCGGCTTCTGCAGGAACAGTGCACAGAGCAGACAGATTTGGTTTGGAGATATGCGGGAGAGAAGACCAGGATTCTGAGGAGCATATGGGTGCAGGGGCATTCAGTGTGTCCTTGGTGTGGGGTCCTGGGGAAGGTGGGAAGGGAGGATGTCTGTAGGGACCCATGAACTGCTCCTCTCCAGGCAACCTGACCTCCTCTCCAACCACCTCTCCTTATCTCACCCTGCACCTTGGGACACAGAGGCCCACTCCACCATCCTCCTGTCATTTACCTCACCTCCTTGGTGCCTCTGCATTCCTGGCTCTTCTAAGACGTGCATGTTACTGAAGAGCAGGGAGGTTTAGGGGTGATGAGCGTGTGAGAGGAAAGAGAGGTCATCCCATCAAGAAGTAAATGCCACAGTAGCATCCAAACAGCAGGAGATGCCAGTGATGTGGTGCTGAGTGACAGTCACTTTACTATGATGTGCCAGAGAAAAAAATCTATCCCAATAGCTACAGTCAAAGAAGTATGAGGGCCCCCCATACAACTGAGCTGGGCTTCAAGGAACAAGCCATAGAGAGGGTGGTAGGGACAGGCCCAAGCCAAGCACTCAGGGCTTACATGGCCGGTGAGTGTCTCCTGCCCTGGATGGGAGCTGGGGAATCCCCATGGGATTGAGCCTGCAGAATTTAGTAACTCCACCTTTGAAAGGACTGTGACAGCAGCACTGACTGAGATGGCCCCTGCACCATGAAAGAAGAGACTACAACTCCATGGTTAAGGCGAGGAACACAGCAGAGACCTGGGTGATTATCAATTAACATAATTTAACTTGAAAAGTTACATTTGTGTGGCCCTTTCGACAATGACCTTGGTCAATATGTACAGAATTTTACAAAATGCCTCTCTTGGTGTTTTCTTTAAAAAACTTTCCAAGCACCAATAAACATTTGCTTACAGCTTCTTAATTACTCAAAGGAATCAGGCAGAGAGATTTTTAATGTTTTAGTAGCTGATGTTGATTGAAAATCAATCAGAAATTAGGGTAGGATTTCCATCTCTGAGAGGATTACATAGGTCAGTAGAGAAATGTGTTTAGATTTTGGAAGATTCCATTTTCAGACAACTTTTACGATGACATCATCTCCATGAAGTCAACGCTCGAGTCATAAATTAGCACCTAAAAATAGACAATCCCTAACCGAGCCATCCAGTCCCGACAGGACTTTCATGCGTCTTCTAAAACAGAAGCAGCATTGAGGCTATTTCAGGTGAGCAAAACGACCCCCGAATGAGCAGAGAAGCATGAAGTCACTTCTGCTGCAGTGGAAAGACTCTGCATGCTAATGAGTCCTTTAATCCTTCTTCCCAGCCCACGGGCCACCATCAGCAGAGGCCTCCATCCCACGGGAGGGAGTGTTCTCACAGAGAATCCTTACACAGCTGCAGGACATACTGGAGAGCCAGGCCTGGTCTTGCAAGGTAGAGCCAACCCATGCCCCGCCATCCCGCAGGGGTAGTGGGCCTAGCCAGGAAGCTTCCCAGGGTGGCGCCCGCCTCGGCTGCCCTTCTGACTCAGCAGCTACGCGTGAGTGAAGAGTGGGGACGGGCTCGCTCTCCCCCTCCCGCCCAACTGCAACCCACTAAAGCCCTCCTTCCCCTACTGCCTCAGGATCAGCCCTAGATCCGGCAACCAGCCAGGCCAGCCATCAGCTTGTGTTTGTGGAGTGTCTATCACGGGCAGGCGTGATGCTAGGCACAGTGACAAAATCAAAGATTCTCCTTCAAAATATACCCCAAAAGATCATTCACAGCATAAATTAGCCTCCTCCTAGAAATCATCCGGACCAGGGGCCATGAAGGAAACAGCAAGGGCTGAGGGCGTTGGAGAAGGTGTCTGTGGACTCAGGAGTGCAGCCTTGGAGATGGGGCACACTTCACAAAGCACAGCGGCTCCCGGTGAAGAGAAGGCAGGTGCAGAGCACAGGGCAGGCACGGCCGTGGCTCGCCCCGGCGAGGAATTGCACGCGTCTGTTGCTCTCCTGTTTCTGCCTCTAACTATGTCCCTCTGTGTTTTACGGATATGGCAGCTGTGCCAGCTTCAAAGAATTCCTTTCCTGGAGCAAAGTTTCCTCTCCTGTGAATCCCGCAGCCGCATTCCATGGGAGAAGGGCTCCTGAACAGAGACGTGATCCAAGAGCAGGCAGCTTCTGAGGAACAAGAGCCTCTGACTGCCGTGAAGGGGACACGCAGCCCCCACGTCCGCACGGTCACTGTGCATCGATGCCCTGTCTGCACATGCTTTCCACAGCCGTGACTCCCCTCCAGCCAAAACCACCACAAACCAGCCTAGCGTGTCTTGAGCCCCAAATAACACGGGAATGGCAGGCCACTGGGGTCAGGCAATCGCACAGGTACTTCATTGCTTGGTTGGGTTAATCACATTGCTTAAGGAGGTTTCAGCAAGAGAGGTGACAAAACCAGCCATGGGGATGTCAAAAGGCATCAAAAAAGGGATCCGTCACAGAAATTATTATTAGGACACGATTTCTATTGCTTAGTAAGAGCCACAGATACTGCTGGAAACACAATAGAGCCGCAGGGACTTTCTGTGTCATCCTAATAGGCCACAGCCCGCTGGGATGGGAGCAGTTCCGATCACTGAACAGGAGGTGGAGAGGGTCAGACTTCGGTTCCTGTTTGAGATTACATGCATCATTTTCACCATTAACACTAAACCTTAACACCATTTTTTGTTTTTTTGTTTGTGAGTATGGAGGCATACACAGAAACATCACCTGCCTTTGTTGTTGCTGCTGTTATTTTGGTTCATTTCGTTTTGTCCTGGCTCAAGGACAACACTTGGTTTTGGCGGACCCCATGAGACACATGTCATGGTTGCAATTTTATCATTTCAATAAGCAATTCAATGTTTTAATTAAAACATGTAGAAATACAAAAAGGACATTCTAAATGTCATGATGGCTAGGCTAATTTCCTATCCACAGCAGGCTTTTCGGCACAAACTTCCTGGAAGACTTTAGTCTCTTGAGTGAGACTCTCTTTAGAGCTCCTCATCATTTTGTAGGGAAACGAGGTCAGACTGAGCTGTGGCATTGCAAGGTGCTCTGAATGTAACGGCAACAAAATGGCCAAGGAAAGCCCAGGCCCCAGGGTGCAGCTGCCAAAGTGCATTTCCATGTCTCTCAACTGCACCCTTTCCATCTGGAGCAGGCTCCTCTTCCAGTGAATTCTGATACTAAGGAACTCCTGCCATGTGGCCTCTCCTGAATATCAGAACCCACAGCCACGTGAGGCTCCCAACCCCAGGCCCTCCTTCGTATCAAATTCTAGACCCTGCTTCCAAACCGCAGACCAAAACTTACGCTTCCTCACCTGCTCTGTTACCTGGACACCTTGCTGACCGATCTGGCCTCCTTCGTTCTGAGATGACCTTGTCCCGAGGCATCAACTTCTGCATAACCCAGGAGCCCAGCCTGGCTGAGATGCGTCAGCTTTGGTCAGTGAGCTTGGGCTCACTTTGGTGAGCCACTGAACTACACAGCAGGGACCAGGGCACTTAAACTAGCTGGACAGCCTCCGTTCTCAAACACTTTTTTTGTGGATCACTTTTGCACTCATGGTTTTTCTTCATTTCTTTGAATTGGTTCAGCCGTTACTAAGAGGTTTTAAAATAATGTGCTAGTGTATTTTAACCACTAAAGCAAGGAAAAGCAACAAGCAAAATTTTCCCAGTGGCAGTCCCAAAATATTGCCCCACTGACCTACCTCTCCTGTTCCACTGTGTCACCCCAAAAGAGAGTTCATAAAAAGAAAGCAGAGCCCAAATCCCTCTGTATCAGACATCAAACAAGAAGTGTCATTTTTTCTTAAATTTGCATGACTATATTATTAATTAATTAAGCACTCCACAAATCTTTTAATTAAGTGCCTACTCTGTTGCCAGGCATTATTCTGTGCAATTTATCCCAGAAGCCTTAAAGGAAAAAGACAAATTCCCTAACAGGGTAATCATTTCTAATAGCAAGTCATTGCTGGGAGCATGTGAGCTCCTTGGGGAAGCACAGTAATATCTTCTGTTGTGTTACTATTTAAGTGATCATGTCGGGAAGCGTTTGATTCAGAAGTCCTCAGTAGACCGGAGGATCAGAATTAGGCAGCAGCAGTTAAGAGCTAGGGGTGAAAAGGATTCCTCTCCAGTCTCTCCCCGGAGTGAGCCTGAACTGGGGGGCATTCTGCACCCAGCACAGCTTAGTCATCCTTGTCTGCGTGTGAGACCAGGCTCTCCCGGCACTAGTCTCATGGAATCTGAGAGATGTGACCTACCGCTCACACTTGGGGGGCAGGCCCCTCCAGGAAGGTGGGTTCGTGTCAGGGTTTTACCCGAGGGTTCCCCAGCAGGTTCCAGGTAAACGAGCACTGAGCTTGAAACCAAGAAACTGGGTCCCGCCCCTTCTCACCACCCAGGTGCTGTTGTGCAGCGGTTTACCTCTCTCTTACAGTTTCTGTGCTGAAATGAGGTTAAAAATGCTTGTCTTGGGATTGTCGTGAGACTCAGATTAGAAAATAACTCTGAAAGGGCTTTTGTGAAGCAAACATCACCACTCAAGGATACAGTTAGGAGTATAGTTAGTAATGCAAGTTTGATGGTGGGGTTTGCAAGAAGACATCTGGACCTGGGCCCAGCCTGGAGCCATGTATTTTAGCTCCCCAGTGACGAGGGGGTGAGACGGCAGAAGGGAGGAACTCCAGAAAACTGGACACCAGGAAGATCCCTGGAGCCATGTATTTTAGCTCCCCAGTGACGAAGGGGTGAGACGGCAGAAGAGGAGGAACCCCAGAAATGACACCAGGAAGATCGGTGTTTGGGGAAATGTCGTGCATGTATTAAATAGGATTGAAGACATGGAAGCAGCAGCATTTGCTCTAAGAGAGTTGAGGATGATAGGCTGCTCAGAGGCGGGGCAGGGCAGAGGTTTGGGAGCAGATGTGTTGGAATCATTGCTGGGCAGGTGAAGAATATCCCCTTCTTCATCAACAGTTGAAAAACTCATGACTGCCCATTGGACTGGGAAGCCGCCATGGGAAAGTCAATATTCCTAAGCGCGTCTTGCTCCTGTGGTGCAGTCGTGACTGGTTCTCGAGCCTCCCACCCGTCCCCCAGGGCCACATTCAGACACAAACTCTATGCATCCCAATGAGAAAGTACACCTGCTAAACCACGTGCAGAGGATCTCTCACGAATCTCACAGTTACACACACACACGGGCCCCTCTCATGCCTGCAAACCAATGAAATAAATCACACCCAGCTCCACGTCCTCAGGCTTCTCACTGGCTGCCTCCGACACCCCATCAGGAGCCTTCCAAGACAGCAGCGCTGCTCATGAATATGTCACTGCAGCTCCCTGCGCTGACTCAATGGTTTGCATTTTTTATTCCATGTTCTCTGATGTGGAATTTACAAACAACTGAGCCAGAAGAAACTGGACGGTGCCCCCAGCCTGACCCCTCTCTGATGTACAAGGAAACTGAGGCCCTGAAAGCAGAGGTGGCCCCACCCCCCTGCAGACCAAACGCTCCATGGCACCACCAGGGCTCACAGGAGAAAGTCATGGTCCCTCCCTGGAAGTCAGCAGCATGGCGGTTGGTGACATCCTGTCCTCACATTTTGAACTCTTAATGAAGAGACGTACTCTGTGTGTGAGCCCTGCTTCCAGATGGGGCCCACCTGTGGTCCGGGCCTACCCACGGCAACCTCCTGCTCGCATAGGCACAACCTGGCACCAAAATGCTGTGCTCAGCCCCGGCCCCCCGACAGCTCAGGACCAGCTCGGCTTCCAACCATCACGGCTCTGCTGCACTGAGGTCAGGGCAGGTCCCGGGGGTCTGCCCGGCATCTCCCTGGGACAGCCCTCGCCTCGGTCTGAGGGGCACATTGGTTTCTCACATCCCCCAGCCCTTTGCAGGGTCCTGGGCATGCAACCGGCGCTCATTAAACCAACACCTCATTGAAATGACTGTCCCCTTGTCAACGCTGAGATTTTTCTCCTGACTTTCCCTGCCGGTTTCAGTGTGGGTTTTACATTTCAACCAATTTAATTCTCACGATTGATGTAAGCAAGTCAGAAGGTGAGTCTTTTCCCCCCTTCGCAGATGAGGAAACTGAAACACAGAGAGTTTAAGAAGCAGGGCTGAGGTCCCCGCAGAGGAGCCGCTGGCCTGTGGGTGCCTTTCTTATCAGGAATGAACCAACGTTGTACGAGGCCAAACTCAAGCCTTCCGTTTTCTGGCTGATCCTGGGCAAAGCAGCTGGTGGCAGAGTAGGGGGGAAAATCCGTCCATAGGAACGGGAGGTGGCAGGGCTGCAGGTTTCGGCTCCAGCAGTCACTGGTTGCATGAGGCTGTTTGACCCCTCTGGGCCTCAACGCCTCTTCCGCAAAATGAGAAGTCTGAACCGGAGCAGTGGCTAAGACCCAGTGATTTCCACCATCCTAGGAAATGAGGCGTGCGGACCACTCTGTCCACCTTCCTTTCGTGGTTAAGAAGCTGTGTTTTCGTTTGTGCTGAGCTGACAGGCTGACCTTTAACTGATAAATTGAGCACTTGTTGAAGAGAAGACGTGCTTTCCATGAAAAGCAGACTGATGGCCATTCACAGCAGCCACAGGAAACAGGAGACCTAAGGCCCAGGTCCAGACCAGGACTCGCCAGCAGGGTGTGCGGGCAGGGCCGGGCTCTGTGCTTTCCCCCTGGGGCTGCGGCACTCGGAGGTCTGGTGTCCACGCGCCTTCCTTCTCTCCCCGCTGCAGCCTGCCCCTGTCACCCTGAGTCCTCTCACCCAGGGAATTCCACAGAGGGAATCCTCCTGCCTTCACTGGGTGCCTGAGCCCCTGCGAGGAGTTTTGGGAGGAGTGAGAGGGGGGAAGCTTCACAGTCCAGCCTTCCTGGGCCCTTTATTCCGACTGACAAGTAGCCACCCGGCAGCCACGTGTGAGGCGACTCCAGTCACCCGGCACAGGACGGCTTCAGCGTCTCTGCAAAAGAACCTCACCCTGAGTGTGCCACAGCCTCCCGCGTTCGCTCCACGGCCCTGACTGCAGCAATGCTCCTAGCAGACCTTGAACCGACGAGGCCCAGCAGCATCCTCAGAAGAGAAGAGGGAAGCTCGCAGCGCAGGCCCCTGGCCACAGCCTTAGATGACCTTCTGTTTGTTCTTGGGACACACAGAAGGACCAGAGCTTTGGCTGTGTCCTCACCCTAGTTCATCTGGTCCCACTTCTTCATTGTATGGGAAAACAAGAGACCAGGAGAGTTTTGATAATTTAGGCAAGGTCACAAACCAGTCAAGGCTTGAAAAAGACCCATGCTTCCTCATTTTTTGACTGTGCTCTCTGGCCTGCTGTGATGTCTTTGTTTAACATCTCCCTGTGAGGGACAGCCTCCTTTTATGAATGGAGAAATGAATTAATGAGTATAATATAAATAAATGAATAAAGCCCTTCCAAATTGGACAATACTGGTAACGCCAAAGAATGTGCCTACTAATACATAAAAATTAAAGAAAGACAAATGTTACTTGTGAACACAGCATCTCAAAGGCACGGTTTTAACTGAGCCCCAGCTAAACAGCTTAGCTACCTACAACAGTTTAACTAATTGGTGATTTACTTATATTTATGCAAATTCAACCAGCACTGAGCGCCATTTCTTGTCTAGCACCATCTTACAATGTGAGCATCACGGCGGAGATAAAATACATAAAGAACATTCCCTGCCATCGAGTCGCCTGTACTTCCAGTAGAAACCACGAGGTAGAAAGGAAAAGCAAGCGCGCGGTGGTTAAACACTCAGACGAACTTAGAAAGTGTCAGAATGGCTGGTCAGTTAAATAGCAAATGGTCATTGGCTGAACGTCTTGTGTAGAGCCAGTGCTCTTTTCCAGGTTTCAATTCCTTCATCCATAAAGTGAGGGAATTTTAATTTCCTAATATTGTCACTTCTGAGATTCTCTGTTCTGTATGATCTCAGGAAAGAGGGCTTTGATGAGGTGGGACTTAGGAGCTCAGTAAGATGAAAGGCACCTCACCGTCTTTGCTGCAACTCTGAGCTGCGGACCCACTGATGACGATGTCAAGCCTGTCTTTCCCTCTGAACAATATCCACACCAAAAAATCTCTTTAAAATCTTTATTACTTTTGCTTTAAAAAACCTTTCCCTCAACAATTAATCTTTCGTTAGACGTGCCAGCCAGTCACTTGGGATGCCCAGGCAGACCTGGCAGGCAGGGGACGTGGCACACTGGAAGGGCCAGCTATGTTAGGCAATCACTGTAACTGCCAAACTGGTTTTTTTCCACTCCAGCCTAATTTTCTGTTGTAATTTATCAGTTACACAAAGGTTGGATCAGCTCTTGGAAAACCAGCCCCATCTGTGTATTAGAGGCACTGCAAGAGGTGAGTTCTAAAGAGAAGGCTCATGGAGCATTCGACGGGGAGGACATTGCAGGGAAGGGGATTCCTCTCAGCACAGGGCAACCTGCAGAGTCATCATCCTTCCCTTGCCAAAGCCTTAAAAACTCATCTCTGCTTTCACTTTTACAGCAATTATTAATCGTCTGCCACTCAAGTTTCCATCCTTCTTAAACCACCAATATTTTAGCCTGCATATCCCCTAAGTCAATTATGGATAAACTAGGACAATTTAGGAAATGCACACATAACACAGGCTATTAAACATCTGTACAATAATTAAACCCAAGTAAGCCAGGCCTGCATGGTGCAAGATTGCTGACATGCTGGGCCGTCTCACTCGCTGCTTGTCCCCAGGCGACACCCTGCAAGCGTGCATGTTAATCAAGTAGTAAAAAGACAGTCATTGAGCCCTTCCTGGGTGCCCAGTCTCACTTCATGTGTTGTTTAGAACATGAGAAATGATGTTCAAGGGTTTGTCATTTTCGTAAGGCATCAAGTCTTTCCAATCAAGACAATTTAAAGAGCAATGTCCTAAATGGGAATTCAGAGAAAGAAGAGATTGGAATTAGAGATTGGAATTGGTTGAAGTAGTTGAAAAGGCTTGGAGGGGGAAACAATGAGATTTACATGATCTTGGAAAGAGGCATAAAATGTGGATCCCTGCAAGAAGACAGGGACATTCCCAGGAATGAAAGGTGGGATTCTTAAAGACCGAGGCGAAGAGAGAGTGGAAGGGGTGGGGTTGCCAGGGTCTCACCCAGCAGAAACAATCCGTGATCCAGAGCAGAGGACCCAGAGTTCAGTGAGGATTTCAGGTGCCTAAGATCCTGTGCACGACCCGTTCAGAGGGGCTGGGGAGGACGTAAGACAGGATCCCAGCACTCAGTGAATCAAGATGACTGGCACTGTCTCTACAAAAAGAAAAGAACATCTTAAAGGCTTTGTAAGGGCCTCACATCCACTTCTTATGATATGAACAATTATATTTTTGTGATAAGATTGTGATTTTAAAATATCATCTCCAAGACAAAAGGAAAAAGAAGAGATGAAATGAAGTCAGTCAGTCATCAGGGAGAATCTAAAATCTGGTGACTGAAAAACAGATACATAGCACGGGAAGGGCTAGATTACCAACCTGGTCAACGTCTGTTATCCTCTTATAAACTTGGAACTATGAGTCCAATAGTCCCCAGACTGGAGACTGGAACCCTCTCGAGGTTCCCAAAGTACACAGGGTGCTCAGTTTGCGTTTTGACAGGGAAAAAATGATGTGTGAATGGATTAAGTTCTAGAAATGGGCTGTATGAGGGTCCATAAGCTTTGAACACAAGTGGAAGCTACAGTTGCCCCTTATCTGTGGTTTCACTTTCCATGGTTTCAGTTGCACATGACCAGCTGCAGTTTGAAAATAGGTGAGTACAGTACAGTAAGATATTCAGAGAGAGAGAGAAAAGGCCACCTTTATGTAACTTCTATTCTATTATTAAATAGAATAACAATATGCTTCTATTTACAGCATATTGTTATAATTGTATTTTATTGTTATTGTTGTTAATCCCTTACTCTGCCTAACTGATGAATTAAACTTTATCATAAGTAGGTATGTGATATGGTTTGGCTGTGTCCCCACCCAAATCTCATCTTGAATTCCCAAGTGTTGTGAGAGGGACCCAATGGGAGGTAATTGAATCATGGAGTCAGGTCTTTCCTGTGCTGTTCTCATGATAGTGAATAAGTCTCCTGAGATCTGATGGGGTTTTTTTGTTTGGTTGGTTGTTTTTTTTTTTTTTTTTTTTTTTTTTTTTTTTTGAGATGGAGTCTCCCTCTTTCGCCCAGGCTGGAGTGCAGTGGTACATTCTCGGCTCACTGCAAGCTCCTCCTCCCAGGTTCATGCCATTCTCCTGCCTCAGCCTCCCGAATAGCTGGGACTACAGGTGCCCACCACCACACTCAGCTAATTTTTTGTGTTTTTAATGGAGACGGGGTTTCACCATGTTAGCCAGGATGATCTCGATCTCCTGACCTCGTGATCCACCTGCCTCGGCCTCCCAAAGAGATCTGATGGTTTTAAAAAGAGGAGTTCCCCTGTACAAGCTCTCTCTCTTTGCCTGCTGCCATCCATGTAAGATGTGACTTGCTCCTCCTTGCCTTCCGCCATGATTGTGAGGTCTCCCCAGCCACGTGGAACTGTAAGTTCAGTTAAACCTCTTTCTTTTGTTAATTGCCCAGTCTCGGGTATGTCTTTATCAGCAGTGTGAAAATGGACTAATACAGTATGTATAGGAAGAAACATAATCTATGTATACAGGGTTTGGTACTATCCAGTTTTGGGCAACCCCTGGGGATCTTAGAACACATAGCTAGAGAGGGACTCCTGCACTTACATGAAATGGTCCTCCCTGACTTTAGGTAGAGAAGCAAGATACAGGATAGTGTGTGTAATTTGCTACAATTTTTGTAAAAAAGAATGTATATAGGCATATAATTGTATAGAACATATGCATACACCATTTCTCAAAGGATCTGTCTATCTTTATCCACCTGCCTATCCTCTCTCTAGTTATCTGTCTCTCAGCTACCATGAGATGTCTCTGGGAAAGGAAGTTTTTTTTCTTCCCTTCTATCCTTCAGGACATTTTGAGTTTGTATATATCCACATGTTATCTGTTTCAAAAATATCTTTTCAAATTTGTGAGAGTCTAGTAGGCTTCTCTTAATCTGGCTGATGTGAAGCTTGCTCACTAAAGCTGGATATTGATGACTTTCTGGCACTTTTGATGAGTCCAAGCCCTGAACCATAATATAGCAGCTCTCCCTTATTCAACAGAGTTCTGTTGCAAGACCCCTAGTATATGCCGAAAACCACAGATAGTACCAAACCCTATATATACGCACTATGGTTTTTTCTACACATACGTACCTATGATAAGGTTTAGTTTATAAATCAGGCACAGTAAGAGGTCACTAATGATACCTAATAATAAAATAGAACAATTATAACAACATATCGTAATGAAAGTTAGGTGAGTGTGGCCTCTCTCTCTCTCTCTCTAAATATATTATTGTACTATACTTGGCTATTTTCAGACCGGGACTGAGCTCAGGTAACTGAAACCATGGAAAGCAAAACCACAGATAAGGGGGCACTGTTGTGTGTGTCTTAGCTCAGGCTGCAATAACAAAATGCCATAGACAGAGTGGCATAAACAACAGAAATTTATTTACCTCAGTTCTGGAGTCTGAACATCCAAGATCAAGGTGCCAGTAAGGTAGGTTTTATCCTGAGGTCTATTTTTGTGGCTTGTATAATAGGTGGCCACTATTTCATTGTGTGTTCACCTAACCTCACCTTGTACAAACTCAGGGGAGTGGGGTAAAAGACAGAGAAACAAACACAAAGAGAGAAAGAGATGGTGGGGGGAAGTAAAGAGAGGACACTGTTCTCTGTTCCTCTTCTTATAAGGCCATCAATTCTATTGGATCAGGGCCCCACTCTCATGACCTCATTTGGCCATAATTGCTTCCTTAGAGGCCCCATCTCCAAATACAGCCACACCGTGGTTAGGGCCAACAGATGAATTTTTGGGTCAACACGATTCATCCTTAGCAGTGCACATAAAGGTACCTCATTGTTTTTAATAACAAAGAGCATTCCATTGCATTGATGTAATGGTTTGTTTTAACTTCCTCTTTGATGTAAAATTGTTAAATAAAGATAACTTTAATTTTGAGTGGTAGAGAGTTTGTGTTTTTTTTTTTTTTTTGCTTTTACTATTATGTTCTAGTTTCATTACATGCAGTCTGAAAAAATTATCTGTGTTATTCCAGCTTTTCCAAAATTTTTTAAGGTTTTATTGTACCCTAGTATTTTATCCTTTGGGGGAAAGATGCACTTTCTCTTTTTAAGGTATAGAACTCAACATGTATCTATGTATCTACCTCATTTTTTTAAACCACTTTGTCTCCCATAGACCAAGTTCAGGATTTCTCCTTAATGTACTTCTATTTGTCCTGTAGATTTTGTTTTAGGAATGCTAACATTATGACATTAGGTACAAACATTATTTGGTGAATAACTATCCCTCTTTGTTTCAGATAATGCTTTGGACCCAGAATTCAACTTTAACCTTTGTGTCTTTATATTTTAAAATTCATTTTGAGACGTTTTGTTTTAGATGCATATCTTACACACAGTTTATAGTTCACTTTTGTGTTATGATATAATCTAAAATCTCTTTAACAGTTGATTTAGCTTACAAACTCTTATGAACACTGCAATTTATTTTCTTTTATATTTTGTTATAGTCTCTGTTTTAATTCTTTTTTTCTTTTATTATCTGCTGGATGGTCTTTGCCTTTCTTGTATCAGTGTGTGTGTCTTCGTTCATTTTCTGTTGCATAACAGAATACTGTAGATTGGATAATTTATAAAGAAAATAAATTTATATAGCCTACAGTTCTGGAGGCTGGGAAGTCCAAGAGCACGGTGCTGGCATCTGGTGAGGACCTTCTTGCTATGTCATAACACATGGAAGGCATCACATGGTGGGAGGGTGAGAGCATGCACGTCAGCTCAGGTGTCCTCCTCTTCTCTTAAAACCACCAGTCCCATCACGGAGTTCCACCATGAAGCCTTTATCTAATCCTAATTACCTCCCAAAGGCTCCACTTCCAATCAACATATGAATTGAGGGGTTTATTTTCCAGCACATGAAGTTTGTGGGACACATTCAAACCATAGCAGTGTGTATCTTCTAAAAATTTTAAATGTCTTTAATTTTGTTCTAAAGGTGGCTTTAAGATTATAACTTTATACAATATTCTGAAAACACTATTTCATGGACCACAGCTGTCCAGTAGCACTTCCTGCTAAGATGGAGGTGTTCAATAACTGTGCAGTCCAATATGATAGCCCTGGCGAGATGTGACTATTGAGCACTTGAATAGTGGCTTGTGCAACTAAGAAAGTGATTTTATCTAACTTTACTTGTTTTAAATTTGAATATCCACATGTGTCTGATGGCTTCTATTGTGAACAGCACAGTTTTAGACAATATCCATGGACACCTTACTAAGAGCCAAGCACAATGACTCAGGCTTTCACATCTTCCTGATGAGAGCCAGGATAGCAGAGTGGTGAATGGAGTGCAGTCTGGAGTGTGACTGTGTGTGTCCAAACCCTCTTCCTCTTCCTCTCTAGCTGAGTCTCCAGGAAGCTTACCTAACTTCCTTGTGCTCAGTTTCCTCATCTGCAAAATGTACCTATCATTGTTTTCAAGAGTAAATAAATTAGTATCCACAGTAAAGTAAAACTGAGCCTGGCATATAATAAATACTACTAAATAGCTAATGATATTATCGCTATCCTAATTCTCATTTTCTTCTTACCCTCTACCCAAGTATTCTCGTATATTACATAATTTCTTATAATCTTTATCATTTAACCTTTTTTCTTTTTGAGACAAGGTCTCACTCTCTTGCCCAGGATGGAGTACAGTGCTGCAATCATAGCTCACTGCAGACTCCATCACTCAGTCTCAAGTGATCTTCCCACCTCAGCCTCCTGAGTAACGAGAACTACAGCTTTGTCATTCATCTCTTTGATTGAAGTTTGTCCTCTGCTAGTATCTTTAAGAATAATCTTTGGTATGACCCATGGGAATTATATTATCTGAGTTCTTATATGTCAGAAAAGCAATTGCCTGTTAGCTTTTATACCTAAACATTAGTTCAGGTGTGTTCTGCTTATCTGTTGCTGTGTGAAAAACTACCCTAAATTTAGAACCACCCTCATTTTATCGTGTTTAAAAATTCTGGCTGGGCACAGTAGCTCGTGCCTGCAATCCTAGCACTTTGAGAGGCTGAGATGGGAAGATCGCTTGAGCCCAGGAGTTCAAGACCAGCCTATGCAACACAGTGAAACCTTGTATCTACAAAAATACAAATAAATATACAAGTAAAAATACAAGATATGGTGGCACATGCCTGGAGTCCCAGTTACTTGGGAGGCTGAGGCAGGAGGATTGCCTGAGCCCAGGAAGTTGAAGCTGCAGTGAATGGTGACTGTGACACTGCACTCAGCCTGGGCAACAGAGCAAGACTCTATCTTTAAAAAAAGAAAAAAAAAATCTGTGTCAGAAATTCAGAAAAAGCCCAGTGGGGATGACTGTTCTTTGGTCTACAATGTCCTGGACATCCACTGAGATAATTCAAAGGGCTGAGCTGGAGCACACTGGCTGGGGGTCCATTCCCAGAAAACTGAAACGTCTTGCCTCTGGGCTGGGCTGGCTGACTGCTAGGCCCTGCTGGGGCTGCCTCTCAGAGCACACAGCTGTGGCTTCTCCAGAACAGTGGCCTTTGGGTAGTGAGTCTGTTTACGCCGGGGCTCCGGCTCCATCCATGAGTGTTCCCAGGCACAGCTTTGTGACCCAGCTCAAGGTACACTTCCACCAGACTTTACTGTACAAGGAACCACAACAGCCTACATGCAAGGAGTGGAGAAATAGACCCGATCTCTCAAACAGGAGTGTATCAGAGAATTTGCTTATGTCTAAAACTGACACAGACTTGAAATACATTTTTCTTTTGTTGTGTTTTCAGTTTCTGAGTAAGTTGTGGGCATCACCTCACTCCTAGCATAGAAAGCTATGCTAAGAAAGTTTATGGCTGACCAGATTTTATACCTTCTGTTGGAATCTCCATCTTCTCTCTAGATCCCAAAGTACTCTTTCTTTATTCAAGTTTATTGAAGTGCAATAACACTTTTAGGCTATATGGCAGATTGTTCACCATTTGCCTTTTTTTTTTTTTTTTTTTTTTTAA
>NW_016821745.1:1240179-1242817 GCF_001698545.2 Rhinopithecus bieti | reverse complement strand
TTTTTTTTTTTTCTGTCTTCCCTCATCTGTTCATTTGCATTCCATTTTGCTCTTTTCTCAGTCCTATCTTCCATGTTCCTTAGAGTGTTTTTTACAACTATTTCTTCTTTCTGAGGCTCCCCATTTAACTTTCCTGCTTATAATAGTTTTATGGTTTTACTCAACTCTTTCCTGAAGTCTGGCAGCCTATAGTTGATTATTCTCTACAAGTAGACAATATTTCAGGAGCTCTTATACCTTGTATTCATACTCTTGTTTTACAGAAGTAAATTCCTTTCTTAGTGTTAAAATTTCATAGTGATAGGTTTGCTCACAATTGTTTTCCCTTTAGAAATATTTTACACATAAGGGCTTTCACTTGCTATCTGTTCATCCTATTAACTTAATACACTTCCCTCTGGTGTTTTAGACCTTTAAGATTATAATTTATTATTGAGCAAGAGTATTAATTCCTAGGTGCCATTAAATGAAGCTACACATGGTAGAAAATTGCAGGCCTTATCCTAAGCAGGGAGGAGTGTTCCTGAGTGCTCCTGAGATGTAAATCTCAGGTTCTCTGTGTGATTAATTCATTTAGATTAATTCAGCTCCAGCCAATCAAGGCAGGACTGCACGGCTGTGCTTAATGTAGAGTTTCTCTCCACCCTGCCTCACCAACATGCTGGGTTTTTTTATTTTTATTTTTTTGTTTGTTTGTTTTTTTACAAATATAGCCCCCTGCATAATTTCTCAATGTCTCCATGCCTTCGCTGCTTCTACTTTCTCTGGAAGGGATAGTTCTGTCTGCATTTCCTGAGATCTGCAGCTGTGGGCGTTCTCCCTAAAGTCTTCCTGAGCCTCTCTCTGACCTTCTCTCTCCTTGGCAGCCTTCCCTGTATATTGTGTTTCAGGCTTACAGATGTCTCCTGATTTTGTTGTGAAGATGGCATTTGCATTATTATTCTTGTTCTTCTCACTGCTTTTGGGTGATTTTCAACAGGATAAGATGGAAAATGCTGTCTTTACGTAGCTACTTCTGAACTGGAATCTCTCAATAAATTCTGAATACATTTTTTAAATGCACATGCGCAAAAGGGCAAAAAGATGAGCAGAGGTCTAAACACCTTCAGGGGGACAAGCAGGCCCAGGCTGAGCTGGCTGTGGGGGCGGCAGAGCAGACGCCTCATGGGTAAGTTTCAGAAGAGGCTTCTCTCCCCTGGGACCAGTGCTTAGGGAGCAACTGCGGCCCCAGCAGCTCTGCAGAGATCAAGGGCAGCCGCTCAGGGGTTTAAAAATGTGCCGTGATGATCTCACTCCAAAGAGACTAAAAACTGTATTCTCACAAGAACAAGGGGCCAAATATCAATGTGAACTAGCTGAGGTCTCTCCAAACTGGCCATGATCTAAGATGTCCACCTTCAGCAACTTGATTTTCTTTACTTTTTTATAAAGTTTCGTTTAGAAATAAATTACTACCCTTCTCTGCTTTCTTAGAGTAAAACAAAAAATATTTTCTGCTTTGTTTTGTTCACACATAGGCCAGTTAGAAAAGGATGAAAAGTTAAAAATGACTGGATTCAGAAAAAAACACACAAAACATCAAGGGTGTGTGTGCGCCTGTGTAAGCATGTGTGTGCATGTCTGTCTGCATGCACATATGTGTGTGCACACACACGTCTGTATCAGTGTGCACGACAGACAAGGGACACGACTTGTTTCTGTCTACATAGTGGCCCTATCTGATCAGACCGTGTCCTTCCTGCCCCCCGTGTGCTCCAGAGGACATCTGTGATGAAAGGACTGTTCCATGAGGGAGCCAGGCACCTGGGGAGGTGGTGACTACACAGGTGGGAGTGACACAGCTCTCCAGACAGTGAAGCAAAGGGGTTGGGGCTAGAAAGGGAAGATTCCTGAATCACAAGTTAAAGAGAAGACATCCAGCATGGCTCGTATCTCACAGATTTGGAAGAGTAGATGCCATTTTTCTTACTACTTGTCTAATTCTTCCTGTATGACACTTGCACTCTCCATTGTAGAGATGAGTAAACTGAGGCCAGGAGTCTCCAAGGTCATGTGGGTGACCTTCCCAGGGCCGAGAAATGAGATCTGTGCTTCACACTCATCAAGCTCGTCCCAACCCCACCAAGCCATACGCTCCTGATGCATAATTAATCATAGGAAATGAATAACTCCATTTCTGTTATTTCTGATTCCCAGATGGCTCAATAATGATTTTTTTTCCCCCAAAGGACATATCCATCTAGGAGATGGATATTAGCCAGAACATCTAGCTGTCCCTTCTAGACTTATCTTCAGGTGAAACCAAGGACCGCACTTCAGCACTGCAGAGGAAGGGCTTCCTGTGTAAGGAAACAATGGGAAACAGTATGCCTTCTAAGAGCCGAATACTCTCTGATCGAGGGTGATTCCTCTGAATGTCACTGCACACGAAGACCAGGCATCTTGCAAGGGTCTCATCACAAAATGACCCACTCTGGGCCAGGTGTGGTGGCTCACATCTGTAATCCCAGCACTCTGGGAGGCCGAGGCGAACAGATCACGAGGTCAGGAGATCGAGACAATCCTGGCTAACACAGTGAAACCCCATCTCTACTAAAGAAATACAAAAAAAAAAAAAAAAAAAAAAAAACACCCGGGG
>NW_016821745.1:1228346-1239840 GCF_001698545.2 Rhinopithecus bieti | reverse complement strand
AAAAAAAAAAAAAAAAAAAAAAAAAAAAAAAAAAAAAAACAGCCAGGCGTGATGGCGGGTGCCCATAGCCCCAGCTACTCTGGAGGCTGAGGCAGAAGAATGGCGTGAACCCGGGAGGCAGAGATTGCAGTGAACCGAATCTCTGCGGTGAGCCGAATGCACTGCTGCACTCCAGCCTGGGTGACAGAGCCAGACTCTGTCACAAAACAAAAAATAAAAAACAAAACAAAACAAAAAAAGACCCGTCCTGCATCCCCAGTCCCTTGTCTTCAGTAACCTCACAGCGATTCATCTCACGCTAGGTGCCTCGAATTTTCTCTTAAGAAGTGCCAGGACCTTCTCCAGATTCCACACTATTTTTTTGTTCTTTTAGCTGGTGATACAATTTGCGTCATTTCTAATTTTTCATAGAATGTATTCTTTGGAGCCAATTTGTTAAAGGATGGCAGTACAAACAAAGAAAAAAAAAGAAAGAGGAAATAAGAGGTGTCTGGCACTTTCTTTACACTCTAGTTATTCAATAATAGAGGAAAATGCCAGCAGACACTATCACTCATAAAACATTACGTACAATAAGTGTGTCAGGGAGACCGAGCTGTTGCCAGTGGGAATGGCAGTCAGGTTGGCTTTGTCTGAGGTGCTTTGTTTGTTTCTGGCTGGTTTACTTATTGTGGGAGAAGTGGCAACCCCAAGCCATCAGGAAGGGTCCACATCCATGTTCTTTAAAGATTCTGAAGCTGGAGTCCAGAAACCTGAGCTTGAGACCCAGGCTGCTGTGGAGGGGCTGGGTGTCCTCTGCTAAGGAACCTGCCTTGTTGGTCCTGGCTTTCTTCATCTGAAGAATAGTGGATCCTATTCACTCATCTTATCACCCACAAATGAAACCTAACTGTCCGGGATGTGCTGGGAGGGAGACAGACCCCGTGGCCGACTGCCCCCGTGTGTCTGGGCGTGCAGGGGAGGAGGTGGGAGGGTGAGAGAAAGCAGGCGTTTCACACCTGCGGGGTCTCCCGTGTATGAGACGTGAAGGAAGGCACACTCCCCGAAGGCCATTGCTTTATCAAACCCCAAAATTCAAGCAATTGCTTTCCTTAGAAAAGACACTACGTGAGAATTCTAGACTCCTGAGAGCCGATCGGAGGAACGGCGGCTGTCCTGAAAGCGGCACCAGATTGGTCTGGGAAAGTGACCAAACCGCCCCAGGAGTCGCTGCTTTTATAGTTTCTTCCTGGAACAAAACTGAACGTAAGAGAAATACTCCTCTTACCATTAACTACTATAGGGAGAATTGTGGCTTTTTTCACCTAAAACACAAAATTTAATTGCCTGCAGATTTTTTAAGACCAGGTAGCCCATGGCCATTGTAATCTTACAATAAGCACTGGCATTGAGGTTGCAGAGCTGAGTTTCTGACATAAATTATTTGAAGCCATATGTATTTCATCTCAGTTGATTCAAGAAATTACAAGTGTCCTAATACTTAGTGACAGAAGCTGACATATCAAAGGATTCATGGAACATAAACAAAAACTAAATCACCATTTCACTGCCCCTCCCCAGAATGAAATTCCTCATTTTACAAAGACCATATAATCCTTTCATTTTCAAACAAATACCACTGCATCATTGTTATTCTAGCATAAGCTAGCATAAATCTTACAGCAAGGAGCATGGTTAATGTGCTTTTTAATAGCCCTGCTTGAAGAGCTCCTGCCTGACATCATACCAGAGCCGCATCGGAGGGGATTACACGTGTCAGCCCCATCAATTGGTGGCAATTGCCACACAAAAGATCTACCTGAGGACTCACCACAGGAAACTATGCACTGTATTTTCCTGCCTTGTAAAAGGAAGAATAAAAAAACAGCTATTAAATTAATTGGCACTAAAAGCATGTAACAGTTATCTAATCTATTAATTTTTAGTTTAACATTAACTCCAGTGTCTGCTGTGACACGCATTTGACCCACACAAGGAGCCAGTGCACCGTTTCAGCCTTTGAAGGGAGACGAGTGGTTGGGGGAAGCCAGAGGGAGATGCCATTCTTTCACTTTGACCTTGTATTCGAAGACTGTATTTGCTTTTAGACAAGTATTGACTTTATGCAAGGCCAGCCTCGTTGAGCCTGATGCAGCATGTTCCTCCGTAAATTTTAAAGGACTGCAGGTTCAAGAGGCAGCTTTTAACTCTCAGACATTTGAAAAAGTTAAGGTGATACCATCATTCTTCAAAGGAGGAGAAAGCATTAGTTTCTAAGGAGGAAGGAAGATGAGGCAGAGTCCCCATGGCTTTTTGTTTCCTACGTTTCTCTCATTTTAGTGTAATCATAACCACAGAAAAAGCACTTCAACTTTCTGTCTTGCATTTCAGGAACAATGCTGAATTCTGGAAGAAAAATCGTGGCAATAAGCATCAAGCAATTTGCTCCTACTTTTAGAAGACATGTCCCAAAACAGTCACTATTTAACCCATCAATAGCCTTCAGAAGGAGAACGGTGAAAGATTATAAAACTCCCTGGAAAATATCTGACGGTCTAAACTATGTAAAGGACTTCCTGCTGAGTCACTCAGGTACTTGAATGAAAGTAGAATGGCCTCTTGGCTAAGGCTACCCAAGACCTGGTTCCCGGCTGTTTATCAAATTAAGCCCTGGCCCAGCTCATTTCTTACACTGTGCCGTCCTGGGTTTCTGGATTTCATAATCTTGGGTTCATAGTACAACAAAGGAAGTTGAGTGTTTTCATGAAATAAATCTTCATCAGGCAATTATATGACTCTTTTTAAAACAATTTTATCCACCTGATAGGTACATACCAACGCTACAAAACACATTCAGGAGCACAGGGAAGCAATCTGGGAGGCACCTTGCTGCACATTTCAGGAGGGAAAAAAAAGAAGATGAATTTCTTGTTCTTTGGAAGGAGGTGTCGGTTGACCTAAGCCACGCAGCAGAAGGCTAAGGATCAACCAAGTTGTTCTCCCAAACTGTCCAAGGTGGACACAAGTCCGGCTAGTGGGCTATTCTCTGAGAGGCCATCTATTAATCAAAGACCACCTATAAGAAAGCCATTCGTCCTGAAGTCAAGCGTGTTTGTGATCTGCTTCCCAGCAGCAGTTTCTAACCAAGGGCCACCCTTCTATGTTAAGGGGGTGGGTGGGTTCGAGGCAGGACCACCCCAGGTCCTGTGCAAGGCACTCTCAGCCCAGAACATCAGAAGCTCTGGAGCCCGAGCTTCCAGAACCACAGGTGTGTTTCCAGCTCTGAGTGGCAGCTCTGAGTCCACCGGTCCCCAGTGGGTAAAAACAGCTGAAATATAGACCGATAGTTTAAAGATGTTTTCACCCGTTGGTACTGCCATCCAACCACCACACAGGGCATTGCTTGTCATAGTAAGTGTGTTTTAATTCTGAACATCGGCTCTGCAGAAACTGGAAGTTACCCTCATCTGGCAACGTGAGGGCAGCAACACCTGCAGTGGAGAGAAACCGCTTAGCTGACATGGCCTGAGCTCCAACAGCCTGGAGACCCTCTGAGCCAGGGGCCCTGTGGCCCCGACAAGGCAGAGGCAAGCACACATTCTGTGGGTAAGGCTCCCTTTTGAAAGTGGGAACTGTTTCCAATGCTTCACCCCTCCTGGCTCCTTCCCACTCCCCAGATCTCATTCCTGAAGAGCACATCACAGGTGAGGAGGGAAAGCCAGCCACATGCACCCTGCAGCCCCTCACCCCTGCACCTGAGTGCTCCTCCTGGCTGGGCCCTGTGTTGATATTTTGTCTGGCATGCAGCTTCAGATGGTGTGAAAATTCCTGACACTCCAGTAGCAAAAGCATGCGATGCAGAATAAGATGAGGGGAGCTGAAAGAGGTGGCTGTGCCCAGAACGGTGACTAGAACGGCATGAGTGTGTGCTGAATTGCGGCTCCTGTTCATGGAGAATGTGTTGCTTCATGTAGTTATTTATGCATTATGCTGGACACTTGATAATAGTTAATATTTGCTGAGTACCAGGTGCCAGGTAATAAGCTAAGCACCGTACAAGGATGACCTCATATCACTTTATAAAGATGACATTATTGTCCCCATGTTTTATTTTTCATTATTATTATTATGTTTTTGAGACAGAGTCTCATTCTGTCACCCAGGCTGGAGTGCAATGGTGTGATCTTGGCTCACTGCAGCCTCTGCCTCTCAGATTCAAGTGATTTTCCAGCCTCAGCCTCCCGAGTAGCTGGGACTACAGGCATGTGCCACCGCGTCTGGCTAACTTTTGTATTTTTAGTAGAGATGGGGTTTCACCATGTTGGCCAGGCTGGTCTCGAACTCCTGACCTCAGCTGATCCACCCGCCTCAACCTCCCAAAGTGCTGGGATTACAGGCTTGAGCCACCACTCCCTGCCCCAACTTTTTAGGTAAGAGAAAACTCAAGTGTCGAGAGGCTCAATAACATAACCAAAGTAACTCAAATCCAGGCCCTCTGCCTCAGAGCCTGAGCTCCCAGCCAGTTGGGGATATTGCTGGGGGCTCCCAAGTTGGAGCTGGGGTCCCCTGATCTGGCCGCAGGCGGCAGCATGTGTCATGGTTTGCTACCCGTGGGCATCTCATTCCACATCTCCGACCACGGGACGCCCTTTGTTGCTCCTGAAAAGAAAAGTCCGTCTACCAGCTCTCCCTCTGAGGCCCTCAGCCCAGCAGGTGGAGGGCGGTTCTGTTGGCATTTCTGGCTCCAATCCACAGGCAACATGGGGCCCTCGGGGGTTTGTGTGGGGTTTCCTCAGTTCTCACTCCTGGCAGCAGCCTGGGCGGGCCGACCAGCACAGCTTCAAACGCAACTTGCTGGAAAGGAGCTGGGGCTTCCTCCTCCCCTGCTGGGGGTGATGTACTCCTGTCCATCTGTGGCCCCTGTAGGTCTTGGGGAAAGTTGAATCAGACGATTTCTAATCCCTCTCTCATCCCTGGCCTTTCTTCTTTTCTATTTAAAGGTGGTTGCTATCCTGCCTTGCCTTCCTTGGGCCGTGCACTACGAAGTGTTTTTGTCAGAAGCTAGGAGACTGTGCCGTTCTCACCAGTGTGCGCAAAAGCTGAGGTTTCTGAAAGGGGGCCAGGCTGAGACCCTGCCCCATGGGAGACTCGATACTGTGGCTGTGGCCTCCTGACCTGGGGTCTGACCCCGGAGGCTGGCAGGGCCTGCTGCCCCCTGGATGCCTGAGCATATGTGCGCATGATGTAGAAAGCCACGCCGAGACCAGGGTCTCAGCCTCAGCAAACCCTGGTTCCTCAGTACCAGATTACTTTTTACTGCCCTGGAATGTTGCTCACTGTACATGACACACCCACAGGTGTAGACATCAACAAGCTTTCTAATGTGCTGGCCTGTCCTCGTGAGGGGCCTAAGGCACAGAGAGACCCCCCTTGCTTAGGACCACACCCTATTGTGGCCAAGCAGGACCGTGCACAGAAAACACACCTTCAGTTAAGGGGCCCAGTGCCCAGAGCAGCTGCCCTTCGTTTCCCTCTCATGCATTTGGACAAACGTGTCCTTTCTCAGCAGACTGAGTCCCAAGCAGCAGGTGCTAACTGTAACAATGTCAAGAAATGCTTCTCAGGTACCAGCATTGTATGAGCTTCTGCAAAATCAAAATGGTTTTGTAGCTCACAATGAAGTCTCCATTTGGACTGAAAAGGGCATAATTTGCTATTCTCATTTAATTTCGGCCAAATTAAAAGATGCAGAGAAGGCTGAGGTGTGCTTTTCTTGAATTCTTGCTGATAGACCAGCAGTGCACTTCAGAGATAAGACCCAGGAAGCTCAGAAGACATGGAGATGCAGAAGCATGTTTGGAATTCAGAATGACTATAATAATCTCGGAATGTGTGTCATTCCAAGCCCAAAGTCCTTTGCAATGGAATGAAATGCTAAAATGAGGAGCGAAAACCTTTCTTTCTTTTTCCATCATGTGGGAGAAAATGTGAAGCACGCTTATGGTGGCTTCCTTGGAAAAGATAACCTACCATTACGTATGTTGTTTACTATGCCAAAGCTACCCTGTGCTGGAAAAGTAACACACTTTATTACAGAGAAAGCACAACAGTTCACGAAAAAATCACACACTCTTTATTCTGTTCTCTGTCTTCTACACAAATGAGAAACAAATTCTTAAGAGACACAGGATACAGTTTGCCTCCACCCTGAGCACCAAGAACAGAGCTGCCCTGTCCCCTCCCCACAATCCCAGTGGTCTGGGCCAGGTGGTCACTGAAAGCAAATCTGGTTTGCAGCAATTCATGGGAGGAGCTTGGTTTGCAACCAGGGAGAGTGACGTGGGGGAGTTAGAGATGCTGAGAACCTTTACACACACACAAAACTTTTACCAAAAATAAGTTGCTGCAAAAGCTGCCATGCAGCAGAATTTGTGAATGGGGTACAGTTTGTCCAGAGCCAAAATTTGTGAATGGGGTGTAGTTTGTCCAGAGCCGAGCTTATGAATGGGGCATGCCTCAGGATCAGATGCAGATGTAAGTGTGCCATGTGGCCCACAAGTGGCTGAATGGGCTCCCCCCCCCCGCCCCCGGGGGGAACCATCCCTTATAACTGGGGCTGCAGGAGGCATCACCAGCCCAGCCTTCTTGGGTCACCCTCAGTGCCCTCAAAAGATGAAGCTCTGGGCTCCGCTCTGCCAGACTGAGGGAGTTGCCCCCTGGGACGGCTCAGCACAGGCATGCAACCTCCTCCCCACCCCGGCCCAGGGCTGCCGGGACTCCATCCACGCGGGATGGAGTCCTCATATCCACATTTGCCTGACACCATAGCAGGAAGTACAAGTGCTCAGTAGACCCTGAGGTCCTGCCGGGCAGGAAGAGAAAGACTCGTCTGACTACTTAATTCCACTCTCCATCCCAACCCGGGCACAGAAAAACACACCTTGTTAAAAAGAAAACAGTTAAACAGTGCTTCCAGAAGCAAGCACACACAATAAAATAAAATTTAAAAAGAGGCACTACCACCAGAACAAAGAAAGAATAAAGGTGGGGAAAATCAGATGAAACAGGGGCCACATGACTGGAACAACACGCACCGGGAGCCCCACGCCTGGGCTGACCGCGGCCGCGCGGCTGCACCTGCGTCTCCCCTGCCGGGCGGTTCACGTTGTGAGGGGATGTGCCAGCCGTGCTGTGTACTCATTCGTCGTCACTGCTAGCAAGGTACTGGGCACACAGGCAGCGGTCAGTAATGTTTGTTGAAAGAAGAAAAGTTGCCCCTTTCTGAATTGCATTTTAGCGGTGGAGGCCCCCGTAGGAACAAGCCGGGTAAACCTCACTCTTCCACGTCCTGTCGGGCTAGGAGAGCTGCCGTCACTGCATCTCAGTGGCCAACGTGGGGACCTGCATGGGAGATTCTCCATCTCAGGACCGGAAGAGCTGGGGTGCACTACATTTTGCTTGACTCGGGTATGCTGTTTGCCTGCTGACACTGCGGAAACTGTCTCCAAATGCCACACAGGCTCAGTACTATTGTAAAATTATACTACCAGCTGCTAGATCTTATTATCACACATGTTACTCTAAGAGTACAATGTTACTATATCACCCATTTGTTGTAATTTTTTTCTTTTTTGAGACGGAGTCTCGCTCTGTCACCCAGGCTGGAGTGCAGTGGCCGGATCTCAGCTCACTGCAAGCTCTGCCTCCCGGGTTCACGCCATTCTCCTGCCTCAGCCTCCCGAGTAGCTGGGACTACAGGCGCCGCCACCTCGCCCGGCTAGTTTTTTGTATTTTAGTAGAGACCGGGTTTCACCGTGTTAGCCAGGATGGTCTCGATCTCCTGACCTCGTGATCCGCCCGACTCGGCCTCCCAAAGTGCTGGGATTATAGGCTTGAGCCACTGTGTTTTAAATTTTTACATTTGCTTCCTTTGCAATGACATAGCTCAAGAAAATTTGTTTCGTTTAAAATTCTTTTTATTTTATTTTATTTTATCTTATTTTATTTTATGACTGGGAAATTTTATTCTGAGAAGGAGTCCAGAGGCTTCACTGGAGGTATGTGGCCCATCAATCTGTTAAGCAAACAAGCAAACAAAAACAACAAAAAACAATTCTTCTTAATATTCCCAGCGGCGTAATACATGAACTAAATATCTTTCAGGGGCTCCTATCTCAATGTTTTTTCTTGCAAATGAAAGATTTCTTTTTATATTACAAAAGAAATATTCTTTTGATATTTCTTTTGATAATAACTGAATAGCGGTGAGTTCCAGTGTCGTTCATCACGAAAAAAAAAGAAAAAGGAAGAAACAGCATTTCTACAGAATAAAAAAAGATTAGTAAACTTCAACATCCACTTTTGATTTAAAAACTCCTAGAAAACTGTGAAACAGACTGCTCTCAACCCCATAAAGAATGTCACCAAGAAACCTACAGCAAGCATCCTGCTCTGACTGTGAAATGTCTCTTTAGAGAAAGGGATCATTGCCCGTCCTTACCACTTCTGTTTGACATTGCACTGGAAGATCTGAGTACTTCAATAAGGCAAGAAAAGGAGTGAAAGGCATGGGACTTCTATAGAAGAAGTAAAACTGTCACTTTTCACAGATGATATAGCCATGTAGGTAGAAAATCCAGAATAATCCATAGGTAAATTACTAGAATTAATGAGTACATTTTGAAAAGTTCCTGGGTTGTGGCCAATATGTAAAAGTATAAAAATCAATTGGATATCTTTCTACTAACAGCAAACAAAATTTTAAAAAGAAAGAAAGAAAACGTGGCAGATGCTTGCAGTGCCTGAGCTACATCCCATTGGCCAACCTGATTTCAGCACAGCCGTGGTGGACAGTTCCACGCGCATTCCAGGGCCCGCATCAAGGGAGCATCTTGAGGTTTCTGCGTTTCTGCCTCCAGACATTCCACCAAGGAACAGCAGTCCCTGCGCAGAGGCTCAGAGGCACGCAGAAGGCCGGGAGCATCGACATCCCTGAGGTGGCAGAGGGTGGGACCACTGGCAAATGTGCCAACCTGCTCGTTGTGGGGGAAACCCTGAGGTCCATTCATTTCTGTGAGACCAAGTTGCGACTGTCCACAGTGGTTGTGAGTGCCCACCGTGATTCTAGTTCAATAACACACTTTTCCGGCCTCCCTCTCTTCCCTGTCCCACCCGCCTCTCTGGAACTTGGGCGGCCTTCTAAATAAACTCCCCTCTGCCATGTTCGTCCTTCAGAGGCATGTAAACAAAGGCCACTTACAGCAGCATCAACCCATACCAATAACTACTAGTAAATCTTCCAGGAGGTGTGCCAGGCCTCTCTGCACATAGTAAAATATTATCATGAGAAGTGAAAAATAAATGAATGGAAGTATATAAAGTACTCATAAATTAGAAGACTACATAGGGTAAAGGTATTAATTCACTCAAAATTGATCTATATATTAAATGCAATTTCAATCAAAACCCAAGAAACTTGTTTTAAGGAAACTTGGCAAGCTGATTATAAAATTTTATAAAAATTCAAAGAGCAGGCCGGGCGCGGTGGCTCAAGCCTGTAATCCCAGCACTTTGGGAGGCCAAGACAGGCGGATCACGAGGTCAGGAGTTCGAGACCATCCTGGCTAACACGGTGAAACCCCGTCTCTACTAAAAAATACAAAAAAAGCTAGCCGGGCGAGGTGGCTGGTGCCTGTAGTCCCAGCTACTCGGGAGGGTGAGGCAGAAGAATGGCGTGAACCCAGGAGGCGGAGCTTGCAGTGAGCTGAGATCCGGCCACTGCACTCCAGCCCGGGCGACAGAGCGAGACTCCGTCTCAAAAAAAAAAAAAAAAAATTCAAAGAGCAAAGAAGAGCTAAGACACTCTTGAAGAAGAAACACAAGGCAGGAAACGTGTGCTACTAAATATTAAGATCTTTTCAATTTATAGGAATTAATATAACATGGTACTGGTGAAATTATAAGCAGAGACCAATAGAACAGAACTGATAGCCAGAAACAGACCTCTAAATTTACAGTTAATCTATTTACAAAGAAGATGGTGATAAAGAGTGAGGACAAGCTATTCTTTTTAATAAAAGGTTCTGGGATAATTAGATATGACATTTTTTAAAAAAGAAGGCTTGATTAGTACCTCATACTGTGCATATAAATCAATTATACATGGATTGTAGAACTAACTGCAAAAAATAAAACCAGACAACATGTTGAATGTAACATAGGAAAATATCTTCATGAGTTTGGGATAGGAAAAGACTTCTTCCCTGGGACCATCTCCACCCCCCACCAAAAAAAAAAAAAAAAAAAAAACAACCTTTAAAAGATTTGATAAGATTGTCTTTAATAAAATGAATAATCTCTGTTTGTCAAAAAGTCCATTAATAAAGTGAGAATGAGAGCTACAGATGGGAAGAATTTGCTTATAATACAAAGAACTTGTATCCGGGATAAATAAATCTGTAAGACTAAGAAAGACAACCCAAGATGAAACTGGGCAAGAAACTTGTTCCTGTCACATCCAAACACAGGAGCCACAAAGCCACAGTCTTTGTCACCTCTCACTGCTTCTGTAGGTCACAAAGTCGGCAGTGGCCTTGCCAGGCAGCTCCGACGTGGGGTCTGTCCCAAGGCCACCTTCAGATGGTGGCTGGCACTGGGCCCTCTCAGAGGGGTCTTCCCCACTATTCTAGTGCTTGCTGTGAAACAGCTGGGCCACCCTGGTGTCTCTCTTTATCTCCAAAAGGCCCACACCTGGTCCCGACACACAGAGTGCTGCGCGGAAGCCACACCGCACTTCCCATCTACTCACCGAGGCTGTCACAAAGTCTAACCCAGATTCGGGGGACAACTGCACCCCACCCCTGTGAGAAAATAAGTAAAACCATTGCAGATGACCTTCTGCCACAGGTCATTTACACTTACACTCTTCTCCCTACAAAGCACACTTGCTTCCAACGCAGCACGGGCCACCGCTCTCCTGGCATTGAGCTCAGGGATGAGATCCTGGAACCCACTGTGCGCGTGCCTGATGACCTCCTGGGGTGTGGTTCCTGGAGGGTGGCACCACGAGGAGAGTGTCTGTCTGAAGACCTGAGAACTGAAGAGACAAGGTGTCATCACACACCCCCATGTGTCCTGGGCAGACACAGGTCAGTGTGGTGGGTGCCCTCTTTCCAAATGGAGAATTGGAGACATCGCAGCCACCAGGGCACAGAAACTCAGGAATCCACGTGGGCACTTGCAGTCAAGGCGTTGACAAAGTTTCATTCCTCCTGCCCAAGAAAGCCCCTCGTGGCTGCAGGCTCTGCCCCCTGGACTCCGGGCTCTGTCCTCTGAGACTTCATGTTCCACAAGAAACAGCCAGCGCATGCCTCCATGTCTTCAGTGGCTACACCTGTCTCTTTGGGGGGCTTCTCTCACCCAGGGGTTTCGAGGTACAAAGGCCTCTTTTGATTTTTTTTTTTTTTTTTTTTTTTTTTTTTTTTTTTTTTTTTTTTTTTTTTTTTTTTTTTTTTTT
>NW_016821745.1:1215461-1228209 GCF_001698545.2 Rhinopithecus bieti | reverse complement strand
ACTGTTTTGGTCCTTTTAGTCCACATAGGTTTTATTTTATTTTATTTTATTTTATTGAGATGGAGTCTTGCTCTACTGCCTGGCTGGAGTGCAGTGGCACGATCTCAGCTCACTGCAACCTCCACCTCCCAGGTTCAAGTGATTCCGCTGTCTCAGCCTCCCAAGTAGCTGGGCCTACAGCTTCGTGCCACCACACGTAGCTAATTTTTGTATTTTTAGTAGAGGCAGACTTTCACCATGTTGGCCAGGATGGTCTTGATCTCGACCTCGTGATCTGCCTCGGCCTCCCAAAGTGCTGGGATTACAGGCGTGAGCTACCGCGCCTGGCCAATATAATTCTTTTCAATATTTTTTGGGTTTTTTGTTGTTGTTGTTATATATATTGGCTCGTAATCCACTCCACTGAACAGAAGAGCCCGCCACTACATGCTCCACTGAGGCAGCACCTCCTCTGCCTCGAGCCTTCTATGAGGCTGCGTGAGAAAACGCCCTGAAGACCCTGAGAGAGACGCCTGCCTTTCCATCATCGTCCACTTTCCATCGTCGTCCATCTGCTGTCTCCACCAAGGCCTGGCCCGCTCCCCGGCCTCCTTCTTCAGACCAGGTTTCCCTGACACACTCACTTCATGGTAGTCTTGTCTGCCATCCAGAGAAGCTTGGATTGAGAAAGGTTCATTTTCACACCAGTACGTCCTGGCTCCTTCATGCCCGGCAGGCCCTTCTCCAGCTGGTGTCCCTGCTCTCCTGCTGTCCTGTGGGCAATGAGGACAGTGGGCAGCAGCCCCAGTGCTCTTGCTGGAAGCCACCTCCACCAACTGTGCGGTTCCTGAGGCACAGCCTCTGCTTTCCACGTCAACACAGGTGGCCATTTTCAAAACATTTCCTCGCTCCTTCTTCACTCCTCACCAACAGCAACCTCATGGGGCACCCCCAGCCAGGTCTTCCCTGCTCCCTCGCTGACCAAGTCCAAAGCCGCCCATGTGGGCCACAGGTTTTGATGGAGTACCGCCCTAGCCAATAGTGGTGAAGTCTGTGCCAGCCTTACTGCATGACGGTGAATCGCCACGCGGGGAGTGCGTAACACGGAAGCTGATCATTCCTTCTCCCCATGTCGGTGGATCAGAAATTCAGGAGGGGCCGCTGTGGGCCATGCTGGCTCTTTTCATGATGCGGTCAGCGGCTTGCATCTGGGTCCTCCCTAAGACTCCATTTAGACCTCTGGCACTGGGGTGGGGATGAGTCTCGAGGGGAGTGGAAGCAGCAACGGCTACCCCAGCACTTCGCTCTCCTTCCCCCTCAGCCTCCTTCCTCTCCCTCTTTCCCTTCCTCAGCACTTCTTCCCTTTCTCCCAACCTCCTCCCCTCCTTTCCCTCCTTATCTCTCTCTTCCTCCCTTTCTCCCTTTTTCCCTCCCTCTTTCCTCTCCCCTCACTCATCTTCCTTCCTCCCTCTCTCTCTCCCTCTCTGTCTCTTTCTGTTTCTGTGTCTCTTTATGTCTCTGTCTCTGTTTCTCTCTGTATGTCTTTGTCTCTCTCTGTCTCTCACTCTCGTCTCTCTATTTTTCTGTCTCTGTATCTGTCTCTCTGTCTCTCTCTGTTTCTCTCTGTGTGTTTCTGTCTCTCTCTGTTTCCCTTACTCTCTCTCCCTCTTTTTCTATCTTTCTCTGTTTCTCTCTGTGTGTCTCTCTTTGTTTCTCTGTGTCTGTTTCTCCCTCTCTCTTTGTGTCTCTGTCTGTCTCTGTCTCTTGTCTCTTTCTGTGTCTCTCCCTCTGTCTCTCTGCAGTTTCTCCATTTGCTCTCTCCGAGCATACCAGCTTCAGGAAAGTAGCCCCCCTTGAACAGTAACTGAGAGATGCAGAAACACACCCCCAAGGAAAAGAGAGAAACAGGTGGAAGCTATGAAGCCATCTGGGGCCTGCCTTGAACATCACACAGTACCACCTCTGATGAATTCCATTAGTGGAGGGAGTCACAAGTCTACCCTATATTCAAAGAGAGAGAAATTGGTACCTGCCACCCTTGGAATGTCAAAGAATTTGTAAACATGTTTTAAAACCACTATGTCCTGCACAGGTGATTACCAAAGAGGATACCCAGATGACTCATAAATAGATGGAAAGACACTCAACCACTTCAGTATCAAGCAAATTCAAACATGCATCCCAATGAGGTATCACTATACATCTACCAGTGGTCAAAGCTGCCAGGACTGAAAACACCAAGTATCGGCAAGGATGTCGAGCGATAGGGAGTCCCGTGCACTGCCAGGGGAGGTGTGAATTGGCACGAGGTGGGAAAGCAGAGTGGCCATAGACAGGAAGGTAGCCACATGCTGAGCCCAGGGCTCCCCTCCTGGGTCCACCTGAGTGTCCATGTGCAGCAGTGATGGTGAGGTCCAGGCACACTGACAGCTTCTCCCCTTCATGCCAGTGCCTCTCCCCTCCTTGCTCTTGTGTGATGGAACTCAGCCCACACACGTGGCAGCCAAGAAGCACCAAGGGTCCGATGCACCCGGAACAGCCTTCCCCAGTACGGGAGAGGAGTGCACACCGCAGCCGCGGGGTGAGAGTAGAGAATAGTTATTAAAGGGGCATGCTCTGTGCTTCACCAGGCAGTGCCTCTTTCCTGTTTCTGGTTAAGAAAGAACTATGGAATCTTTCACTCCAAAAATAGATTCTGCTCCCATGGGATGAACAGACACTTCCTCGAGCCACGAGATGGATTCTAAATGCAAGACTGGGAAACCTTTCAAGCTGACCAAGGGACACACACCCCGACCAGCCCTCGCTACGCAAAGGAAGATTCTTCGAGCAGCCAAGTTGAACGTGAGTGGAAGGAAAGGAAATACTAAACCTTGTTCACGGGAAAACACCAGAATTACAAGGATGTATCATCCTAGATTAAATTCTAATTTACCATTGCAGGAGTGAGAAGATGGACAGAAAGTAACTTAGAACCAGTGAAAATATTTTGTGACCAAAAAAAAAAAAAAAATTGTAAGAAGTATGAACCTTTTATACAGAAGAAGAACATCCCATTGGAATGAAGTCACTAAATGCTGCCAGCAGGTCGTAAGGAACCCTCCCCAATCTGTGTTTCCAGTGAAAATCAGGAAAACTAGGGATTCTCTCATGAAAAGTCAAAGATGAAATGGTAAGACAATGAGCTTTGGCTGGGATGAAGAAGGATGGCAAAGAGACCGTGCTCGAAGTGGTGGGATCCCCATTAGAATGAGCACATGAGAGAGGGGGAGAGGACGACCCCCACAGAGAATTATTCATCAGTCTGGAGACCAACCTGAAAAGCTTTCCAATGCCAACACAATGAACAGAGACAAAATTAAAATGGGAGAAGATGGTAATTATCAGAGACAGAAAACAAAGATCCAATGTAAAAATAATTGGAATACTTGAGGAAAATACCAAAATAAATTTTAAAAGACCAGTTCCTAAAAGTCATGCATTATGTTGATCTTCTGAGATACACTGTCGGGGACAAGAAGCCATCTGTGAAACTGAAAATGGATTTGTGATGTCAGGAATAGACGGGGAGACAGGAAGAGATGGAGAGAGGTAGAAGGAAAAGGCCAGAAGATTTAACCAGAAATTGTCAAATATGACTCAAATTGATATCTGGAGTGCTTCTGGTGGGGCTCTCCCAGAAGAGACCCTGCAGTGAGGGTTTGCACATGGATGGTTGCAATGGTGCTTGTGGGACATAAGACAATCGTGCCTCTTGAGGCCCAAATTCTCCAGCAGCTGCTGGGAAAGGGCATAGATGTGTCCTTCCATGTCACCTCACTCCAGGCAGGAGAAAGCTGGCTGTGACTCGAGGACCCTGGGAACGGAACACTCCAAGTGCTTGACCTCCAGAGAAATCTCAGGCAGGGAGTTGGAGCTGCTTCCCAGGAGCCACAGGCATGGAAGAAAGCAGCGCCTGCTCAGGGTGCTGGCAGAGCACGCACAGCGCCTGGTGCAGCTTATGAAGGTGGAGATGCTTCTTCCCACCATATTAAAATATAAAATGTCGCTGGGCGCAGTGGTTCACTCCTGTAATCCCAGCACTTTGGGAGGCCGAGGTGGGCAGATCACTTGAGGTCAGGAGTTCGAGACCAGCCTAACCAACATGGTGAAATCCCATCTCTACTAAAATACAAAACTTAGCCGGCCGTGGTGGCGGGTACCTGCAATCTCAGCTACTCAGGAGGCTGAAACAGAAGAATCGAACCCAGGAGGCAGAGGTTGCAGTGAGCCAAGATCGCACCACTGCACTCCAGCCTGGGTGACAGAGTAAGACTCCCTCTCAAAAAAAATATAAACAAATAAATAAAATATAATACAAAATGTCAAACCTATTGGGATGTTCCTAAACAACATCCAGGATAGCAATAGAGAAAGCAAGACCTGTGTCCATCGAGTGAGCTGTGCATGATCCAGAATTGTGGGGAAGGGAGGAAGACAGGCAGGGAGAACGTGCAGACACAGAGGGCAGGGGGTGTCCAGCTCGTGGCTGGGGTCTTGGGGTGGGCGGCTCAGTGATCAGGCCAGTTGTGTACAGAGGTGGGGCTGGTCCAGGGGGTGGGGTCTGCCAGGCAGGATTGCTTTTACATCAAATCCAGAGAGGCAGAGGAGGCTGAGGGGAAACGCCAGAGGTAGAAACCAAAGAACCTGTGAAGCAAAGTGCGTGGAGTGGTGGACACGATTGTTCTAGAAACTTAGCGTTTATCAAATTGGCTAGAATCCAATTGTGTGAGGCAGAGTGCGTACATCCCACAAACCCACAAGGCATCGAACGCGACCTGTCCTCTGCCAGCTCCCTCCCCTCCTCCAACCCTCTAGTCCAAAGATACTCATAGATATAATAATCTAGTAATTTAAAAGTCTTCACATATTCTGTACTATGAAAGTCAGCTCGCCCTCCCAGCTATATTCAAGAGGAGGAATTCATCTCTAATATTTAATGCTGTTTACTGTCAAGTTACCAACGACACCTGCTTTTTGCCACATTTTCTGCACGATACTGCCCTGAAGGTCCCTTCTCACTACCATTTGATGGCTTCTACGTAGGACACAGAGTAGGACTGAACAGACAAAATCAGACAGACAAGATGACACGTAACATTTCTGAACTATCTGGGAGAGTCGGTATATTTCCCTCGGGGCCACCCTGCGTGCTGACCCATTCTTAGGGACACGGTATATCTAAATAAAGTGGCTGACTGTACTGCTTAGTTCTAACTCAATTCTCACCTGCTGCAATTTAAGCCTCTGCAATGATATTATTAGTGAGTGCTCAGCCTACATCCCAACAGGAATATAAGATGACAACTGAAATTTGAAGTGACACCAAAAAAGCCTAACAGAGGCGCTTCTGATGAGTATTCTGGCACCGGCAAAGGCTCCATAATGCCTTGAAAATCCAATAGCAAATTTGTAAATCAAATCAAAAGTAGGTGAAATGAGCCCGAGTGGGAGAGCTAAGTGGAGATGAAACAGAAGACAGGGGACATATTGCATTTGGTTGCTGAATTTAAAAACGAGAGGCCATCTTGGCGTGAACTAATCACTTTTTGGCTGAACACTTTCTTTCCAGTGAAGGCTCCTGTGTGGACTATCGGGTGTTATTAGAAATAACTTTCTGCCCCACGTTACCTTGTTTCTGGTCTTTTTTAAACTTGCTGTTATGTTTCATTCAATTCGCACTTCTTCAGCACAAAGTCAGAGCTAATGGGGTCATGCGGACAGAATATATTGTCAGACCCAGAGCCACCCACTCTCCCCAGCCTCTGCCAGTCCCTCCCACCACCAAAAACCTTGAAGTGTCTCTACCAAAGCCACACATACCACTGCAAAAAAAAAAGTGTATTGCTTGCGATGGTATATATGAATGAACGTGTGTATTATATGTACACATCTAAGCTGAATTTTTCATAAACATCAAAGGACAAAAGATTATTCAGACAGGGCCCCAACACTGCATCCCCCCCTCCCCAGGCTCCTCCACTCTCCCCATCTCTGAGTCAGGACAGCCCTCGGGGTTTCATGAAGCTCCTGGATTAGGAAGGTGTTTGGGTGTGAGCAAGTAGGCAGTGTGACCGTGGAAGCACAGGGCAGCTCCTCTCATTGCACCACCGCTCACACCTTCTCCACGGACACGCACTGGTGCGCACACGCAAACACACAATCTCAGAGTGAACACAGGTGCACTTCAGGCAGTGACAGTGTTGACTGAATGAAAGTGTTGAGTTTAGCCTGCAACCTGTAAGTGAAAAATGCTATAAATACACTTGCAAGTGCGACCAGGTCCCAGGGTTACACGTCCAAGGAGTGTTTACCTTGTCAAATGGAAGCAATGGGTTGGTCGCAGGGCTCATGCCTGCAATTCGAGCACTTTGGGAGGCCGAGTTGGGTGGATCACTTGAGGCTAGGAGTTCAAGACCAGCCTGGCCAACATGGTGAAACCCCGTCTCTACTAAAAATACAAAAATTAGCAGGACATGGTGAGGGGTTCCTGTAGTCCCAGCTACTCAAGAGGCTGAGGCAGGAAAATCACTTGAACCCGGGAGGCAGAGGTTGCAGTGAGCCGAGATCATGTCTCCAGCCTGGGCTACATACAGAGCAAGACTCCATCTCAAAAATAAATAAATTAATAAATAAATTAATTAATAATAATAAAATGGAAGTGATATGTACCTTCTAATGGGACTTTGAATCCAGAAGTGGCTGTTTTGACTTTGGGCTGTGAATCTGCCCTATGGAAAGGTCCCTTTTCCTAACTGCATCCATCCTGCGCTCCTGGAGCAAACTCCCAGTGTAACCAGAAAACACAAGCAGAATCAGAACAAAGCAAAAATCTCCAGCAACTGAGGACGATTGTTTTTTGGTTTTTGTTTTTTTCCCCAGACTCCGACAATAGCCCTTGGTGTCTACTTCTTATCCGAGACACACAGTATTTCCGGTGGCCACGCGTGACGCTGCGCCCTCTGTGTTAACACCTGCTGCAGGCAGGCTCTGTGCTTTCTCCCTCCCCGTGAATTCAGTGTGGGCAAGGGGCTTCCTCTTCCACATTCTTTGTTTCTTTTCTTGCATCCTGTGCAAGTCGGCACCTTCTTTCCAGGGCATGTGACGTGATCATTTTCACGAATGCAGCGTGTTTTTTCCCAGCACTGCCTGTGTGCATCGCGTTCTCCAGCCAAATCAAAGATGCTCCGGGCCGGGGGTCCTGATTTGCGCTTTGTACCCGCATCCCTAGCATCATGCGAGGCGCACAGCAGGAGCCCGACGAGTATTTTTGATTAATGGGGCTTCAGCCATGAAAGACAGCCCTCTTTGGGGAGTGCTATCCGTTAAGTGGGTCAATTAGCTTGTCTGCTCCCCTCATGACTGATGGGATATTGTGAATTACGCATGTCTACAATCAGCAGATTCAGGTACTCATCACTGTGAATAGCTTTCCACTATTTCAGGAGACCAAAAATAGCCGTACAGTAAACTCTCATTATGCAGAATGATGGTGAGATGGGATCTTCTAATTAATTAAATATTCTGGTCAGTGAAAAAGAACCTATGTATGATGAAGACCCGCTTTCACAAATTGCGATAAAATTATACCAAACATGATGTAATTGCATCATTCAAAAATGACCTAAAAGACTCACGTTAGACCCTGAGTGGAGTGCACAGGGAATCAATTTGGAGAGAAAAATCCGTAGTCCTGTAGGCACAGCAAGTTACAGCACAGGTTTAAATCTCTTCCGGTCCCCAAAATATCCATGACATTCCCCCTTTAAAATGTTATAGTATCATCATTATTTTAATAACAGAGACTATAATTAATTACATCAACTTCCTGGATGTTATAATTCTGGATAAAAAAAATATTTTAAAGAAGATCGTTTCTAGATGTTAAAATGAACGAGAGGATAGTCTGAGAGGAAATTTTTAGGAGGGGTTGAATGTTAAGAATTTTCCACTATCAGAATTTTGTCTGTTTTACAGTATCCTCTCTTTGAAATCCTGCTTCGGGTCACACAGTTTACCAGCCACCTCAACAGAAATTAAAGTGGACAAAACTAAATTTTTAGTATGTTGATACTGCTTTCATGAAACTTTTAATGTATTCATTCAAAGGTTTTCTAATAAACAAAATAACATACCAACTATCATTTCCAATCTATTTTTCTTTGGGAAACATAGGTTTCTTTATGCATATGTGCTCACGAGTCTTTGAATAATGGTTTTTGTTTGTTTGTTTGTTTTGGTTTTTTTTTTGGGGGGGGGGGGAGGAGACAGAGTCTCTCACGGTTGCCTGGGCCGGAGTGCAGTGACGTGATCTTGGCTCACTGCAATCTCCGCCTCTGGGGCTCAAGTCATTCTCCTGCCTCAGCCTCCTGAGTAGCTGGGATTACAGGTGCCTGCCACCACATCCAGCTAATTTTTTGTATTTTTAGTAGAGATGGGCTTTCACCATGTTGGCCAGGCTGGTCTCGATCTCCTGACCTTGTGATCCACTCGCCTTGGCCTCCCAAAGTGCTGGGAATACAGGTGTCAGTCACCGCGCCCGGTCAGGTATATTTGTATGTGAATAAAATAACATGAAAAGATAATGTGACTCAGTAGATCTGTGGTTCTAACCCAGTTTTACATTAGAACGACCCACGAGCCTTTAAGACAAACTCTGCCCAGGCCCGTACCTAGAGGTTTTTAAAGATTATTATTACTTAAATGGTCTAAGGCAGGGTCCAACCTTTCATGTTTCTTAAAAGTTGGGAGATCCTAATCAAAAGTAAGACCCAAGAATGTGGCAGAGAGAAAAACTGAGCTTTCTCGTTAAATGTGTATTACAATAGGAAGTAGGAAGTATCTGTCTGAGTTTTCTAGTTAAATGTGTATTACAATGAGAAGTATCTGTCTGAGCTTTCTAGTCAAATGTGTATTACAATGAGAAGTATCTGTCTTACCTAAACAGAAGGAAATTCACATTTTTATCAGTGGAAGAATACTCAAGTAGGTATTTCTGATGTGTTGAGGACTTACCTTTCTGTCTAGAAGTAGTATATTAACTCTTTACTTAGGTTCTGACTTTTATTTCCCCATTTTAACAGGTTTCTTTACCTTGTTGCTCAAGCTGTTAAAGAAAAACATATCAACAAACTCTTCTCATCTTTCTATTAATTTAGAAGTTGGACCAATTCCTTATAAAAAGTACTGAAAACAGAACTATCTCGCCATTGGTTCCCATGTATTTACACATGGAACACAAGTTTATGAATGAGATGACATCTTGGGTGCATGTCCGGAAGGAGGGGCACCAAAGCTTCATATCATGACATCAAAGCTTCAGAAAGATGAAAGGGCATCTTTATATTTGCATCATAAACAAGTTTTACATATTATGATATTCCAAGAATCTTTCATTTTAACAGGTGGAAAACCAGTGACAGAGGCACCTATGTAAAACGCAGAGCCTAACTTGTGGTTGGTGATTAAGTCTTATATCGCTTTGATATAACCACTGCAATTAAGTGCTCTGATGAGCAAGGACTTGTTTCGCTCTTTATAGGGCACACATTATTTACTAATCCCTGGTTTAAGTGATAAATCCATCATCACTGGGCACAGCTGCAAATGCATTTTTAAAGGGATGATTTTTGTCCTGTAGAACAAATTTTAAATTTTGAATCTCCTTTTCTGAAGCCTTGTGACAAATCAGGCAGCTCGATCAGTTTCCAGCTGCTTGGTGCAGGTGAGGATGTGCTTTCCTGGGAAACTGACACTCTACATTGGGATGTCTTCTCTACAGACACAGGCGTTGCGATTCCATTTGCTGGCTGGTTAGCGGTGAGCATGGGCAGTCACTCTTTACTCCTGCTAGAGCATCATGGGAGAGGTGGGTGAATGTCCCGGCTGTTGACTTCTCCTCCACACGCCACCCTCTGGGACTTTGATTCTGTGAGAGCCAGTCAGGAAGAGGTGTCTTATATCTGCCCTCGCTGTCGCCCTTCCCCTCCCTACCTCCCCCAGCCAGTGGCAGAAGGAGGGAGTGTCACATCACGGTCTTCCTGTCCTGGGTCTTCTCCACCTCAGACCTACAGTCTTAGGAGTGGTGGAGCCTGCAGAGCCACAGGGCCTCACACCTGCCCCGTTGGGCTGAAGCTAAACACACGGCACACCACTTATTCATCACCTGTGGGAAAGGGCAAAAAGATAAGGAGCTTGAATCAGGAATGAGAGAATTAGGCTCCTTCCAATTGTACCTAGAACCTTTCAAAGGGTCCTACTCAAGTTTATTTGATTTCTCTTTTTTTTTTTTTTTTTGAGATGGAGTCTCGCTGTGTCACTCTGGCTGGAGTGCAGTGGTGCAGTGGCACAATCTCAGCTCACTGCAACCTCCGCCCCCTGGGTTCAAGCAATTCTCCTGCCTCTGCCTCCCTAGTAGCTGGGATTACAGGCATGTGTCACCACACCCAGCTAATTTTTGTATTTTTAGTAGAGACAGGGTTTCGCCATGTTGGCCGGGCTGGTCTCAAACTCTTGACCTCAGGTGATCCACCCACCTCGGCCCCCCAAAGTGCTGAGATTACAGGCGTGAGCCACTGTGTCCGGCCTATTTGATTTCTTAATTATAGAAGCACCTCTCTGAAATGGCTTCCACTTTCAAAATAAAGATGCAGTCATTCATGGCATACTATGGTCTACCTCCCAATGAGAGGGGTAAAATCATGAAAATTTCGAGGGTGCAGCAGACTTAAACACAAAATATTTCACTAAAACAGTCTTTCCTCGTTTAAACGATGTTATCTAATACAGAAACTGAAGTCTGTGTCAGAGATACATTCTGAAGACGAAGAACTTTAAAATACTTAAATAATCAGATTTCTAGTGAAACTGAGAAGAGGCACACTTCACAGCAGCATCACTAAAGATAAACATTATTACTTCATTAAATGCAAGAAGGAAAAGCAAACCAGGACTTGTTTCACGGGGCATTCTGAGAAGACAGCGGGTGCCAGTGAAAATGGATTTCAGGGCAAGAAAACATCAATGACACAGAAACGACCAAGGTCTTGCATATCTCTTTAATCAGCTAATATTTATTGGGCATGTATTTTTCTAGTATTATGCTTATTGCTAGGGAGTGCAAAACAGCAAATGTCCTTGCTCCAAATCCTGGATATCCTTTTGGGAAGAGGGAGAGGAGAAATCAGAGCAAGTCAGTAAATGAGACAATGTTCCGGTGTGCGCTGCGGGTCCCACAGTAAAAACCATTGATCGTATAGTATCAAAGTGTATAGCAAAGATGAGCCAGCCAGGAACATCTAATGATTCACCAAACTCCTAGGAAGTTGGACCGGAGACAAGGCCCGCAGCTCCCCGTGTCCCACCAGCCGCTCTGCTGTGCCACGCAGCCTGGTCCCTCCTCATGGTGACAGTCACAGCACATGGGAAAAAAACCGGGGTGTACTTTTGGAGTGGGTGGAAGGAGGACCACAAATCAAAACAGTGCGAGACGTCATCCCAGTCTTCTCCACTGCCATCGTCTCTTCGGGGTAAAGGTACAGTATTCCTAAGATGTCTGAGGCTTCTGTGACCGAATGGCAACAAGAAGAGGCACCTGATAACACTCAGGGCTCTCTGGACTTGCTGGTCTCAGCTCTGCAGGCTGAGAGCCTGTGACCTCTGAGCGGGTCACTGCTGAGTTATGCTGAGACCTCAGTGACCCCTGAGCGGGTCACTGCTGAGTTACCCTCAGTCCCATCAGGCCTGTGGGGGGCCACAGGGTTCTGGCCATTGCACCCTAGTTATGAAAGCCTCACACAAACAGCTCCTCTTTGCCCTAACTCCAAGTCTCTGCCCACACCCTGGGCCACTTACCCCTGCTGTATCCCTTCAGCAAGACCCCAGCGGACACCTGGACTCCCTTCCTACCCCAAGGAGACCATGGGGAAGCCAGGAGTACGGCCTCAGTTTCGTCCACCGGCCAGGCCCACAGCAGCTGCGGCGCCATCTTGGATGTGGCTGCAACTCCTCCTAGAGCATCATGGGAGAGGTGGGTGAATGTCCCGGCTGTTGACTACTCCACACGCCACCCTCTGAGACTTTGACTCTGTGAGGGCAGTCGGGAAAAGGCGTCTTATATCTGCCCTGGCTGTCGCCCTTCCCTCCCTTCCTCCCCCAGCCGGTGGCAGAAGGAGGGAGTTGTCACATCAGGGTCCTCCTGTCCTGGGTCTTCTCCACCTCAGACCTAAAGTCTTATCCAGAGCCCTTGTCCTTAGTGGGTTAATGGGAATAAAGGAATTTAGAGATTTTCTTTCTTGACTAAGCCTGGAATTCATGATCTTCTTGGCATTGTAAAGATCCTATTTGGGACATCAAACAGTGAACATCAGCGTGCTTTGATCCTTCCCACTCCTGTGCACCAATTCTAGCCCTCCTGAGCCACGGGTGTCTGGAAGAAGAGGAAAGGCAGTGAGCCGAGATCGCGCCACTGCACTCCTGCCTGGGCGACAGAGCGAGACTCCGTCTAAAAAAAAGAAGAAGGCCGGGCGCGGTGGCTCAAGCCTGTAATCCCAGCACTTTGGGAGGCCGAGACGGGTGTATCACGAGGTCAGGAGATCGAGACCAACCTAACTAACACGGCGAAACCCCGTCTCTACTAAAAAAAAAAAGTACAGAAAACTAGCCGGGCGAGGTGGCGGCGCCTGTAGTCCCAGCTACTCTGGAGGCTGAGGCAGGAGAATGGCGTAAACCC
>NW_016821745.1:1187709-1215372 GCF_001698545.2 Rhinopithecus bieti | reverse complement strand
AACTCCCTGACCTCAGGTGATCTGCCCGCCTCGGCCTCCCAAAGTGCTGGGATGTCAGCGTGCGCCCCGCGCCCAGCCAGCTGCTCTAGTGTACAACCCCCTACAGTGTGTAAGAGCTCCCTTGCCTCCATATCCTTGCCAGCACTTGTTATTTTTTGTCTTTTTGATAATACTCATCCTAACAGGTGAGATGATACCTCACTGTGGTTTTGATTTGCATTTCTCTGATTATAAGTGATACTGAGCATATTTTTCACATTTTTTTGGCCATTTGTATGTCTTCTTTCAAGAAATGTCTGTTCTATTGGGTTTGGTGACACAAACCTGTAAGCCCAGCACTCAGAACGCTAAGGCAGGAGGACAGCTTGAGCCTAGACCAGCCTACGCAGCATAGCGAAACCCTAACTCAAAAAAAAAAAAACAAGAAGAAGAAGAAGAAAGGTCACAGAAAGGAAAGCGAACGACAATAGCACGTTTATATACATGTTTAATATCATAGTTTTATTATGTTTATTTTACTTATAGTTGCTATATTACACCAGATCACCAGGGAAGACTTCGTGGACGGAGCAGGATTTGAGCTTGGCGTTTATGGATGAACAGAATGTAGTTGAATGTGTTGGACTAGAGAGCAAAATGGAGACAGACTTGAGCAGAGGCACAGAAATAAAGTTATAATGAAAAGTGTAAACTATCTAAACATTTCTGAAAACGAACATTTATGCAAACATAGAATTTCCCGGAGTCTACCTGGGGTAGACCTATCACCTTAACTTTCTAGCTAGTAAAAAAACTGGTTTTGAAAATGGTTACCATGAGGCTTTTCAAGACCTTCAGTTGTCAAACAAACATTCAATGATGACTCCAATAAATAGAAAGATTCAACTAAACAAACTACCTAATGTTAGTAGTTGGGGTTATGATGGTATCAGTAAATACAGTAAAAAAGAACCACAAATTACCTAATAAACAGCAGAGCAGAACTCCAACATAATTCTCCAAACTTTGAACTCTGGATTCTTTCCATTATACAACATTGCCTCTCTCACTGTCAGCATCAGTAGAATTTTATAAATTGGAAGACAATGGAGAGAGCGGCCTCCTACTTAGCAGTCAGGATTGGCTTGGACACTGCACACCCACTCTCCTCCAGCCAATCAAATTCTTCCCACTTTCCCAGGTGCAGCGTCCATGGGGGTAATCTGGACCTCTGGGCTTAGGCACCAACCACATCCTGCCACTCAACAATCTACCACCTTGTGGCTTGTTTTGTTTTATTTTGCATGGATTGGAGGTGGGGGTAGTGGGAAGGGAATTCCTAAAATCTCGTCAGTTCCAGGAAGCCTACAGGCCTAGGCCTTACTCTCCTCTTCACATGTTACAAATGCCAAATCCTACATTTCCTTGAGTCTGCGTCCTCCCTGTTGATACTCTCAGTGAACTGAACCAGTTGTGGAGGAGTAGAAAATAAACATGCCTCGAATTCTCCAACATGGCATTCAGTGTCTGCCTGGCCTGTGCATTAGGTTCTCTTTCTTAGCTCTCCATCTAGTGCAGGTACAGGTTCCTGTGATCTGTGTTCTGGTTACTTCACAGCACAGTTATCAACACCTGCCAAGATTGAGTGGCGATTGAAACTAAACAACTAGTGACGAAAGCCAGAGGCACCACAGCCTCCTGACTGGGCCATCGCAGACACGCACTATGGGTTGTATGTGGAAGTCTCAAGATCCAGCACCAGTTTCAACAATTATATGCCTTCTACCATTTTTGTTTCATTGACCTCCAACCACTTTCCACTCTCCACTCAATTATTATCATTATAGTTTTTTACAGTCCTTTTGGAGAATAAATTTAAGCACATTGAAATGCATGCCTCATAACTGAATAATTTTGGCAAATAGTGACACCTGTGCAATCCACACACTCTCATGATCTAGAACATTCCCACCTCATCAGAACATCATATCCTGTCCTTCCCCAGTCAATGTCCCACCTCCTAGAGACAATCAATGCTGGTGCATATTTCACCGTTGATTAGTTTAGCCTGTACTTGAACATCACTTAATGGAGTAATACGAAATGGGTTTCAGGGGGTCTGGCTTCTTTTCTCAGCTCAATGTCTATGCCAATCATTCACATTATTGGCTCTGTCCATAGTATGTTTCTTTTTATTGGTTAGTGGCCTTCATTGTATGAATAAATACACCACAATTTATGTTTTCACCCATCGGTGGCCATTGGAGTTGTTTCCAGTTTTTTATCATTGTGAAGAAAGGTTTTATGATCATTAGGATACAAATATTTTGGACATTTTTTAAAATGAATACATATGAGTACAATTACTACATCAAAGGTTCAGTGTGTGTTTAATAAGAAACTGTCAAACATTTTCTGAAGTGATTATACCACTTTACATACCTACCAGAAGTATGTTAGAACACTACTTGCTCCTTTGTTAAAATTTTAGTCATTCTAATGGATGTGTAGTGTCCTACTGTAATGGTTCTAATTCGCATCTGATGGCTGTGATCTTGAGCACTTCTTTGTGTGCTCATTTGGCCCTACACAAAGGAATCACATCTTCCTTTGAGAAGCAGCTCTTCAAGTCTTTTGTTCATTTTATTATTATCGAATATAGGAATTATAATCTTACTACAAGTCCTTTGTCACCTACATATATTGAGCATATTTTCTCCCAGTCGGCTTGCTCATTCTCTTCTTAAAAACTGTCTTTTTAATAACAAGAAAAGGAAGTTTGCTCCAGTTTGATTTTTTTCTCTTACAAATATAGTTTTCTGTGTCCTAAGAAACCTTTGCCTACCTCCAAGTAACGAAGATATTCTTCAATGTTTTCTTTTAAAAACATTATCATTTTAGGTTTTACTTTTATGTCCGTAATCGATCTCCAATTAATTTTTGTTTATGGTGTTAAGTAGACCAAGTTTCTTATTTTTCCACATGAGGATCAAGTTATTCTAGTAGTATTTGTTGAAAAGACTTACTTTTCTCATTGAATTTCTTAGATTCCTTGGTCAGAAATCAATTGGCCATACTAGTGTGGCCTCTATAATCTCTGTTCTCTTTCACTGTTCTACTTATTTATTCTTACACCAAAATCACACTGATTACTGTACTTCCTAACAAGTCATAAAGTCAGATATCACAAACTCACTCATAATTTGCTGGTTAGTCTGTATTATTTGTTTTTTCACATCAATGTTAAAATCAACTATTTAAGTTTCTATAGACTTATGATTGAGATTGTGTTGAAAATATAGATCAAATTAGGAATGACTAACAACATTTTAACAGTATAGAGCCTTCCCACCATTCATGAACATGGTACATCTCTGTTTACTTAGGTATTCTTTATTTTATCTGATCAATATTCTATAGTTTTTAGTGTAGATTTATTGCATATGTTCTGTTAACCTTATTTCTGTTCATGTATGCTTTTTTGACCCTACTACACATGAATTTGTATTTTATTTTTTAAATTTTTGCTGCTAATAAGAATTCAACTGTATTTTTGAATATTGACCTTTATCCTGAGACCTTGGTAAATCCACATATCTGTTCTAGTAAGCTTTTCTGTTGTTTTGTTTCATTGTTGTTGTTTTCAACAATTTTGGATTTTCTGTGTAAACAATTATATTGTCTATGAATAAGGCAGTTTTACTTCTTCATTTATAATTTGTATGCTTTTTTTTTTTCTCTTGTCTTTCTACACTAGTTAGGATCTCCAGTACAACGACAAATGGAAGTGATGATAGCAGGTATCCTTGCCTTGTTCTCAATCTTAGGAGGAAAGCATTCAGTCTTTCAACATTAAGTATTATGTTACATGAAGGTGTTTGTAGACGGCTTTGATCACACTGAAGAAGTCCCCTTTTATTCTGAGATTCCTGAGAGGTTTTATCTTGAACGGGTTTGAATTTTTGTCAAATGCTTTCCTGCATCTATTGAGATGAATATATCACTTTCTTGTGTATTAAATTACTATGGTGGATTATACTGATTTTCAAACATTAAACCAATTTTACATTTATAGGAGAAAGCCCAGTTGGTTATGATGTATTATCCTTTTTATGTAGTGCTGGACTTTATGTGCTAATATTTTGTTAACGATTTCAGCATCTATGTTCATAAGAGATACCAGTCTGTAATTTTCTTTTCCTGTGATTCTTTTGTCAGGTTTTGATGTCACAATTATGCTGCCCTGATAAAATGAGTTGAGAATATTCTCTTTTCCCATTTCTAAAAAAATATTGTAAAATTGGCAACATTTCTTCCTCAGGTGTTTGAAAGAATTTACCAGTGAAACCATCTGAGTCTAGGGTTATGTTTGTGGAAAATTATTTTGATGGAAAGCTCAAGATCTTTGATGGGTATGAAGCTATTCAGATTTTTTCTTTCATTTTGCATCATTTTTAATAAGCTAGTTTTTTTGGGGAACCTGTCCATTTCAACTTGTCATTTATTGACAAATTTTCAATGTTTGCCAAATTTATTGACATAAAATTATTTATAAGATATATTTTATGTCTGTAGCTTCCATAATTATCTCCCTTCTTTTATTACTAATATTATTAATTTATGTTTTCCCTATTTTTTGTGAATTATTCTTGCCAAGGGTTTATGAATTGTATTAATATTTTCAAAAGATCAAATTGAGCATTGTTAAATTCTCAACTGTTTCGTCTGTTCCCATTTTATTTATTTCTGCTCTTGTCTCTATCATGTCCTTCCTTTTAGTTACTTTGCATTTAATGTGCTCATTTGCTTCTAGCTTTTTAAAGTGGAAAATTAGATCATTGACTTAAAACACTTCCTTTCTAAAATAAGCATTTTGAGTTATAAATTCTTTTCTAAACAGTACTTTTTAACTATATTCCATGAAATTTTATATGTACTATTTTCATTTTCTTTTTTTTTCTGTTGCCTATACTGGAGTTCAGTGGCTCACTAATGGCTCACTACAGCCCCAACCTCCCGGGCTCAAGCAATTCTCCCATCTCAGCCTCCTGAGTAGCTGGGACTACAGGCACATGCCACCATGTCTGGCTACTTTTTTCATTTCTTTTGTAGAGATGAAGTCTTGCTGTGTTGTCCAGGCTCGTCTTGATCTCCTGGGCTCAAGTGATCTTCCTGCCTCGATCTCCCAAAGCACTGGGATTAGAAACATAAGCCACCATCATTTTCATTCAGTTTGAAATATTTATTGCTTCCATTGTGATTTCTTATTCGATATATGAGATTTATTAAAGATCATAAAACAAAAATATTTGTTGCTTTCTTAAAGCTCTTACTCTTATTGATTTCAAATGCAATTCCACTGAAGCCAGAAAACAACTCTAAACATATTTCAGTCTTTTGAAATTTATTAAGAATTGTTTTATGGCTCAACTTATGGAGTATCATAAGTTTCATGCACATTTGCAAATGATGTGGATTCTGCAGTGTTGGGTGGAGTTCCCATAAATGTCAATTATGTCATTAAAATTCTATAATTTAGATTTATGATTTAAATGTATATATTTACAAATAAATACAATGCATCTCTTTCTCTCTCTCACTTCTCTCATTTATTAGCCCATATATTTGGAAGTTCTATTACTAAGCTTGTAAAAATGTTTAATTATGTTTTGCTGTTGAAGTCTTTTATTGTTATGTGATATGGTTTGGCTGTGTCCCACCCAAATCTCATCTTTAATTGTAGTTCCCATAATCCCCCCATGTCATGGGAGGGACCCAGTTGGAAGTAATTGAATCATGGGGGCAGTTTCCACCATGCTTTCCTCATGATAGTGAGTGAGTTCTCATGAGATCTGATGGTTTTTTTTTTTTTTTTTTTTTTTGAGGCAGAGTCTCGCTCTGTCGCCCGGGCCGGAGTGCAGTGGCCGGATCTCAGCTCACTGCAAGCTCCGTCTCCCGGGTTTACGCCATTCTCCTGCCTCAGCCTCCCGAGTAGCTGGGACTACAGGCGCCCGCCACCTCGCCCGACTAGTTTTTTGTATTTTAGTAGAGACGGGGTTTCACCGTGTTAGCCAGGATGGTCTCGATCTCCTGACCTCATGATCCGCCCGTCTCGGCCTCCCAAAGTGCTGGGATTACAGGCTTGAGCCACCGCGCCCGGCCTGATCTGATGGTTTCATAAGGAACTTCCCCCTTCACTCGGCACTCATTCTCTCTCCTGCTGCCCTGTGAAGAGATGCCTTCCACCATGATTGTAAGTTTGCTGAGGCCTCCACAGCTATGCAGAACTGTGAGTCCATTAAACCTCTTTATAAATTACCCAGTCTCAGGTATTTCTTCACAGCAGTATGAAAACACACTAATACATTATGAAGTGTTCTTCTTTATCTTTGGTAATATGCTTTCTCTCAGGTAGCTTTGTCTAGTGCTACTGTAGCTACTTCAGTTTTCTAATAGTTATATATACATATATACACACAGACTTTGCGCCTATTAGGTCTTTGAATTCAAAGTACATCTGTTAAGACAGCATATACTTCATCTTGCTCTTTAATTCAATCTGACAATGTCTGCCTTTTAAATGGTGTATTAGTCCATTTATATGTTTCTAGTTATTAATATCATTGAATTTAGGCTCTACTGTATTATCCTTTGTCTTCTATTTGTCTCGTATGTTTTTTGTTTCTCCTTTCTTAACTTCTTTTGAGTTTATCAAAGATTTTTTGACGTTCCTGTTTAATTCTTATATTGACTTTTCAGCTATATATATATTTTTAATTTAGTGGTTGCCTTAGAAATTATAATATACATCTACAATTTCTTATATTTACGTACATGTAATATTGAGTCACTTAATATAAAATACGGTAATCATGCAACACTATAGTTCCATCTTCCTATGTGCTATTGCTTTCATATATATTGTCTACATACATAATAAATCCTAGAACATAGTTTTATAACTTGCATTTTAAAAAATCTTTGTTTTCTTTAAAAAAAAAGTTTTTTGAGACAGGGTTTCACTCTGCCACCCAGGCTGAAATGTAGTAATGCCATCTCAGCTCACTGCAGCCTCTACCTCCTGGCCTTAAGTGATCCTCTCACCTCGGCCTCCCAAGTACTAGGACTTCAGGTGTCCACCACCACACTGGGCTAATTTTTAAATGTTTTATGAAGACAGGTTTTTACCATGTTGTCCAGGCTGGTCTCAAACTCCTGAGTTCAAGCAATTCACTCACCTTAGCCTCTCAAAGTGCTCGGATTCTAGGTGTGAGCCACTGCACCTGGCCTTCTTTAAAAATTTAGACAAGAAAAAAAAGATATAGTCTTTTGTGTTTGCCCACATATTTGCCATTTCCAGGGATCATCACTAAATATTCTAGATCCAATTACCATTTATTATTCGTCTTTAACCAGAAGAACTTCCTTTAGCATTTCTTATAGTGTGGGTCTGCTAATATAAACTATCTTAGTACCTGCTTATCTGAAACATCTTTCACCTTCATTTTTACAATGCTATTAGTAGGTTTTATTTACCCCAATATACTCAAAATATTATTTCAACATGCTATAAATATAACAAAATTATTATTAATATAGTTTACCTTATTTTATTCACGTCTTTGAAATTTGGTATGCGTTTTACATGTACATCTGCATTCAGACTAGCCACATTTAGTGCCCAATAGTTTTCCTAAGTGGCTACTGAAATGGACAGCACATCCCTGGAACGTCTCTTTCCCTTCCATTTTAAAGACTAGTTACATGAGTACAGAATTCTAAGTTAACAGCCCTTTTATCATTGCACCACTTCGTCATTCCATTGTCCTCTCACCTGCCTCATTTCTGGTAAGAATTTTTCAGTCATTTGCATAACCACTTTCTGTATGTAACATGCATTTTTCCTCTGACTGCTTTTTAACGTTGTGTATTTATATTTGGATTTAATCAACTTAATTATTATATGCTCAGGTGTGGTTTTCTTTGTATTTATCTTGCTTGGTGTTTTTTGAGCTTCTTGGATTTGTTACTTGATGTCTTTAATCAAATTTAGGAAGTTTTTAGCCATTGTTTCTTCAAAACTATGTTTATGCTGCATTATATTTCTTATCTCTTTCTTGGAATTCTAATTATGGTTATATTAGACTACTTGATACTTCCCCACAGGCCTCTGAGGCTCTGTTCATTTTCAATGCTTCTTCTTTTCTTTGAAAATAATAATTTCTATTGATCTGTCTTCAAGTTCACTGATTCTTTATGCTGCCATCTTCATTCTTCTGTTAAGTCAATTTTATACCATTTTGTTTTTTATTATTGAACATCTAAGTTTTAAAAATTTTATGTATAGGCCAGGTGCAGTGGCTCACGCCTGTAGTCCCAGCACTTTGGGACACCAAGGCGGGCAGATCATCTGAGGTCAGGAGTTCAAGACCAGCCTGGCCAACATGGCAAAACCTAGTCTCTATTGAAAATACAAAAATTACCTAGGCATGGTGATGTGCACTTGTCATTCCAGCTACTTGGGAGGTTGAGGCAACAGAATCACTTGAACCCAGGAGGCAGAGGTTGCAGTGAGCTGAGACTGCATCACTACACTCCCGCCTGGGTGATACAGCAAGACTCTGTCTCCAAAAAAATAAAATAAAATAAAAGATTTATGGTTCTATGTCAGAGTTTCCCACCTATTCATTGATTATGCATTTGTTTTCCTGCAAGTTCTTTCATACACTTTATTTGCTGCTTTAAAGTCTCTGTCTGTTCATTGCAACATCTGGCTCACTCAAGGTTGGGTGCTACTTACTTCTTCTTTTTTCTTGAGTATGAGTCGCATTTTCTAGTTTCTTCACATGTGTAGGGGTTTTCTGTTATTAGTAAATGCAAGTCATTCTGTATGAAACATTGTAGAGTCTCTGGATTGTTTTTATGCTCCTCTAGGGAATAACTTTTATCTTGCCAAGCAGTTACTTTGGCTAGACTGAAACTCCATAATCTACAGGGGGCAACAGATAAAATGTCTGTTTAATCATATTGACTTCCAGATGCTGCTTTTCACCAGATCATCTGTGATCTCCCCGCTACTAGCATAGCTTAGCGGTCAGCCATTGGTTTGGGTAGATTTTATATGCAGATCTGGAGCAGTCTCTGGGTTTTTCCTCCAACTTTCTAGATTGTCTTACAGTCCAAAATTCTCTCTTCTGACACCTCAATCCTGTAACACCACAGGTTTCCACTGTCCAAAGCCGTGAACTGGAGGGCAGCCTCGGGCGAAAGGTTTTTACCAAGTGTAGAGCCTGTATTCCAAAGGTAGATTCTCCTCCAGTTTCTACCTGTTATCACCCTCCAGTAGTATCAGAAATGATCTGTGCATTTCATTCAGATTTTCTGATGGTTATCCGTGGGAGGGTTAGTCTGACCCAGCTATTCTGCTGCCATAAACTTGAACTCCCATGTTCCGGGTTTTGATTCTTGCCTTCCGTTAACCCAGTGATTCCCTAAATCGAGTTCTAACCTGAACTAGCATTGGCTCGTTTTCTTCCTGTATCTTTCCCAGCAGCAGTTCTTACACTACTCAGAGGAAGTCCAGTGGGCCAGACCAGGTCAGGATTGCCTGTCAATGTTTCTCTCAAACTCTGAAGACAAGTAGAACAGACAGTTGAGAAGCACTGTCGGAAAATCAGTCTGAACTTGCCATGCTCCTCCTCAGAAAAGCAACCACAACCGCGTCTCATAGACAATATTTTGAAGCTCAGGTTGAGACTGTGTCCCCTTTTAAAACTAATGTGGTAGAAAACGAAAACAAAACAGATGAGCTGGGAATCTTCAGAAATTCTGTTTCTGGGAATAAAAATTTTCCTCCTTGTTCCCTTTTCTTACCTATCTTAGAACTGGCCAATATTTTATCACATTATTGTGTTTTTTAATATTGAGACCTGATGTCATTTTATTAGAGCCTAGACCTGGAAAAGCAGAGGGAAAGGGCTGCGACCTTTGACGACAGCCAAGCTGATCCTGGAAGTGCACCCAGGCTTTCCATCACTGCAATCTGTCTTCTTTTTTCTCTGTAGGGCAATATAAACTTAAGAGAAAGGTGCTTAATAATTAATTCTGCCATTTTAAAGGAAGCCAGCGATCATCACTGTGTATTTTGAGGAAAATAATATATTAATAATTAAGGAAAATATAGAAGGAAAAGAAATACATGCCCCACCAGATTGACAGCACTAAGTGTTGCAGAGATGTGGAGTAATTGAAATGTTTGTGACTGCCGGTGGATGTGAGCATTGGCACAGCCATTTTGGAAAATATTTTGGCATTATCCTGTAATGTTGAGATACACATACCCTTCAACCCAGAAATTTCTGTCTTCATTTATTCCCTAAATAATCCAAATAATCTCATGCATACATGTACCAAGGCCCAAGAACATGTAAGAGAATGCTCTTCATAGCATTTTTGGGTGATAGCCAAAACCTGGAAACAATTCAAATAGGGACCAGTAGGAGAATGAAGAAAAGTATTTGAGTATATTTACATGATGGAACACTATACAGAAATACAATTAAAACTAAATGAAAACAAAAATAAACTATAGCGACATGTGACATCATGGGTGGGCTTTACTAACATGATATTAATGGCAAAAACTGCAATTAATTTTGCACCAACCTAGTATTAGCCAATAGAAACAGGACGCCAAAGAATAGAGACTATATGACTCCACTCATATAAAGTTCACAATAAACTGTTTTAATTCTACAATTTAGCGATACATAGATAGGTGGTAAAACTACAAGGCAAAGCAAAGAACAATGACCATAAATGTGAAATAAATAGGGGAGGGGAGGAGGTATGGTAAGAGAAGTGGTTTTACATTTTGTTTATAATTATTTATTAAACTATACATTTATGCTTAATGCACTTTTCCATACGTATATTTCACAATGACATCTTTAAAAACATAATAAAAAATAGGAAAATATTAAGGACCATGAAGGCCTCTAAATATTTGGTACTTTGGTATTTTTAGTGCCTTGAGAAAGTTTTGCAATACACTGGACTCTCGGAGCTTCTGGGCTTTCTCTGCCCCGACTCACACTGGCCTCCCTGACAGTCCTGGGCTCACCAGGGCCCTCACATGCAGCCTTCTTTCTGACTCCCCTCAGATATCTGGGCATCTCTCTCCTCACCTCCTCCTTCACTCAAATACAATGGCACCACTTAAAATCGCAGCCCCATCCCCCAGCCACTCCCCACTCTTACGCTAACATGGTGCATTTTGCTCATTTATTTTGTTGATTGTTCTTGTTACACTAAGTGCTTCATGAATCAAAGTTTCTCCACTTTGCTCACTGCTGTGTTCCCAGTACACAGAACAGGGCCTTGTACATAGCAGAGGCTCAATAATGTTTGCTGAATGAATAAAGAAATGAGTGCAGCAATACGTCCATGGTAGAGGCATAAGGAAATGCACGCAGCCATACATGGTGGAGAAATGAGGAAGGGAGCACAGACATGCATGGTGGATGAACGAGAAAATGGGCAGAGCCATGCATCTGTGATGGAGGACTGAGGAAATGCATGCAGCAGTGCATGGTGGATGAATGAGGAAGTGTCCATGTTGCATTGCCATGGTGCGGCATGAGGTTAAATTGCATGCAGCGAATCATAGGTGGACATCATGAGGAAAATGCACAGCGGATGCATGCCGTGTGGGCCATGAGGAATGACAGTGATGGCATACCGATGGTCGGAGGTCGAGGAATGCACATGCGATTCCATTCGATAGCAGATGCATGTGAGAAATGCACAGCGATGCATCCATAGGTTGACACCTTTGAGGAAGATCGCAACAGCGTGCAGTCAGGTGGACCAGCGTGAGGAAATGCACAGCAATGCATCCATGGTGGACACATGAGGAAATGGCAGTGATGCATCCGTGTGGAGGCATGAGGAAGAACGAGCGCTGCACCGTGGTGGACGCATGAGGGATGCACTTGCTGATTTGCATCCGTCCAGAATGCGATGAGGAAATGCACAGCGTTGCATCGTGGTGGAGGCATGTAGGAAACTGCACAGCGATGCATCCCATCCGGTGGACACAATGAAGAAATGCACAGTGATGCACCCGTGGTGGATGTATGAGGAAATGCACAGTGATGCACACGTGGTGGACGCATGAGGAAATGCACAGTGATGCACACGTGGTGGGCGCATGAGGAAATGCACAGCGATGCACCCGGGGTGGATGTATGAGGAAATGCACAGCGATGCACTCGTCGTGGACGCATGAGGAAATGCACAGCGATGCACCCGTGGTGGACGCATGAGGAAATGCACGAGGAAATAAATGAGAAGTAGCCTCCTCCTCAGACTCCCATCCAAGGGTCCACTGAGGCCACAAATTGTTGCATTGTCCCTGATTCCCTAATACCCATGAGTTCAGCCAAGAACACTGAGCACACTCAGGGCTGTCCTGACCCCTGCATCCTACAGCACTATCCTGACCCCGGCTCATCAGAGGCACCATCTGCTTCCTGAGCTGCCCGTCGGCCATGACTGTGGCATAGAGCGAGACCAGGACACAGCAAGCCCATCGGGGCCAAAAATCACTTTTTTTATGCCCAGAATAATACCATTTCCACTAATTCTCCTAAAGAGAATGAAAACCCACACCTTCCAAGAGAGTTAGCATCTTTAATGCTCCTGTGAGTGTTCACCAAAAGCACTGTTAAATGTTCGCATTTCCCAAGGGCTTGTTGTTGGCCTGTGGGCTGCTGGGCCTGTGGGGGTGGGAGAAAGCAGAGGACACATCTCTGTTCTCCACCTCGACTCGTGCAGACAAAACTGACCTAGAACTATGGAGGGGTTCAGGCTCAGAGGAAAGTGATGATTTAAGCACAATGCAATTTGTCCATGGACAGAGCAGGCAAGACACACGCTGGGAAAGTGAGACGGGGGTCCTCTGTGGTGGGAGACTTGGGAATGAAATGTTGCGAACAGCACAGACTTGGCCAAGCTGAGCAGACACAGCGAGACCGAGGCAGGGGACTTGAGGGCCAGAAGGGAGGTGCGTGTGGTCCACCTTTTCCACGGCCACTGTCCCAGGGAGACTGCCTGCAGACAGGGCTCAGGAGTTGAGAAGGAATTCGCACTCTGTTTCTATGTGGTGAGTTTCCTCCATCTGACAACTTCACCCTGAAGCTTTGTGTTTCAGTAACGTCACAGCTAAGCACCGGAAAGAGCCCCGAGGCTACCCGGTAGGAGGTTCAGCACTGGAGAGGAAAAGGATGTTCTTCGCTTGCTTTTTCACTCAGTCACTACTGACTGTACACTCAAGTAATGATACTAACAGGAGCTCTTCATTGAATCCCTGCTACTCAAATGTACAACACACAGGAGAAATCATAATAACCCTGCAAAGACAGAATTTGTACACAGATGAGGAGGCTGTAGTTAGGAGCAAAGGGAAACGGCTCCTCCGGCACCCCAGAGCTGGGCTGGCAGGGTTCTGACTCAGGTCCAGCCGAGAGCAGACGCCTTCCCACTGTGCTGTGATGTCTTTCAGCGGAATCCCGTAGGAATGTGGGTGCCAGGGACAAGAACAAGACCCATACGGTAGACTTTCCACTTTCCATTTTACACAACTTACTGTTGGAAACCGCACCACTACCTACCAAAGACAAGACGCCCTGTCTGTCATTCAGCCTCTCTCACCATGTGGCTTAACCGCCTTTTCAAGCTCACTTCACAGCTCCTCATGGCACCCCATGCCACAGCTGACGGAGCACAGCAAACGCCCCAGCATGCAAGATCCCCTGCGTCTGCTCCTTTCCTTAGTCAATTTCCTCCTAACCACCTCTGGCCCACCTCCCACTACATGCCACATCCCAGACCACATAAAACGCCACCTTAGGAACATCTGCATCGACCTAAATGCCCAGGGTTCCTCCAAAGACAGTTACGCCCTTACATGGAAGTTGTATACATTCATGATGGAGCAACTTTGCCGTAAAAGGACAGGTTCTTTTGAAATTCTGTATTATTCGTAGCCCTCAGAACGAGCGAAGTGCTTGTCCCACTCTTCAGTCATCATTACTACCCTGATAATCAGGTCCTTGATACCGTGGCCCTGGGAACACATGGCAGTTTCAACAATTTTACCAAAACTACAGTAGAACGGTGTTTTTCCTTGGATGTGACTGTTAGCTCCAATGGATGTTTCAAGGGAATTTGCGCAGCAGCTTCTGCTGACCACAAACACCAGAGGCCTAGGAGGCACTGCCAGCAGGGAGAGCCTGGCCTTGTCTCAGGCCCACAGAAGACGGGGCGTGGCCTCTGTCCAAAATTATTCCTCTGACCCTGGACTCATCCTTTTAATTCAAAGCCCGCTCCCCTTTTGAATTGCGACTACGTCCAAAAGGGGTAACACAAACTGACTCTTGTCACTAATGCTGGGTCCTCTGTTTGTATGGCATTTCCCTCCAAGAGCTGCCGCCCTAGCCCCCACCTGAGGCCCTGGAGGAGAGAGGATCATTGTGTGTGGGCCGCTCAGCCCCGACTGTCTAGAATTCACCAGCACAAAGTGCCCACGCCCTGGCCTGGTCCTGCCTTTGCCTCTGCTTGCTCTTGAGGTTGAGTACCCCCCGCAGCCCAGCTCTCCGATGGGCTCTCGCCTTCTCTGTTCTGTGACCCATCTGCTGCTCGCTCTGTGACACCTGGAATCTGACTGTATGCTTGCAAGTTTTCCTCTCTGGCACTGGCCCAGGGACTGCCCCTTCTGTCTGGGGCTGACCTCTCCAAAGCTGGTTGTCAATGAGCTCCTTCAATTTTGGCTTTTCTGGATTTCACTTTCCCCCAGCCTCTCTGTCCAGCTACAGCTAATCAGACAATGCAGCCACAGCAAGAAAATACGGCATAAATATTTCAATCAAAGCAAAGATCCTGATAGAGACAGAGTTTCAGGACTTTGCGTAGGTGTGTGTGTGCACACACGTGTGTATGTTCTGTACAAAACCCCGTGTGAATCAGTGCCCTGTACAGGGGAAGGAAAAGGTGGAAGCTAGAGACCAAAAGCCAACTTCATCAACCCCACAGTTTTGCTGCAGCCACAGGTGATGGATATCAGAGCCGCCGATTTCCAATCTCTGTGCTCGCATGTGACGGGCCAGAGATGCAGCATTTGCAGACATCATGATCTGTGAGGGCAGAAGGCCATCGCTAAGAGGCCCAGGATGAGCGCGCCAGCCGGGCCCCATCCAGGGTTCTCGATCATGAGCTGTCACGGCTCCAGACTGATGCGCAAACCACAGCCCCAAGGACTCTTATTCCCAGCTCAGCCAGGAGCTCCCCTAAAGGTCATGACAGTCTTCATCTTTCAGGGGAAGAGCCAAACATGGACGAGAAGTCAAGAGCCTGGCGACTTCTGATATTTTTTATTATTGTCTTTTGAAAGCAGAGAACAGGAGAGATGCATTGGTGCATGTGCAGCAAGCAGGTGCAGCATCACTGCAAACACACACCCAGGCGGGGGTCTGATCAGCACTGGGCAAGGTCCTGCAGGCCGTCACCTTCTCCATGACAAACTCTTCTGAAGCCCAATCCACCTGCTCTTCACTGTGTCCCTTTGACACAAACCACTCAACTCAGAACGGACAAGAGAGTTGGTTTGGGGCACACAATCGAGCTTGTTTGAGACCAGTTCATGACCAACCATTCTCCAAAGCCTGCGGCTGAGACTCCAGGCCTCGATGGTCTCCTTTCTGCCAAAATCCGATTGTCCCTGCTATTTACTATAATCTGTGGTTCTATATGGTCCCATCATGGTCACTAATTGTCTGGCATGAGTCCATCTAGACCTCTCAGCTGCATCACAGACTTCTGATTTTCCACCCTCTTGCCTCTTTTGTAGCCTCCACAACACCAAGGAACAGGGTCAGTCACATGAGGCCATGCTTACGCAGCCATCTTGGTTCTAAAGTCTCCCATGGAGGGATCCTAAAGATTCCCCAATCCAGCCAGACGTGGGAGCTCACACCTGTAATCCCAGCACTTTGGGAGGCTGAGGCAGGTGGATCACCTGAGGTCAGGAGTTCGAGACCAGCCTGACCAACATGGTGAAACTCCATCTCTACTAAAAATACAAAATTAGCTGGGTGTGGTGGAACATGCCTGTAATCCCAGCTACTCAGGAGGCTGAGGCAGGAGAATTGCTTGAACCCAGGAGGCAGAGTTTGCAGTGAGCTAAGATCGCATCTCTGCACTCCAGCCTGGGCAACAAGAACAAAACTCTGCATCAAAAAAACAAAAAAAAGAAGAAGAAAAGAAAAGATTCCCCCATCCAGCCACCCACATGATGTTTGAGGATGATATACTGGCATAATTTTGGAGGCCATACAAGAAGTTTAGATTTTAGATCTTCACAACAAACTTTAACTCCAACTTTCGTTTTAAGTTAAGGGCCTACCTTTGGCCAGGCACTTACATGGGCCCAAGTACACACTGACATCTAAAACAGGACACAGTGCCTGACTTCAAAAGATTCAGAGTCTGAGGAGGAAGAGAGACGACCCCATGTAAACAAATAAGTAAACATGTGATTGTAAATACTATAAATGTCAGCAAAGGAAATGAACAGTGGAAAAGCATAGTCAATCTGGAGGAAGGAACTTTCCAACAGAAATATTTATTACAAAGCTCAAAGGTCATCTCTGAGAGCTACAGTTTAATCTTAATGGAGGGTAATACGACTTTTGACAAACTGCACAGCCATAATTCTCCACTAAAGCCAGGAAAAAAGCATAAGAACCTCTTTGCCTTGGTAAAATGTAAGAAAGTGTGAGACTCATTCTACTAAGGGCCTCTCCAGGCTTGTGAATGTTTTCTCACCCCCTGCACTCCCTGTTCCTTACAGGCAGACAATCTCGAAAATCAGCAGAGAAAATGAGGCCATGCAATTTAAGATTACATAAACACAGAAGTCAGGCGAGGTGAGAACATTTTGAATCTGCACTTCTGTTTAGCTGAACACTCTTCATTAAGAAATCCATGAGCCTCCAAATGCCTCTCCTCGTTGTCTGAGACGTTCATCGTCTGATGCTAGCAACAGGGTCTGATGAAAGTGATGACACCACAAGTTCTCAGGAGGCCCAGTCAGGCCCCTGAAATTACCTGGGGTGGATTTTGAATTCCTTACTAATTTGACTGAGTGTATTCCCAAATCCAGCTCTTAGGCTTGAAAATGCATACATTATGTTTCTTCATGATGCACAAGGCTTTTCATTTCTCCAGCTCGATTATAATTCAAAAGTATCTAAACTTCATCTCGGTGGTTTGGTTTATCTATTAATAACTGGATCTTCAGAATTAATCTCTTATAAGAAAGCTCTTCTTCAGACACCTAATTCTAGTTTCTCAACATGCCATGGAAAAATTTCTGGTTTTCTACAGATTTTGGCATCTCTGAAAGCTTCTGGGGTTGAGTGGAGCGTGCTGAAGGCTTCCTCTTTTTAACCAGAGTAATTGTCATGCTTCTCCTTCTATTTGAGCAAAGATACAAGGTACTTATTAGAAGATGTAAAAGCCTATCATTGATTGATCCAAAATCTTATCACAGTGTACTAACCAAAAACGCAATCTACACAAACAACTGGGTTTCTAATTAGAGTAAACCACCAATCGAATTCTTAATTTCAACCAAGCTCCTGGGAAACATAAACATGGACTGAATGGTGTGGAAGGTCCATGTGTTGACGAAGGCCCTCCCAGAGGGAAGCCTCCAGGGTTCTGCCACAAGGCTCCATGTGTGACCCTGTCCTGACAGATATTCTTATCAACAATTTGGGTAAACTACTGCAAAGTACGTTTATCAAGTACATCTGTGACAAGGCTGAGGAGAAATAATATGTGGCATGACAAATAATTGACAGACTATAAAAAAAAAACCTCTAAACAGCTGAAACTAACTGTCTATAAAAAGTCCTGTGATTCAAAATCTCAGTGACAATGTGCAGAATCTAGGGGAATCTAATGATAGCCATTTATGTTCAGAAAAAAATGTCAGAGTCTTTTTAATGACAGCATTTAAATCCAGTGCATCAGAGGACAGGTGATTAAATTCCCCCATCCGGGGCTGTACCTTGTTTGCTTGGCATCACACCCAGTAGTGAGCATACATCAAGCACTAAGTAAACATGTGCTGGGTGAGTTCATTGTGAAGCCGTGTAGAGTGGGCATGAAAGAAGCCCCAGTATGGCCTGCTCCCACAGCACTTACCTGTCCAGGCAAGGACAGGATGGCCCCATGGGGCTAACACTGGCCAGCATCCATTGGTAATTCCAGTTTGGTGCAGACACCGTGCTGCAAGCCCAAAGGTAGAAAAATGAGATACTGAGGCAATGTTGAAACTGTGTTGTAAGATGAACCTAGTGAAGACACTGTAAGTATTCATATTGTGAAAATAAAAAATGAAAAAATGAAAAGCAAGCAAAACCAAGCTAGGCATGGTGACTGCTTTCACTGATTGAAGGGCTGTCATATGGAAGTGGGTTTACTTTCTGTAGAACCTGAGTTCAGAACAAGGACCAACGGATTGACCTCCAGGGAGACATATTTTGGTTAGAGCAGAAAATAATTTTATCCAGACACAGAACTGCCAGGTCATAAAACACCCAGCCCTGGACAGCAATGATTCCTCTGGACAGCAATCATCTCTCCATCATGGACCTATCACAGAATGATGCAATGACTTCCTACAAGAACTGCTAAAAGAGGAATCTATCTGCTCTTACAACAAAGTTTGTAATGAGCACCTTCTGTGTGCCTGGTATATCATGAGGATGAGGCAGAGAAAGGCTTTGCAGGGAAACGTTGCCACATGTGGATGTCCTCATGTTGGGAGAGACATAGCTCATGCAGAGAACTCACCTGTGTTGAGGTTTGAAGGGGTAGGTGGGGCAGGAGGTGGTATGGAAGGTGACGGGAGCCAGATACTGTGTGGAGAATGTCATGTCAGATACCTCTTCCCTGGGGTCTTGCATAAGTTGGATGTTTCAAATACTCTGGTATCAGGTGAACATCATTGAGTATATCAGAATCTCCAAAGAAAATACATTTAAGATACAACTCCAGGCCCTGACTGGATCTTCCAGGCAGATCCCCTGACCATAACCTCAACTCTAAATAGAAAAGCTTCCAGATTCACCCAACAATAGATCCATCAAGGAGTTTCCCCTAATAAGCCATCTGTAGTCACACCACCACAGCATGGAACACAGTCATCCATGGAAGAGGGTCATTCATCCTTACAAGGGGCATGACTAATGGAGTCCATCATTTCCTCTAATTTAAAAACATTCAGTAAAGCTTCCAAGGGCCTCCAGAGGTTGGAACTCCCAGGATTGCCTGGGACAAGCCAGGGCTGCAAGTATGGATAAACATGTGAACCTAAATATTTTTCTATTTGTTATGTAGAGTTACTCCTGAATGTATACCACATTGTTTTTTTCTTTTTGTTTTTTTGTTTTTTTGTTTGAGACAGAGTCTCGCTCTGTCGCCCAGGCTGGCGTGCAGTGGCCGCATCTCAGCTCACTGCAAGCTCCGCCTCCCGGGTTCACGCCATTCTCCTGCCTCAGTCTCCCAAGTAGCTGGGACTACAGGCGCCCGCCACCTCGCCCGGCTAGTTTTTTGTATTTTTTTAGTAGAGACGGGGTTTCACCGTGTTCGCCAGGATGGTCTCGATCTCCTGACGTCGTGATCCGCCCGTCTCGGCCTCACCATATTGTTTTAAAAAGTTTAAAAAGCAATCACACCTTGCTGTAGTTTGGATGTGGTTTGTCCCTGCCAAAACGCATGTTGAAATTTGATCCCCAGTGTGGCAGTGTTGGAGGTGGGGCCTAGTGGGCAGTGTTTGGGTCATGGGGGTGGATCCCTCATGAACAGATGAATGCCTTCCCTCTGGGGTAAGTTCTGGCTTTCACGGGAATTGATTAATTTCCGTAAGATCAGGTTGTTAAAGAGTTTCACTTCTTCCGTTTGTCTCTCTTGCTTCCTCTCTGGCCATGGGATTCCTCTGCACATACCTATTCCCCCTCCTCTTTTCACTATGAGTGGAAGCCACATGAGACCCTCACCAGACACAGCTGTCCAATCTTGGACTTTCCAGCCACCAGAATCATGAGTCAAATAAGCCTTGTTTCTTTATACAGAATACCCAGGCTTAGGTATTCTCTTATAGCAACACAAAATGGACTAACACAGATCTCCAGAAAACAATAGTCAAGATCTTTGGACCAAGTGACTTCCAACAGGAAGATCCTGAAGGGAGAAAATTGGGCAAAATGAGCCTTTCATAATATAACAAAAGCCTAATGCCAACAATGCATCTACTCACAATGAAGCTGCCCAGCAGTTATTTCACAAACACATTGTGCTGTGCAGACAATTCTTTCCAAATATGTTGTTCAAAGTGTGTGGAAAATCACAAAATATGGTTTGGTGTGAAAAACTTCTTCATCACTGAGCTGGTAACACAGCTTCATTTCATATGTGAGAACAGCAAGAGAAAAGAATTGACTTAGACTAGCATTTTCCAAAGTGATTCTGCAGAATGCTGCTGTCTAGTGAGATGTTAATAGGTATTAGGGGAAACAAGAGGTCCCATGGACAAACAAGTTGGGAAAAAAGAACTAACCTTCCTTTTGGAGTCAAAATGTGTATTAATATATTAAAATGTCTGAGAGGTCCTGCAATTTAGCTGTTTAACCAAACATTTTCCAAACATGTGCCATCTCAAGACTGTTTTCCCACCACATAGCAATTAATACCTTGGAAAGACTCTGAGATTTTGACTCAGACATATAGAATGTTGGGGTGACTGTCCCTTTTAGTATCTTCAGTCTATGGTCAAGGAAACTGAGGACCAGAGATAAGAACCCACAGGCCAAGTCCATACACTCAATGTGATGGGTAGAATGGACACACGGCTGCTGATCTCTAGGTCCACTCTGGATCTTCCATACCTGCCCAATATGCTCTTCCGTTCTGTGAACTCAAGTTGCCTCAACATATAGCTAAGACGTTTTATAAACTTTTGAAGGGTACAGAAAAACAATTTGAGAGACAACCACATTCATGTAAAGATGTTTTGTTGTTTGTTTTTATTTTTTTTACTTTTTTTCAACTTTTATTTTAGATTCAGGGGGTACATGTGGCAGATTTGTAACCAGGATATATTGCAGGATGCTGAAGTTTGGGGTATGAATGATCCTGCCACCCAGGGACTGAGCATAGGACCCAATAATTAGTTTTTCAACCCTTGCTTCCTTCTTCCTTCCCTCTTCCACCTAGTAGTCCCCAGCTTCTGTTGTTGCTGTCTTTATGTCCATGAGTACCTGATGTTTACCTTCCACATAGATGAGAACATGCAGTTGTTGGTCTTCTGTTCTGTGTTATTCATTCACTTAGGATAGTGGCCTCCAGTTGCATCCACGTTGCTGCAAAGGACATGATATTTTTTACGGCTGCATAACATTTTGTGCTGTGCATGTACCACATATTCTTTATCCAGTCCACCATTTAGGATGATTCCATGTCTTTGTTATTGTGAATAGTGCTGTGATGAACAGGCAAGTACATGTGTCTTTTTGGTAGAAAGATTTGTGTTCTTTTGGATATATGCCCAGTAATGGGATTGTTGGGTCACATGCTAGTTCTAAGTTCTTTGAGAAATCTCCAGACTGCTTTCCACAGTGGCTGAACTAATTTACATTCCCACCAAGACTGTGTAAGCATTCTCTTTCCTCCACAGCCTCACCAGCATTTGTTGTTTTTTGACTTTTTGATAATAGCCATTCTGACTGGTGTGAGATGGTATCTCACTGTGGTTTTGATGTGCATTTCTCTGATGATTAGTGACGTGGAGCCTTTTCTCATATGTTCGCTGGCTGCTTGTATGTCTTCTTTTGAGAAGTGTCTGTTACTGTCTTCTGCCCATTTTTTAATAGGGGTATTTGTTTTTTGCTTGTTGAATTAAGTTCCTTATAGATTCTATATATTATTGTTGGATGCATAATTTGTTAATATTTTCCCCATTCTGTAGATTATCTGTTTACTTAACTGATACTCTTTTTTGTTGGGCAGAAGCTCTTTAATTAGGTCTCACTTGGCAATTTTTGTTTTTATTGTAATTGCTTTTGAGGTCATAGTCATAAATTACTTTCCAAGGCCAATGTCCAAATGATGTTTCCTAGGCTTTCTTCAAGGATTCTTATAGTTTGGGATCTTACATTCAAGTCATTAGCCCATCTTGAGTTAAATTTTGTATAGAGTGAAAGGTAGGGGTCCAGTTTAATTCTTTTGCATATGGCTTGCCAGCTATCCCAGCACCATTTATCAAATAAGGAGTCCTTTCCCCATTGCTTATTTTTGTTGACTTGGTCAAAGATCAGATGGCTATAAGTGGGCAGCTTTATTTCTGGGTTCTCTATTCTGTTCCATTGTTCTATGTGTCTGTTTTTGTACCACTGCCATGCCTATTCTCACTACTTCTTGTTTTGTTCCCCTTCTCAAGGGGAATGTTTCCAGTTGTTGCCCATTCAGTACAATGTTGGCTGTAGGTTTGTCATAGATGACTCACTATTTTGAGGTCAGTTCCTTTGATGCCAAGTTTCTTAAAGGTTTTTATCATGAAGAGATGTTGAATTTTGTCCAAAGTATTTTCCCTGTCTATTGAGATGATTGTATGGTTTTTGTTTTTAATTCTGCTTATGTGGGGAATCACACATTTATTAATTTATGTATGTCAAACCAACCTTGCATCCCAGGAACGAAGCCTACCTGATCGTAGTAAGTTAACTTTTTGATGTGCTGTTGGATTTGATTTGCTAGTATTTTTGTGAAGAATTTTCGAATCTATGTTCATCAGGGATATTGACCTGTACTTTTCTTTTTTCATTGTGTCTTTGCCAGGTATTGGCATCAAGGTGACGCTAGCTTTGTAGCATGTTAGGGAGGAGTCCCTCCTCTTCAATTCTTTGGAATAATTTCAGTAGAATTGGTAACCGCTCATAAAATTGGTAATAGCTCTTTTTGTATGTCTGGTAGAATTCAGCCGTGAATCCATTTGGTCTGGAGAGTTTTTTGGTTGGTAGGTTTTTTATTATTGGTATTATTTATTATTAGTTCAATATTGGAACTTGATATTGGTCTGTTCAGGGTTTCAATTTCTTCCTGATTCGATCTTGGGAAATTGTGTGCTGCCAGGAATTTATCCATTTCCTCTAGATTTTTTAATTTGTGTGCATAGAAGATGTTTACAATGGTTGCTGAGGATTTTTAGTATTTCTGTGGGATGGCTTGTAATGTCACGCCTGTCATTTCTGATTTGAGTTTTCTCTCTTTCTTGTTAATCTGCAATGTATCACTCTTGTTTGTCCTTTCAAAGAACAAACTTTTGGTTTCTTTGATTTTTTGTATGGACTTTGGGTCTTCAGTTTGCCCAGTTCTGCTCTAAATTTAGTTATTTTTAAAACAAGCGGGTTTTGTTCATTTCTTTTAAGCCCATTCTTGTTGTGTGTGTTGTGTGTTGTATGTTTGTGTATGCGCGTGTGTGTACATATATACAGATGCACACATGCACACACACACTTGCAGACAGGTTCCCGATTCACTGGTGTTTCTGTAAGCACAGTCTGATTAAAATGTAAAAAAAGCATTCTGGCTCCCTACAAAGGTTTCAAATGCAACCACTGAAAACACTTTAGGCTAAACCTGAAAAGGGCGGCGGAGGGGAAATCTTATTATGCAACAGTTTCTTGTCCTTGCCAAACACCAGTGCTTGGAAGTGAAGAAGAGAGCTGCACACCTGTGTCCATTGGCATCAAGTTAAATAGATACAAAAATTAGGCAAACAGCCAATCATCTGTCATCTAAAGATTCACTTGAAGGATTTTAATAGACTTTTTACAAGTAGGAATTTAAAATTTCCACACTTGGAGAGTCTTCCTCCGATATTTACAGAGACATTACAATTTTTTGTGACATTCGGGCAAAATTAGGAAGTCATATTAATAATAGGTATTTAGAAGCAATCACGTTAACTTCGGGGAAACCCAGGTAGGTTTGAGTAAGTGATCGTTTATCACACTTCACCATTTACTTTTGTTTGTACCCTTGATAATTCTGTCTTTATAATAATGATAATCATATATCTTTGACAACTTTTATCTCAAATACTCACTGGTATTAACTCTCTGTTAAGATTTCATCACTCGTTTGCTCAAGGTTCATGGAATTCCATTCTATGCCAGGCCCTGTTCTCTGCACCAGGGATAGAGCTGAACAAACAAGTAACTCTGTCCTCAAGAAGTTTACGTTCTAGAGAGAATTTTTAACATGTTCCTCAATTTTGTTTTGCAAACCAAATTTTCTCTGTTCCAATAGCAGAAAATAAAAATGAATGGAATAGCTGTGAAATCTATCATGAATCTCCTTTTGGAAAAGCCATTACCTGGAATTCTGAATTCTGAAATATGTACTTGCTAGGGATTTTCATGACCAACAAGCAACGGTAAGAAATAAACGTCCCAGTATGGGTTGTCTCAGGGGCCTCAGATGCTGTGGCAAGAGTATGCCATTTTAGTTATTTATTTTCATAAGACTCAGGAAGTAGGTATTTTTAAGAACAGTTCTAATAAGACAAGTTTTATAACATAGTGGATAAATAACCACTGGCAGCTTTTAGCACTTTAAAATTTCTAAATTGCTCTCTAGAACCACTTTGTCATTACCCACACATAGTCCTATGGGGTCAGGTGGGGTGGGAGATAACCCCACTCTAAGCACACTAACTCCTAGCCTTAGAACAAGGCAGCCCACCAGGAGATAGGGGACCTGCCCTTGTCACTTGGTCTCTTGCAGATTTGGCTTCCTGGAGCAATGTGTCTTATGGAGGGTCACTGCAAGAAATCTCTTTATGAAAACGTTCACTCCAAATCTTTCATGAAACAAATGAGAATATAAATAAGTAATTTCTTGTTGCACTTGTTGCTGTTGAGGACACTGCACACTAACCCTCAAACCTGATAGAAAAATTCAAGGTAATGCTTTGTGCATTCGGTTTTCAGAAAAGATTTCCTTCTTCCCAAGAATTAAAATGTTTTATTCATGTCTAATGAAACTGTTGCATCTCATCATGTCTCTACTTTTTTATGCATTCCAAGAAACTCTGAGTCCAATTTGAAACTGACATATTGTGTTTTTGTAGGGCTTTTGGTCCACAAAAGATGGACCTTTTCTACTAAGTAGACCACTTTCCTACTTCCATTTCCATACTACCAAGTCTTCGTAATGGTGTTTTCTCTGCCTGTTTCAGGCTGGTATGTTTTAACAGTATGGTATTTTTCCGCTTGTCTTAACCTGCCTCAAATCCTTTTTGTAGTGAGTAGAACGAGATGGAGTATATTTAGATTTACATGCATCCTCAGTTTATAAGTAGAGAAATTAATCATAGACATTGTAAGTGCCGGGGCCAAGGTAACAAAGCTTGGATAGAGCTAGACTTGGAACCCAGATTTCTGAGCAATTAGTCTGTGTTCATTTTATTATGCCACCTCCGTTCCCCTTATTAACTGTAAGGTAAATAACAAAGACACCTTGATTGGAAAAGTGCCTGAACTTGACAGAACCATAACACATTTGCTGTCCCTGTGAATCCTCTCCTCAAATTGACCCTGTCTAGCTCTACTGTTCAGTTTCTCTTCATCAGTCCAGGTCGCTAGCACCAGCACAATAAAAATTCACTTCAATTTATCCAAAATCTAAGCAGGTTTGGCCAAACATTGATGACTTAACTATGTGGTTTCAGTCAGTCAGGACTTAAACATTAAGAAAGAAACACAAGCCCTAAGGGAAAAAATTGGTTGGCTATGAATGCCGCTGAAGCTAAGATAGATGTCTATGATATACTGGTAGCTAAAGATAATCTTTTCTCAACCTTCTTCTTCTGCCTAGCAGAATCCCCTTGGACTTACTTAGGTCAAAGTCCAGACATTTGGATTTCATCCAAAATGCTCAGTTCCCGGTTTCAGAAGGAGAACTAAGGCAGTCCTGTCAGTTAAAGAGCGATAGCGGCACAAGAAATGCTGCCATGCCTTTATCAATATTCAAGCCCCGGCTAAGCGATCCAAATCCCACATAGACGTTTGCATTTCTGTCTCTCCATTGATCTAGGAGCCCCAGTGGTGCCATCCCAGGGAGCTGAATGCCGGTTTATTTAATATACTGATCTTTGAATTCCATTAATATAAATGGCCGCTTACAGTGTTAAACCTGTCCGTCGCAAAGACAGATTTCTGCTAAAGCGATGACCACTTAAGGCGCCACCTCTTCATGATGGTTATTCCCTTGCCTACCATCTCTGGCAATAAAGATTTAATAATAACAACGGGTTTTCAGTGAAGAATTGTAAAGGTCATCAGGTGGCCTTGGGGTAACTGGCCAGTCCAGGCTCTCAGCACCCGCAACGAGGCAGACAACAGGCCCACAGCATAACCTAGGTCAACTGAGGAGGGTAACCTGTCCCATTGACTATTTCATCCAACAGATACCTGTGGAGCCCCTTCTAAGATTCAGGCCAGAAATGTTTGCTGCGGATACTGTCATAAATATAAAAGACACTGATGGTTTTCAAGTAAGCAGACTTTCCCAGCTCTGACAAAGGAAGTGGAAGGAACATATATGGCTGAAGGCCACTAGAGACAGACTTCAGAGAAGCTCAGCCTGAGAAAGGGAGAGGGAGGGAGCCGCACACAGACACAGAAGACTCACCCCAGGGAACCGCAAGTGCCAGGGCAAAGCCAGGAGCATGTGAGCCCTAATGTGGCTCCAGAAGCCCACAGATGAGGGCTACCATCTCTGAGTTTGGTACCATCAAACTACCATCAAACTCAGACACATGACTGAGTTTGCAGAAGGGGGAGAAGGGAGCTCAGTGCCACACAGAAAGTGGCTGGCAGCTTAGATTGGAAATGCCACAGAAAGCCGCTAAAGTCTTTTTTTTTTTTTTTTTTTTTTTTTTTTTGAGACAGAGTCTGGCTCTGTCGCCCAGGCTGGAGTGCAGTGGCCGGATCTCAGCTCACTGCAAGCTCCGCCTCCCGGGTTTACGCCATTCTCCTGCCTCAGCCTCCCAAGTAGCTGGGACTACAGGCGTCCGCCTCGTCGCCCGGCTAGTTTTTTGTATTCTTTAGTAGAGACGGGGTTTCACCGTATTAGCCAGGGTGGTCTCGATCTCCTGACCTTGTGATCTGCCCGTCTCGGCCTCCCAAAGTGCTGGGATTACAGGCTTGAGCCACCGCGCCCGGCCGCCGCTAAAGTCTTTTAAGCAAAATAATGACAAGATCTGAGTCACATTTTAAAGTCACCAATATGACTTCTGTGTAGACTATAGACATGTAGAGCAAAGTCAGGAACACCAGGAAGAGGCTCCTAGAACCCAACCATTCATTGTGCAGAGCAAAGGCAGGAACACCAGGAAGAGGCTCCTAGAAACCAACAGCTCATTATGCAGAGCAAAGGCAGGAGCAACAGGAAGGGGCCCCTAGAACCCAGCCGTTCATTATGCAGAGCAAAGGCAGGAACACCAGGAAGGGGCCCCTAGAACCCAGCCGTTCATTATGCAGAGCAAAGGCAGGA
>NW_016821745.1:1139955-1186104 GCF_001698545.2 Rhinopithecus bieti | reverse complement strand
CCCGGCTAGTTTTTTGTATTCTTTAGTAGAGACGGGGTTTCACCGTATTAGCCAGGGTGGTCTCGATCTCCTGACCTTGTGATCTGCCCGTCTCGGCCTCCCAAAGTGCTGGGATTACAGGCTTGAGCCACCGCGCCCGGCCGCCGCTAAAGTCTTTTAAGCAAAATAATGACAAGATCTGAGTCACATTTTAAAGTCACCAATATGACTTCTGTGTAGACTATAGACATGTAGAGCAAAGTCAGGAACACCAGGAAGAGGCTCCTAGAACCCAACCATTCATTGTGCAGAGCAAAGGCAGGAACACCAGGAAGGGGCTCCTAGAACCCAGCCGTTCATTATGCAGAGCAAAGGCAGGAACACCAGGAAGGGGCCCCTAGAACCCAGCCGTTCATTATGCAGAGCAAAGGCAGGAACACCAGGAAGGGGCCCCTAAAACCCAGCAGTTAATATGACTTCAGAAGTGCTTCATGTTCATCTTTGACTTACCTTGTGGAAGTTTTGCCGCATTTCAGCACTTGCCTAGAAGTACAGGGCTACAGAGAGGTAGAAATGAAGTTAGCTACTCACTAGTAACTCAGATGAGGGAAAAACTCAGGGCTACATTTAAAGGTGATCAATTACAGGACAGCCAGTTACCATGCACAGCTGTTCATTGGATGTATTTTCATCACTACCATGTCTCAAATATATCCACTAGAAATCACCCTAAAATGAAACTACAGTGACTACAACAATCCTCCTACCCACTGATAAAGTTTGCAGATCTTGCCCATAAACCTGAACTAAACTTTAGTCATTCAAGTTAGCCCACAAAGAGTCCCTGCCGTACCATGGGAGGTCAGGCTCGCATGAGGAGCACCTGGTTGCCTTGGCCTCTCATTAGCTGTGCAGCTCCCAGGTAGGCCTTTGAGCTACAGCTCCCTCAGAGGTCAGGTGGTTTTCTAACTGTTTCCTCAGGAGATGCTCCAGGGCCCAGGAGATGAGAGGGAGACCGAAAGGATGGGGCTCCAGGCCTCATCCCTGACTCAACTGGATCAGCCAAGTAGTATCTGTTTCCTCCCTGAGGCTCTGAGATTTCATTTTAAAGTAGGACTTCCCTGTCCCAGAATACTACAAAGTATGTAACTATATGATCTCAGAGGACACTTGTAATTCTGCAATCTGCCATTTGTCACTCAGCCAAAGCCCGACACGACCAGCCTCTACTCTCACTGCTGCGGCCAAGACCATCGTGACTCTTTTCGCTGGATCCACTGGATACTTTTCAGTCCTTGCCCTACTTGACCCAGAAGCAACATTTGAGGCTGTGGACCAACGGCCTCCTCCTGGGGACTCTCTTCTCACCCACACTTATGGCCTCAAGTGCCATCAGCACACTAATGGTTCCACAATGTATACGTCCAGCCCAGGTCCCTCTCCCCAGTGGCGCCAGGTGCACATTTCAGCTTCTGAACACCTCTGTTTGCAGTTCCCACAGCAACAGAAACAACATAGTCACAATGGAGCCTCCTGTTTTTCCCAAAGCCTGGCTTTCCTCATTTCCACGTCTCATTATAGCTGTGTGTAACAGACTTCTCATGCTTAAGGTCTTCCATATAATGAGCTCAGCAGTTGTGTGTGTGTTTGCACTTTTGCACATGTGCACATTTGTATAAAACCTGCATCCTTGGTTAAGGCCAGAGCTTAATAAGCTATGAACTTGTAATCTCTCCTTTCCATTATCATAACCCCTCACATTCAGTATCTATTTCCTAGATAAAAAATGTACTGACCTAGGCACCATTTATTCAGGACCTAACTAAGGTAGCAGCCAGTCAGACTGATAAACTAATGTGACACCAGCTGAGTAGATGGGGTAATAGACCAGGCAGCACTCTTGGATGTTATAGACCTCTTCTGGAAGCAAAGGCTAAACCTAAATGGCTTTGACCCTTAATTGTGGACAATTATAGACATTATAGGAGGCTGGACGCTTAAAAATCATATTCAGTGAGCAGAGCACTTGGTAACCTCCATATTCCACTGCCTTTGGGAACACCTGCTCACCCTGACCCACACTAGTTGTTCCTCACCACTTTAATAAAATTTTGCTTTGTTAACCCTAAATAATTTTGCAGTTCATATTACATAGTACTTTTAAGCCTCAGGCATATTTCATATATAGTAGTGTTGTGTAGATAACAAAGATTCTGGAAATAAGAGGATAAAGGAGAGGACTGTGATAGCACTATTGTACCACAAGGGAGAAATCACAAAGCTGCAGCCCATTTCTAAAGCACTTGTGATCAACTCCTGCACATACGAGGCCATAGTTACCCAGATCAATACTTCAGGACAGCAACCACAGAGAATATTTTCTAAGCATTAATTATAGCTAATGTGTAAATCAAAGGATAAAAGCACTGTCATTAACTGCCCTTTATTTGTTCTTAAAATTCTATCTGCAGTCGCTTTATATTTGAATATCTTCATTCTTTATCAGAGATCATTCACAGGGAGAGAAGGCAATTAATGAACACAATCAACTTTCTTTGCCCACATGTTTCCCTGTGTCATTAGATGAATAACTCTATGTCATCCCTCTGATATCTTCTCCCTCTGATATCCCTCTGATAAATCCTAAAGAACCATTCTGGTAACCTCACACTACTCAGACTATTTTGGAATATTCTGCCCAACTCTGGATGCCATATACTAAAAGTGCTGGCAAGCTAGATGATATGGTTTGGATCTGTGTCCTCACCCAAATCTCATGATCTCATGTTGAATTGCAATCCCAAATGCTGGAGGTGGGATCTGGTGGGAGATGATTGGATCATGGGGGTGCGTTCTAATGATTCAGCACTATCCCCAGTACTGTTCTTGTGGTGGAGTTCTCATGACTGTTTATGTGTGCAGTACCTCCCCGTCTCTCTTCCTCCTGCTCTGGCCATGGAAGAGGTTCCTGCCTCCCCTTTGCCTTCCACCATGATTGTAAGTTTCCTGAGACCTCCCCAGAAGCTGAGCAGAAGCTGCAATGCTTCCTGTACAGCCTGCAGAACCATAAGCCAATTAAGCCTCTTTTTTTTTTTGGCAAATTACCCAGTCTCGGGTATTTCTTTATAGCAATGTAAGAACGGACTAATATGCTACAATTCATCCAGAAGAGGGTGATGACAAGGATGCAGTGACAGAAACTGCCACTTAAGGAACTCTCAAAAATAAGGACAGAGAAGAGAGGGTTTGGACAGGTCACGATGGCTGTTTTGAAGCACCTGCAGGTCACACGGAACAGGAGGAGCATGTTCAGGTCACGATGGCTGTTTTGAAGCACCTGCAGGTCACACGGAACAGGAGGAGCATGTTCAGGTCCCTCAAAGGGAATGTAGTAGCTAATGGTGCAGACAGACTTTGGGTTCCAACCCTGACTCCAGCCAGTGTTCGCTGCATGGCCTCACGGGGACCTGGGATCACCTCGCCCAGCTATGGGGCAACTGCATGAGACAGTCAAGGAAAGTAGTGAGCTTGGTTCTTGGCACATGGGAAGGCACTCAATAAATTTTATTGACAAACTAATCAACAGCAGTTTGAAACTCTGCAAAGAATTCCCTGCAAAAAACAAAAACAAAACAATTCCAAACTGAGGTCAGAGGTAACTCTCTTTGTTGACCATGGTGAAATCTGAGGTTGTCCAAAGGCGGCTGGCAAAGAATATCATCCACATCGGTCTGCCGGGGTCCGCAGCACCTCGCTGCACTGCGCCATCAGCTCTCCCGGACCCCCAGCTCCCCGACTCACCCCGCAGATCTCGGGACTCATCAGCCTCCATAATCATGTGAGCTAACTCCTCATCATAACTCTTGTTCTTTCCTTCTTATTGGTTCTGCTTCTCTAGAAAACCCTGACTGATAGATCCAGGTCTCTCTGGCTCCCCCATTCACACACAGTCCTTCAAACCACAGCTGCAATCTCAGTCCTCTCTAGCTTCCAAGCCTGCTCTTGAAGAGAACAGCTTCCTAATGGTACATTTGTGGGCCGGTACCAGTCTGCAAGGAGATTTTCAGTAGCCTTGGAAAAGAGGAAAAATATTATGATTAATGACAATCTAGGAGTTTTTACTTAAGCTAATTTTTTTATTCTAATATAATGTCCTCCTACCATTTTGGTGTTTTTTGTTTGTTTGTTTGTTTGATTTTTTTTTTTTTTTTTTTGGACGGAATCTCACTCTGTTGCCCAGGTTGCAGTGCAGTGGTGCTATCTCGGCTCACTGCAAGCTCCGTGTCCCGGGTTCATGCCATTCTCCTGCTTCAGCCTCCCAAGTAGCTCGAACTACAGGCACCTGCCACCACACCCGGCTAATTTTCTTTTTTTTTTTTTTTTTTTTTTTTTTGTATTTTAGTAGAGACGGGGTTTCACCGTGTTAGCCAGGATGGTCTTGATCTCCTGACCTCATGATCTGCCCACCTCAGCCTCCCAAAGTGCTGGGATTACAGGCATGAACCACCACGCCCAGCCCCATTTTAGTTTTATATCTTTTGTGGGATTGTGGTGAGAAAAAAAAAATATTATTTTAATCAATGTCTTCACTTAGAAAATGTAAAGTTGGTGACCTGAATGTAGTTTACATTTCCTAATTCTGGGAAGCCCTGCTCTTAAAAGCATTGAATGTTTATGACCTGGATGGTGGTGATGGTTTCACAGGCGTCTACATAGCCCCAAACTCATCAAGTTGTATACGTTCAGTATGTGCAGCTTTTGATATGTCAATCATACCTCAATAATGTGGTTTAAATATGTATACACATATATATGTGTATATATATGGGCCATATATACATATTTAACATATGTATGTATATACATATATATACATATATACATAAATGTGTAAGTAGAGTCCAGGAGTATCTATGTGTATATCTGAGTGTGTGCATATATACAAAGCTTGGAACTCCAGTACCTCTGAATACACTTATTTGCTCATTCAACCAGCATTCATTGAGAGTTTACTATGGCTCATACTCTGGCCAAGCCCTGAGGATCCAAACCTTCTCAAAACTATAGACTAGCAGGGCTATAGATAAAGTAAAATCATCACATGCGTATACATATGTATACACATGTATATACATATATATGTTAAATATGTATATACAATCCATGTGTATACACACACACACACACATATACACACACACGGGCCATCCCCACCTTATGATTTTTCAACTTTACAATGGCTTTGTTGGGATATAACCCCATCGTAAGTCAAGCAGCATCTAGACCTATGGTTCTACTTAGATATTTTTTTAATTTAAGATGAGTTTATTGGAGTATTAGATGCATTTTGACAAGATATTTTTAGAATGGGTTTGTTGGGGTACGGCACTGTCATAAGTCCAGGAGCATCTGTGTATATATCTGAGTGTGTGCATATGTACAAGGCTTGGAACTCCAGTACCTCTGTATACACGTATTTGCTCATTCAACTAGCATTCATTGAGAGTTTACTACGGCTCATACTCTGGCCAAGCCCTGAGGATCCAAACCTTCTCAAAGCTGTAGACCAGGAGGGCTATAGATAACGTAAAATCAGCTTCAACACAGTGTCACAGGGTCTATGCTATAGAAAGTGAGGGTGCTACAGAAGTGTGAACGTGGAGCCCTGCCTTGGCTAGGATGGGAAAGAAGGTTACTGAGGGAGAGTTGTACCAGCCAAGATCTGAAGGGCTGGGCAGAAAATAGCCAGAGAAAGCGAGGAGGAAGAAGGAACACCACAGAGAACACCTCGAGGAATCAGAAAAGCCAAAAACAAAGTATTTGTATGATTAGAATATGAAGAGTGTGGAGGAGGCAACTGAGGTCTGGGAGGAGAGGAAGGACCAGAGGGATAGAAACATAAACGGGAACCAGACCAAGAGGGTTCTGGGCCCTGCATTCAGGACTCAGGAAACTACCAAGAGTCTAAACAGGATTGGATCAGGTTTATGGTTGGATCTTCGATGTGGACAATGGGTTAAAGGTGGACATGGTGAACACAGGGAGACCAGCTGGGAGTAAGCAGTCTTGGATAGAGACATCTGGAGCTCGGACCAGGGACAGCAGGGACCTTTGGGCATGGTCATGGTCATGGACAGAGCATTCCATGTTTCTTTCTAGGCTGCTGGGGTGACAGCCTTGGACAGAAACATCTGGAGCTCAGACCACGGTCAGCGGGGAGTTTGGGCACGGTCATGGACTGAGGCTCCCACATTTCTTTCTAGGCTGCTGGGGAGACAGTTGCACCATTCATTAAGCCAGGCAGCTTCAGAATGGATGAGTTCATTTGGGGACATGTTTGAGATATTTGTGGGACGTCCAAAATGCAATTTCTCTCCAGAAGACAGGTGGGCCTGAGGCCGAAGAGAGGGACCAAGCATGAGGTGAGGACGCAGGAGGCACCAGTATGGAACATACGGCCTGGAAAAGCCAATGCCGAGAGAAGGCTGGAGACTGGAGAAGCCTGAGGACCACCTGCTTCTAGGAAACAGCAAGAATGAGGACCACCTGCATCTAGGAAGTTGCTGGAAAAAACAGAAGCTCCCAGGATGGAGCTCTAGGAGGTGGGGCAGGGGGATCTCAGTGCCTCAGAAAGAGGCAGGAGCCACCAGATTGGTGAGGACAAGAAACACCTTCAGACTGGGAGGCCAGTCCAGGGACTTAGGGGCAGAAGACCCATGACAGGGGACTGAGGAGTGTGTAGGAGCAAGGGATGGCTAGCACGGGTAGGCTACTTCAGAAATTTGGTGTGACTGGGAGGAAAGAAACGGAGTTTGGGGTGATGGAAAACCACGAGGCAGGGAGAGGCATTTTGAGATTGAACTCTTCCGGTCTAGTCAAAAGTGTCAAAAAAGAGAGAAATTTTGCAGAGGCATCCATAAGGGAAGGTCACTGCAAAGACAGGTGGCCAAGCTACCCCTGGTAGGAGGAAAGGAGGACAGGTCGGGAGGATGCCAGGGAGCGGTCAGGTGGCACTGCCTGATGTCTGTTCACTCTGGAGGGAGGCAAAGTCATCTTATGAGGCTGCACAGAGGAGAGGCTGCGTGGAGGAGGCAGGCAGGTGAAACATTCGAGGCTGGTGTAGAAGGTGAGGCATCCCTGAGGGAAACAGAAGAGGCAGTGTCATGTTTCTGCATCACACTGAGAGAAATCAACGGCAGCCCCCACCTTGTGACTTTCTGGATAGTACTTCCCCAAGCCCTGCTTGACATCATGTTTTACCTTCTCTCCCCAGTGTCTGGAGAGTGAGACCAGGTCCTTACCAATTGAATCTCAACATTTTGTGTGTCCCAAAATACCCACACAGCGCCGGACACATCACCATGACAAGAAAGCCTCCATCGAGACTGGCTGGTGTGACATCTGTGCCTTTGCTCCCAGAGGCCCAGCCCCCACCCCACAGCCTCACAACCACCCATTCTCCCCACTAAGGAGCAGCAATTCCTTTAACTCACTTACGCGGCTCACAACATGGCAGAGAAGTGACAGCTCACATGCACACAAAGAAACACAGAGTCAGTCATTTGAGCACGGCAGAGCAAGGTACCCAAAGGGAGTTCATGGACTAGGCCCGTTCTTTGTCAGGAATCCGAAAGTAAGAATTGATGGTATATTAATAAATAATATAAGTAATTAATAATATAATAATTAATGATAATATTCCTGACATTGTCAGGAATATGAAAGTGAGAATTGATGGTATATTAATAAATAAGTATAATACAATTAATTATTAGTTAATATAATACATAACTATTAATGTATGTGTTATGGATTATATTAACTAATAATTAATTAATTGCATTATAGTTATTTATACATTAATTTTATTATTAATCATTAAATTATATGTTAATAAATACATAAATTTATATATTAATAATATCATTGTATTATGTTATTAATAACTAATTAATTATCAATTAAGTAATTAATTGGTAATGTGACCAGCATGCCAGCTTGTCCCTGAGCTCTTCAGAGTTCTGTCCTGTGGGCTGATCCCAAATTGTCCTTTAATCCAGACCCATCCCTCTCACCTACCTCTACAAAAGGGCTCAAATCACCAGGTTATTATTAGTTAGGTGATCAATAATCCATGGCGGGGGGGAATCCCCAGAAAACCCTGCCTGTCTAGACCATCGTTCCCTTCACACCAGGAAAGTTTGGTTGTGCAAGCAAGACCTTCAGAACCCACAGACAGTAAAATCACAGCCCTTCTCCCATAGGCCCTGCAGTGAGTCAGACGTCACCACCACCTGCTCTCACAGGCAGAAGGAATTGTCGAGACTGAGGCCTGAAAGAGACAGAGCTTTCCTACAGGTTGCTGGCAAATTCTAGCAGATCTGAAGTTGTAAGCCTGGGCTTTTTAATTCCCAGCCAGTTCTTTCCACTGCATTCATCCCAATCATTCCATTTTGAGCAGATAGGGTAAGAAAATCTTGAGTCTGGGTGGCCCAAGCCAAGATCAGAACACAGCCTGCCTTGTTCTCCCAGCTCCTGTTTCGTGTCCCAGAGCTGGAGGCAACCCTTAAGTCCTTTCCTCTGACTGGGCCTGGAGGCCCCAGGGCTGAACATCTCCCATCTTTATTTTCCTTACATGGTGTCAAAGTCAAGTTAAGCTGAGCACTGAAATTGGTGTCTTCTGCCTCAGAGATACAAATAGTTGGTGAAGCTTAAAGAAGTTCCGCCCCCGTTTATTTAAGGCGCAATCTCAAATATCCCTTTGTCCTAATTATCATGCTATCCCCCAAAGGCAAGGAGCACAGAGAAAATCGGAGAGCAGCGCCAGGTTTTATTTTTGATCTTCAATTCGACTCTGTCAGATATTTACAAATCCCCTCAGAGTGGGAGTCCACTGGGCAAGTGTCTTTGGGTTCACCAAGTAGGGGAAAAAACTAAAAGGAAATGAAGCCAGGGCAGAATTCCTAAGGAGTAGGAAGCCTTCATTCCAAAGCTGTTCGGGGATGGTTGATGGTTTTAATGCACTGACAGGTGCTCAGCCTTTTTCACCGTCTCCCTAACCTTGAACCAGGAACTCAGAGCACTTCACAGGCCACTCCATCCACGTTGCAGTTCAGCCAGGGCCAGCGGAGCCAGCTGTTTCCACGTTAGTCCTGTCCCTGGTAAGACTGTCCTAACATTGGGGTTCTATCACAAAGCAAATACCATGGAAGTCTGAATTTATGATGATGAGTGTATATATTTTATGAAAAAAAAAATGTTAGGCAAACATTTTCTTTTAGGATGCTGGATTGAGCCATAAACCCAGCCTAAGGTACACCTTTGGGCCTCTGAGTGAAGTACCTGATTCCATTAAGAGTAGAAAGATCCTTCAAAAACAGCTGTGGAACAAACAAACACAACCTGCAAACAGCAGTTCTGAAACAGACGCTCCCTCGTCAACCACTTCTCAATTCCTGCAGCCCTATGCCTATCAACACAGACATCTCAGAGTCTCTGGGACCTCATTCTATAGGAGACTTGTCTTTATTTTAGAGTCTGAAATTAGCGTTTCTCCCTTCAAACTCCCCCACTTTAAATTAACATGAAAACACTAACCCTTAATAGAAGAGCCACTCAATTATCATCCGGCAATGGATGGGTGTGAATTCATTTATTCTACCCATATATTTACTGGGCCTTCGATATGGAGAAGGCCCATGCCAGGCACTGAGAGATGCTGTTACACTATGAAATGTCCTAGCAATGAAATGTTTCTGTGTCTAGAATGGTTTATAACTAACTCAAAGTGCTCTGTGCAAAGGATCCCTGTAGTGAGCAGCGTGCTGGCCATGAAGAGTTTCATCACTTACTGTAAATCACATAAACAAATAAGAGCATTATTTAATAATTTAATAAGAGCATTATTTAAATGAGGGCCCTTTACTTACAGAAACCCTATTGCAGTTATTTTCTTTCAAGATCTAATTAGATTTAAAGCTTCATTTGGAAAACAGAAGATGAAAATGAACCTCTTATCCTAAGGGCATCTGGATGAGAATCAAATGCATACATGGCTATTTTTTTTATCATACAGCAAACTTGCCCAGAGTTCATAATCAAACAAAAGAACTCTGTTCTATGAGTGTAGTAAGAAGGAAGAAAAAAATAAACTCAGCCATGTCTTGTGACAGTAGATCCTCATGTTCAGCGTGTTCATGATTGATTCCCTTGTTGTTGACACTGTTTTAGGAAGATTAGCACTGTCTGATTAGATGAGTCCCTGTACATTTGAGATACATAAATTTAGGGATTGTAATGAAATTCTCAAAACAAACATACACTAGACTATACTTTTAGGAGTCAATATAAAGTATTCTGAGATTGAAAATAAATAGATATATAAGTTAAACCCATCCTTAAAGATGTACAGTAAGTAACTTGGCCCTTAGTAGGGCCTTTAAATATTTGAATGATGGGCTGGATGAGCTGTGAGACAACTCTGCGGACAACTTTGGAACTTGGCCCACTTGGAAAGCACAAGCCTTTGTCAGAAGCTCATTCTATCAGGCCACAGTATTTGTTACAAAACATACAACTATAACTGCTTTCTGCTTTTCATAACTGTATTTTTTAATGTTCCTAAAACAAAGCATATGAAGAAGAAACATGCTTGTATTATTCATTTTGCCAAAGGATTGTTAAACTTAAAGGAGCTGCAGGAAAGTTTTCTTGCACATTAAGCTGTCAGGTGCATTTAAGTGGTGGCCTATAAAGCTGTGACTTTCTGGCTGTGTGCGGTGGCTCATGCCTCCAATCCCAGCACTTTGGGAGGCTGAGGCAGGCAGATCGCTTGAGCACAGGAGTTCGTGACCAGCCTGGGTAACAGGGCAAATTCCCATCTAAAAAAAACAAACAAACAAATACAAAAATCAGCCAAGTGTAGTGGTGCACACCTGTAGTCCCAGCAACTTGAGAGGCTGAGGTGGGAGGATCGCTTGAGCCTGGGAGGCAGAGGCTGCAGTGAGCCGAGATCATGCCACTGCACTCCAGCCTGGGTGACAGAGTAGGACCCTGTCTCAAAAACAAATGAAAAATTAAAAAATAAAGTGGTGCCTTCTAGACCACACTGAGCGGAGATGGATAAGGCACAGAAGTGTTCAGTTCAGAGGAGCCACTGCTGAGAGATTGGTCAGGAATGACTATCAGGCGACCTCTGGAAAGACGAAGTCTGTGTGAGTGTCCACTGTAGAGATTCTGTTCACACTTGCTCTGTGGCCACATCTCCCCAGTCGCATCCATTGGTCCCTGTGGACGTTGCCTCTTTGCAGTGACACTTTCAGAGATTTCTTGAGTAGTCACTGACTGGTGGACAGTGGTACTTTCAACAAGAAGGAACACTCTGTGCAGATAATTGAGTCCCAGAGAGAGGAGAAGCAGTGCCTCCCACATCTGCTCCTGCCTCCAGCCTCCTGGGGCTGCTCAGCTCCATCCACTTCCTCTGTCTGAGCTTCCTGGGGCCACCCAGCCACCAGGTGAAGAAAGCATGTGAGAAGCTGTTTGCTAGTCACAGTGTCCTTCACTGGCTTCTCCAGGTATCCCTTAACAGGAATGGGTTTCTCATGCCAATCTGCATGTCAGGGTGCCAAGCCACCTGCGTGTCAGGGTGCCGAGCCACCTGCATGTCGGCGTGCTGAGCGACCTACGTGTCAGGGTGCTTAGCCATCTGCATCTTGGGGTGCCGAGCACCTGCATGTTGGGGTGCTAAGCACCTACTTGCTTGCCCTTCACTTATGCCCCTTCCTTCTCTGGCCCTGGACTCTCAGCCCATGCCTGGTCACCTGGGTGTAGACCTCACAGGGCTCCAATCTGACTCACTTCTGCAGTCACTCCTGTGCCCACGGCTGCTCCCTGGGAATGGATGCAGGGTGGGCTTGGTGCCTGGCCTAGAAGACAAAAGAAGAGGAAGCTCTGTACAGACACCTCCACCCTACCCCACCAGAGTTAGGGAAGACGGAAGGAGAACGGGCAGGCTCAGATGGGGCACCAGGGCCCTTAGATGCCCAGGAGGGAAGCCGTCGAACCCCTGGCTCATGGAGCGTCCTCCTCTCCTGGCTTCCCCTAACAGCTGTTTTCCACACTGCCTACGTGATAGCAGGCTTGTTTGGTCATATTTCTGCCTAATTATTTCATGTTCAAAAATCGTGACTGACTAAACGATGAGATCCTTAAGGGTCCCTGGCACTTGCCCAGTGGAAATGTCAGTGAGGAAATCGACACCGATGCCTCCCAAACCCAAACTGAGGTCCCAACAGCCCTCCCTTCTAGACCGGCAGGTCCAGCTGCCAGCCCCTCCATGGGTCCTGATGGCTCAACACCCAGGTGGCAATTCCCCTGCACCCCGACCTCCTTGAGGGTCCCTGTCTCAGCACCACCAGCTGCACACACCAAAAACCAGGGCACACTCCTTGACACACTTTTCACTTCATCCCCAAAATCAAATGCAAGCTGCTACCAACATCCCATCGGGCTTTCCCCTGCGCCTATGCTTTTTCCACACTCCACACATATGCCTCGGCCCTTCTCCCACCCCCATCCAAGACATCGCTGCTTCCCACCTATAAGTAGCTCCTGGTTGTGTAGGATGGACCACACTCTGCAGCCCATTCCCACACGACAGCCAGTGTCTGATCTGCCACCCATCTGACTGGGTCACTCCTGCACCGGAAACCCTCCCGTGGCTCTCTGTGACCCTCCAAAGAGATTCCAGACCCCTTCTCCTGCTTCTTCGTAAGCCCCTGCTGACCTCACATCCCATCCCCCAAGGCCGTAATCAGTCCCTCTGGCCTCCTTCCTCCAGCTGGGCAGCATCCTTGCACCCCCAGCTTTTGCATAAACTGCCCCTATTGCTGTTCACTCCCCTCACTTACCTCATTCTTCCTCTTCCAAATGCCACTTCCTCAGCAAAGCCTCTCCCCACTGTCAACTTCCCTCTGTACACGCTCACGATGCTGCACTTGTCCCCGCTTCGTACCCTGTGATGGCTCCACTTCCTGCTGCATGGACTCATGAATACATCTAAATAAATAAGTAAATAAATCTAAAAAACACAAACAAACAACAGAAACCACCGCTGTACACTCCTGCATTACGTCAGATCCAATTTACCTGAACCACAAGAGGTTAATCCTTTCCAAAGGTGGTGTGTTTTCTACCTGGTGCGAAGAAGACCATTGCAAACTCTGGGATTTAGGACTTTTCTACGACGATTTATGACAGTGATGATGAGACTGCATGCTCAGAGGGGCCACAGAGCAGAGCGTACACAGACCCTGCAGAGGCACAGCAGGACCTGGAATTCAGCAGGGGACTAAGGCACCTGGAGTCACACAGTGGGAGGCCATCACAAACCCTAGCCCTGAGGGATGGGGGAAAGAGTGATTACCCAAACCCACGGGCCGCAGGCGGAGAAATAAGACCCCATCCAAACACAACCTGGCAGGAAAGTAGCCAGGAAATAAAGGCCCCAGCCTCTCCCCTTACCCCCTTCTGATCTTACACCAGGGACCTCCATTGCCCAAACCCAACTGAAGGCCAGAGCCCTGGAGGGTGGCGTCCATAGAGACCAGCCTGCAGGGCCCAGACTGGACGTGGAATGTCAGCATATGGGTCTGAAAGGACAAAGAGGGACTTCCCGGCACACCTGTTCCTTTTGCCAGGTGGACACAAGAGAAAGATGATGGAGAAAGCTCCCACCTCCAAGAGCTGAGGTCTCTCTTCTCACACACACAAGGCCTTGTTTTGTGTGGGGTTTAGTGAAGCCATAGGTGCTGGCTGGTGGCACAGCTCAGAGATTCTGCATTGTACGCAGGTGTCCTGGGAGCATCTCTCCTCCTCGGAACCACAGGAACCTGGTTTAGGAACCGCACTCCCGGGTCCACCGCTGCCCTGTCCGGGGAACAGGGCTGACCATGTGGCCCATGCTCGTCTTCCCCTTTTTTTCTTATGATACGAAAACTAAAACTGGAGGCATTTTGAGCTCCTCACAAAATGTGCAGCTTCCAAACTTGTGTGACATTGGCCAAGCTGCCTTTCTGAGCAAATCAGGTGCGTGAACATCATGGCACAGTAGACAACATACAGGGCTGGCCTCAAACAGTCTCCCTGCTTCACCTCCTCGGTGCATTAAGACATTTTCGAGCTTGCTTGCAAGTTCCAACCTTAAAATCCTGATTATTTATTTATGCCCTTTTTGTCTAAGAAGTTAAATCCCCAAAGCATCTCAATTTAGATCAAAAGCAATTTACCAAACTTCACCTGGCACACCTGTGCCTTGTGATTTGTTAATTACCTGCTTAGCATTTCCAGAGCTGCGAGGCAGAGCCGCAGCCTCGCTGGCTGCAGGGAGAAACCTCTGATACTCGCCTCCTGCAACACAGCCTTCCAGAATGCCTGGGGTGTTCACCGGGTGAAGCTACTCCACCGGACTAAGCCACATGCACTTCTGCAAATTGCTTTTATTTTCCAGGGGGAAGAACTCGGCGTGGCACAAACACACACGTGAATGCAGTAAGCTGCTGACCTATTTCTTGGCTACCTGATCAAACTCTACAATGGTCCTAATCTGTCTTATCAGCAGCGTCCTATCACATGTGAGATCATCAAACAGCAGCACCCCGTTTATTCCCCCAGTGCCTTTGGTTGACAATTTGGCATTAGAATATTAGGAATAACAGTAATTATGGCCTTTACAATTGCTTCAAATGAAAGAGATCATTAAAGTGAACACATGAAAAGATGATCTCATTTCTGAGATAGCTCTGGTAGGTTTTCTTCCTTTTTTTATTTTTTCTCCTTCTAAGTTCTTAGCAATCATCCCTGTGTTTTCCCTGTGGCTGGGGAAGCAGCAGAGGAATGAAAAGACAGGGGTTCTTAAGCAGAGTGCACTGACGTTTTTTGTCCTTCCTCCCACCCCCCCAGTTTCCTTGTGAAGAAACAGAAAGCATAACCTTTTCTGAGTTCAAAAAACAGAAAGCATAACCTTTTCTGAACTCAGCACTGCCAGAGAGGGCCAGGAAAGGGTGGCATGTGCCAGCTGCTGGCCTGCCTGGGTCATGTGCATGGAGTTTTTCCTTTTTAAGTTAAGTTCTGGGGAAGTTAAGTATACTCCATGCTTTGAGGCATCTAGAAAATTAAGATTACAAAATTCACTGGCTTCTGGAAGTAATAATAAAAACGTAGCTCAATGCCTCTCCTCCACAGAGGCACTCTTATCCTCCACGTAGAAGTGATCACTCCCCCATGGAGCTCCCACTGTATTTTTATCTCTTCCATGAAACTTGCCACGTTTTGACTTGCACCCTAATTGTAATTATGTCCCAGCTCATTCGTGATGCTGCAAGTCCCTTTAAAGCCAGATCCTATCACTGACTCCTCTGTATCCCTCTTCCGCACCCAAACTGCCTCCCCCTCGGACCTGCACATAGGCACCACTCACGGCCTGCACTCAGGGCTGCCGCTGAGCCACCTGGTTGACCACCTCTTGCATGGTTTGTATCTCTCGGAGTCTTTACTCGTCTGCAGGATTCGCAACATCTTCCCAATCAGAACTTGTATTTCCAATCTCGCTTCATGTTCTAAAACTCCATCAGAATTTCTTCCCAAATATCCCACGCTATCCCAGTCTCACCGCAAGATCTTGATGTATTGATTAGAAGAAATGGTACCTTAGAGAGAGCGGGGGGAAATTTATCATAGCAATCACAGTTAAATAAATCCTATCCTTCATAAAATAATGAAATGAGTAATCTAAAAAAATACAATGAATAATGAATCAAGACCAACTGACTTCCAGCTGCTACGAAGAAAAACAGGCTCTGGTTTGTTTTCTACAGGAGCGTGAAGTGAGTGGAGCTTCTTCATCCACAAAATGTGATTTGTTTGAATAATGGCACTCACCCGGCTCTACATGTGTTGAGTGTTCCAGGACCTGGGCATGTCTTCACACTAATAAATACTCATTTATGATTGAAGTTGTGCAAACTGAAAAGATACATGTCTGTTTATTCACATCAATGGTGATAGTTGGACTAATTCCAAAGCAATACGAAACCAAACAACGCAAGCAGTGCTGTGCTGCATGTGGTGGGAGAGAGTCCTCGCATCAGAATACCTGGGTTCAAGTCCCTCCCCAGCTAAAGAGCCCGTGTGTTCCGGCCACTGGCTGCCCTCAGGCCCTCAGGCTCCTCAGGTCATAAACTGAAGGGGCCGGAGTCAGGACTTTTCTGATCTAAACTGTGCCAAAGGGAGTTTTTATCCTTTATAGAAACCCCAGAACTTCCAACAGGTCAAATAAAAGCCACAGTAATTTGAAGGTAGAAGCTGCTTGTATCTCTCCTATGCAGCCTTTTGTTCCTATTTCTTCTACATCTCTCAATGAGCTCCTATTTCTTCTACATCTCTCAATGAGCCTAGCAAAACTGCGGCCTTTGGGAAGCCTCCACGCAGCACCACTGACCGACAACCTACCAGAGACTCCAGGATCTAACCAAAGGTGGAGAACAGCCACTTGAGTTAGAGCCTCTCAGACACACCCAAAGTCAAAGCAACCAAAAATTGTGAAGGAGGAAAGTGTCTGCATTTCCGCTCTTTCTAGAGTGGCCGTGTGAAAACATCCCTGCCTGCCATGCTCAGGCTCTGAGGCGCAAGCTTTGGACGAAGCTGCTTTTGCCAGGAAGGTGCACCCTTCCCAGCTCCATTCCAGTCTACAATTAAATTGCCTGTGGTTGATATCAGCACCCAAAGCAAATTATGTGATGGGCCAGAAGGCACAGACCACGTCTCCTCACACCCAGCATCGCCAGGCGCCCCAAACACTGCACTGAATGCCCAGAGTGAGCCTGAGTGAGCCCTGGAGCACACAGAGCCCCGGCCTCCTGCCCTCCTAGCCTGGCATGGAGCCACCCTGTGTTCATCTCCTGGGGCTGCTGTCACAAATGACCACAAACTTGGTAACTTCAAACAGAAATGCATTTTCTCCTAGTTCTGCAGGACAGAAATCCGGTATCAGAGTTGGTTCCTTCCGAAGGCTCTGGAGAGCACCCGCTCCATCCTGTCTCCTCCTGGGAGCTGCTGGCAATCCTTGGTGTTCCTTGGGCACAGAAGCATCCCTCCAGTCCCTTCCTCCACTGTCACATGGAACTCTCCCTGTGTCCCTGTCTGTGTCATGGGGTCTCGGGCCTACCTGATTAGCCCAGGATGATCTCATCTTGAGGTCCTTAATTACATCTGCGAAGGCCCTTTTGCCCAAATGAGGTCCCATTCAAGTCCACTCCAAGTGGACTAATTTTGGGGGGTTGGGGGCATCATTCAGCCCCTTATGCAGCATTCTTCCTCAAGATGCTTAAAATTGTGAAGCCTTTTACTCCTATTTTTCTGTATCTCTCAATGAGCCTAACCAAATGGCAGCCCTTGGGACGTCTCCAGGCAGTGCCATTGACCAACAAGGTTAACACCTATCCGGTTTTCCTGTAGAGCATGCTGGCCTTGCGTTTCCAAACTCCTGGAAAGCAAGAACAAAGGTTTTTATTAAAAAACATTACCATAGAATGGGCACGTATCAGACACTTCATGTTTCATTGAACGGATCATTTTGAGTAAACTTTTCTTGTGATAGACTTTGGTCATTGCTTTACTTCCCTAAGAATCCATTTTGTGACTCTGGATCACCGATAAGAGAGATGAATGAAGAATAGAGAATATTGTCTTTTCAAACATTCATTCAACAAACTGAGTGCCGGCCATGCACGCAACCTGTGTAAAGGGCTGGAAAGAAGCAACTGAACCAAGAGCCTGGTCCCCTCAGAACTCACAGCCCAACTGGGAATTCACTACTGATCCATGTGGTCAGGCAATCATGCACCTGCAAACAGGTAAGGGCACAGAGGAGGAAGCAGCTCGCTCTGGAGTGAGGGAGATGTCTCAGGAATGGGCCGCACTGGGTGGGGAGAGAAGCAAGTTCGGAGCCAAAGGAGGAGATTTGGGAATTCTACAGGTTGGGCGTGGGAAATGAAGGGAGGCAAGGCTTAAAGCATGAATGGAAGCTGGTTTGGAAATTATCTCAAATGCTACATTGAACCCCTCCCTGTAGGCATGGGGTGTGATGAAGCCATTGGGCACGACAGTTCCCCGCTTCTGCAGTTGGCAACACCCTCACCCTCGTCCCCACCAGGGTCTCTGACATGGAGGTGAAGGCTGCACAGAACACCCTTGCCCCTGCTGGCGTCTCTGATGTGGAGGTGCAGACTGTATAGAGCACCCTCGCCCCTGCCATGGTCTTTGATATGGAGGTGCAGGCTGTACAGAGCACTCTCGCTCCTGCCGGGATCTCCGACATGGAGGTGCAGGCTGCACAGAACAGCCTCACCCCTGCCAGGGTCTGTGATGTGGAGGTGCAGGCTGCACAGAACACCCTAACTCCTGCCGGGGTCTCTGACGTAGAGGTGCACTACAGAACTGCAGGGGAGGCCATTCACATTGGAATCTGTGAGAATGATGCTCCCAGGCTTATACAGTGTTCAACGATGCAGCCAGATAAGGCTGCCCTGCCCTTCACTCTTTCTTCCCACCTGTCTTAGTTCATTTTCTGTTGCTTATAACAGAATACCTGAAACTGAGTAACTTGTAAAGAAAAGGAGTTTATTTCTTACGGTTATGGAGGCTGAGGAGTCCTAGGTCAAGGGGCCACATCTGATGAGGGCCTTGTTGCTGGTGGGAGGTCTCTGCAGAATCCAGAGGTGGCCCAGGGCATCACACAACTTGGGGGCTGAGTGTGCTCGCTCAGGTCTTTCTTCCTCTTCTTACAAAGCCACCAGTTCCCACTCCCAGGTTAACCCATTCATCCATCAACCTATGAACAGATTAATCCATTCCCAAGGGCAGAACCCTCATGATGCAATCACCTCTTTAAGGCCCCACCTGTCAATACTGCCACAAGGAGGATTAAATTTCAGCAAAAGTTTTGGAGGGGACATTCAAACTGTGGCACCACCCCTAACAGTTCTTCATATAAAAAGCAGGATTTTGCAGTTAGATATTTTGGGACTTGAAACTAGCACCAGTCATGCATTAGAACTAATCAGAACAAAGCTGACAGACTGTCCTAAAAGCTTGCTTGGTAACTCATCCTAGCATTTACAACATATAAATAAGTCATGTCTATTATAGCTGTGCAGAAAGCCCGCAACAAGAGGACAAATAAGAGATGATAAAAGGTTGCCAAACTGGGAATGTGTCTACCCGAGTATTACAGGAATTATTTTAAGGTTTCACTTAAGAAGGGAGCATAAGAACAGATTTATGAAATGGGAAGAAGTTCAAGTGACGCGCAGTGGCCTGAGCAGTTGACTTCCTGTCTTTCTGAGCCTCAGGTTGCAACACCTATAAAATGGGACATCAGATGTTGCCTGTCTATTTTATGCAGTGACTGTCAGGATCTTATATGAAAACTCATGGGGAAGCTTAAAGGGAGAGATTCATGTAAAATACAGTTATTGTCAGGGAAAGAGACAAGGGGCACTGACTCTTAGGACTGGGAAGGAAGTAACGCACACCTCCTTTTACAGTCCGAGCTTTCTTCTCCTCCCGGTTTGCATTCCATTCTCTAACATGCTGGGGAGATCATTAAAAAGCAATAATCCTGCACGACAAAATAGAGTCAGCAGAGAGCGGAGAATCTGGCTTATACCTACAGAGAGAAATGGAGGAGGAGGGAGAGAAGACAATCTTAGGAGACTTGGGCCAAAGTATTAGCATGCTGCAAGGGTGCATTAGTGACTCTGTACGCATTACAACAGCGCTTTCAGCTTACTCAGGCCCGGCAGCTCAATACAAGAAAGAGAGACAATTTGGAAGAGGTTCAGAGAAGAACAGAGTAACAACAATATTAAGGGGCTGGTTTCAAGGATTGATTTAGGAAGAAAGATTAAGGGCGCTAAGTGTGTACAGCTTTCCTAATCACGGACTAAGTGAAGACAAGACAAACATCATCAGATATTTAAAGAGTAGAAGCAGTGAGGATAGAAAGGGATTATTTCGACGAGATTCTCAATTTATGCAACATGGTGTAAACTGTCCTAAAAAGCTCCAGGATGAGGACTTGGCTCATGCAGATGAAGTGGGAAATGGAGTTCAGCTGGAATTAGTTTATGGCGCTGCACTTACTCTCACAGAGAAATCTCTCTCAAGACATTACGGCGGAAAGCTGAAGTTGATCTTCATTTAGGGGCTGGGAGGCTGCATTTACATTAAAATAAACCAGCATCTTGACAGGCCATAAACCGGCAGGGATGGGATTCAGGCAAGGACACTGACTGCCCATCCCAGTCTCACCATTTCCCAGTCAGCCACCATGGAGGAGCGTAAAGCCATGGGCTACTCCCGCCTGCCAAGGAGAAAGAGATCTCACAGTGTCTGACTTCTTAACTCATTCCCCTCCTCCACGCTCTGTTACCCAGTATTTTAGCTCTACCATGGTCCTACCCACTCACATCAGGTATTACTATTACTAATAATCAACATGCTTTTTTGATTTCTTGTTTGCCGTTGCCTTTGGTTGTTTCTCATGGATTTTGTTAAGTTTTGTTGCTGTGGTGGTGGTGGTAGTGGGGTCAGAGGTGGTAGAGGTGATGGTAGTGATGATGCTGATGGAAGTGATGGTGGTAGTGGTGGTGGTGGTGGTGGTGGTAGTGGTGACGATGGTGGTGGTAGTGGTGATGATAATGGTGGTGGTGGTGATAGAGATTATGATAATGGTGGTGGGGATTGTAATGGTGGTGGTGGAGGTGATAGTTACGGTAGTGGTGGCAGTGATGATAGCAATGATGATGGAGGTAATAGTGATGATGATGATGGTGGTAGTGGTGGCGGAGGTGATAGTTATGGTGGTGATGCTGGTGACGGTGGTGATGACAATGATGGTAGTAGTGGTGGTGATAGTGATTATAATGGTGGTGGTGTTGGAGGTGATAGCAAGCATGATGGTGGTGGAGGTGATAGTGATTGTGATAATGGCGGTGGTGATTGTAATGGTGGTAGTGTGACAGTGATGATGATAGTGGTGGTGACAGTGATCATCAAGGTGGTGGTGGTGGAGGTGATAGTAATGATGGTGGTAGTGGTGGTGGAGGTGTTATGTTGGTGGAGGTGTTATGGTGGTGGCGGTGGTGGTAGTGGAGGTGGTGGTGGTGATAGCAATGATGATAGTGGTGGTAGAGGTGATAGTGATGATGATGATGGTGGTGGTGGTAGAGGTGATGGTAATGACGGTGGTAGTGGTGGTGGAGGTGTTATGGTGGTGGAGGTATTATGGTGGTGGTGGTGGTGGTGGTGAAGGTGGTGGTGGTGGTGATAGCAATGATGATGGTGGTGGTAGAGGTGATAGTGATGATGATGGTGGTGGTGGTGGTGGAGGTGGTGGTGGTGGAGGTGATAGTCATGGTGGTGGTGACAGTGACCACAATGGTGGTGGTGGTGATGGTAATGATGGTGATGGAGGTGATAGAGATGATGATGATGGTGGTAGTGGTGGTGGAGATGACAGTTATGGTAGTGGTGGTGGTAGCAATGATGATGGTGGTGGCAGAAGTGGTAGTGATGATGATGGTCAGGGGGTAATGGTAATGATGGTGGTGGTGATGATGATAGTGGTAGTGGGGGTAGTAGTGACAGAGGTAGTGCTGGTGATACTTTTTCTTTGTAAACCTCAAGAACAGTTGAGTTAACTGCATTTTATTTATATATACATGTATATATACACACACACACACATATGTATATCTCTTTTTTACAGATATTGCCACTTAACGTAGGCAATATATTCTTAAAAATCATGAAAATGCTAACTGGGAACCTATATCTATTATTTTCAAAGGACATTTTTAGCCAATAACTCCAAACCAACTTTTCCAAATGTAACTACAACACCTCCATACCGGAAAGCAAATTATTGTAATCAGATGAGATATGCTCCATGCAGCGATGTGGCCTTAGCCAGTGTTAACAACACCCAAGACACACAGCCCTGTCTTTCACAAAACATCCACGTGGGACTCTGACCATCCAGTCATTGAATTTAGAAAGGAATGAGATCTCCCTGCTTATTTCCTTGCTTTTGTTTTAAATATTGTACTCGTATTGACATTTAGAATCCTAAGCATAAGATTATTTTTTGTAAAACATCAGCCGGAAAATGTTGCATTGAAAGAAATGTGCGTCTATGACAACTGGGTATTTAAAAACCAAGAGATGGTCCACTGGAGGGAAAAACAAAAATGTTACCCAGGAAGACTCAGCAGACAATGCCTGCAGCTTTTTGTGTGTATGTTATACATGGATCTAAGTGGTCATGAAGTATAGATCTCACGCTGCCTGTTATTTTTTTGGCTAACACATTTTTAAGATCAGTTTCTGCTACTCAAGCCATGTCTCATCCATCACTTACCACTGCCCCGTGACCCACAGTGTCCATTTGCCACATTTGACCCAGCCGTTCCCAAGTGATGAACCCCAAGGCTGCCTCCAACACCTAGCCTCACATTCAGAGTTACAGCAAACACCCCAAACATGGAATACACAGACCTGAATGACAGTTCCTCTGGGGTATGCCCAGGAGTGGGGTTGCTGTATCATCAGATATACGAATATCTAATTTTACAGCAGAATTCTAGATTGCCTTCCAAAATGGCAGCCCCACCCACCTTTCTTCCAAGCGTGCGTGAGATCTCCCATTTCCCCACATCCTTGCCTTTCTTGATATTAAAACACTGTCTACTTTTTGCTAACCTGATGTGTACACAGCAGTGCATATAACATTCTCGTCCTGATTTACATTCCTTTAATTAGTAGTAAAACTGCCCATTTCAAAGGCAGCATTCCTCCCATTGTCCACAGCTTCCACAGGATACAGCTCCTGAGCTTCTGAGAGATTCCGGGGCTCCCCTCACCCCTGCATTCCTCAGCACCTTGTGACAGGGAATGTTTCTCTTTTTGATCTGCTTTTACAAAAATTGCTGGGTTGTCCATGTGCCTTTATCCTTCTAAATAAATCAGCTTGTTGAGTTCCTAAAATTATTTGCTGAAATGTTTGTTGGAATTACATTGAAATTATTGATTAATTTGGGACACATTGACATCTTTATGGTATTAAATTGTTCCATCCATGAACCTGGTATATCTTCCCACCAGTTAAAATCCCCTTTTATGTTACAGAACAGAGCTTTTCATTTTCTTGTAAAAGTCTTATGCCTCTCTGTCAGTTAGGTTCTAAATATTGTATAACTGTGTTGCTATTTTGAGTGTTGCTTTCTTTATATTATATAACCCAGTTGCTTTCTGTTGATGAAGAAAAACATTACTGAAAACTGTGAGTTAATTTTGAATCCAGTTTCTTTCCTGGACTTTCTTATGAGTTTAATAATTTATCTGTTGATTCTGTTAGGTTTTCCATATAGACAATCATATCCTATGAAAAATGATAGTTTTGTCTATTTCCTATTATCTTTACATCTTTATCTTTGTGGTATTTTTTTAATCTTTGTGTCTTATTTCTTGGGTTGGCACATCTGTTGAACATTAACAGGGATAGCAGTCATCCGTGTCTTGATTCTAATCATAAAGAAATAATCTTATGTTTCTCTATAAACTATGTTGCTTATTCTTCATTTTTGTTTATACAACCTCGTAAGGTTAAGGAAATTTCTTTCTATTCCTAGTTTCTGAGAAGGTTCATCAAAAGTAAATGTTGAACTTCATCAAATGCTTTTTCTACATCTACTGAAGTAATTATCATTTGGTACATTAATACAGTGAATTGCTTAGAGAAATTTCTAATGATAAAACAGTCGTGTTTTCCTGAAATGAACCATGCCAAACCATTTATAATGCACTATTGGATTAAGGAAACTAATATTCCTTTAGGATACTGCATGCATGTACATTAGTAAAGTAGGCTTAAAGTTTTCATTTCTTCTAAGCTCCCACACAGGATCCTTGGCCTTGTTCCGTCTGCCTGGAATTTCCTTCCTGGTCTTCACTGACATGGTTCCTCTGGACATAGAAACCTCAACCCACATGTTCGGTCCACACAGAGTCCCTTCGTGACCATCCAGACCCCTCCCTGTCACTCTCATCACATTGTGCTGCTATTTTGGGGGAGAGGTGAAGCATGGTGCTTATCCTAGTGCAAACTGGTTATTTATTTGCTTCTTTATTCATTGCTGAGCTTGCCCAGTAGAATATAAGCACCTTGGGAACACAGACCTCCTCTGTCTGGTGCCATGTTGTGTCCTCACTGCCCAGAACACTTTCTGGAATACAACAGACTGTCAGCAAATATTCAGTTATTGAACAGATGCAGCAGCGGGGACGAAATGTGCAGACATCATGCAAAGCAAAGTTACACAGGGACAGGGACTGACTGAGGACAGCTCTGATTCCCTGCAATGCCTTACAAAGGCTCAGTGATACTTACACTCAGGTGTGGTGTGTGTGTGTGTGTGTGTGTGTGTGTGTGTAAGAGATAGTGAGAGAGAGACTTTGGTTAAAATTAGAAAAACACAGGCATGAATACAGGTTCCCTTAAGATATCTGTTTCTAGCATATATCACTAAATACGTCTTGGTAGATACTTATAGAAACCAACCATTCAGTAAACATTTTTCAGCCTTAACTGTGTGTGCAGCACCCTGCTGAACACCAAATGAGACACAGAAACCAAATTCCCCAATCTTCAGAAGCTTAAATTACAGTCAGGGAAAGGTATGGGTACAGAAAGCTACTACATACCAGAGCAAAGTTATCATAAAAATGATCACAGTCACCTGTAGAAGGAAGAAATACATGATCTGGGGATGGAAAAGAGGCACTCCCAGAGCAGCCGAGCAACTTTCTAAGGGTTGGAGAGTCAGAGGGTAGAGGACGGGCCATTTGGCCAAGAGAAGCAAGGGAAAGTTTCAACGTGGGGAATAAATATACATGGTTTCCTGGAAATGGAGGAAGAGCAGCCTGCTCGGGTCGGAGGTGAGAGCTGAAAACATGAGAGATGATTGCTGTGAACATCATCCAAATGCCCCCAGAAGAAAATCACCCTTTACTGAGTGCACACCCTGCAAAAAGAAAAATGTGAAGAAAGAGCAAAGGAGCACTGACGATATGTTGGTTGATTTTACATAATTCTCCAGACATGTTTCATATTAAATAGTGTTTATCACTGTAGCAGTGATAAACTGCTACTTTCGGTTGTGGAGATGATTTCTTTTTAGTGCATTTAGCTTGCACGATGCCAAAGCACCCCGTGCCACAGGCTGCGGTGGGAAAACAAACATATTTGTCTATAATACACGCAGATGGGAAGCCCACACATCTCATAGGGGCCACGGGGCTTCTCCTGCCTGGTGGAAGTCTTGAGTGAGGCAATCGGAACTGTGGGATGAATCCTGGGCATCTTAGATCATTCTCCAAAGGGCTGAGAACCAGCTTTGCATTCAGGCATTCCCGATGTGGAGGGACATTTGTGGAGAGACTACAAAAGGACTGAGTTGTGATCCACTTAATTTCCTGATCTGGAGGAAGACAACAAAGTGTGCCCACTTTACTTTGCTGTCCGCTGGAAGGTGGTTCTCAGGACTTTCAGTTGACTACATGAACTAGTAGAGTTAAGATGGTAATTAGTTTTTCATTGTCAACTTACCTAACTAAAAAATGAATAAGCTCACACTATTAAGAAAATGTCTTCCTTTTCCATATTTTGTGGGTCTCCCACAGATGCCAAGACTTTGTTAAAATGCTAATTGTCTATAAGTCATAAGAATATGAATTATTTATCTATTATGCAGTATACTATGGTTATCCTAGTGGTTCAGATGTGTTAATTATGTATTTAGTAACAGATGGTCATTTTTTGGAGGCAAGAATGCACTCAAACACAGGCGACTATTTTCATTTTAGTTCTTCAACTTCTTGTGATTCTAGGAAGCATATCATTAATTTGCACAGCATGAAAAACTCTCCCATATTCTTGCTTACCCTATGCAGGTCCTTAAACTTGTATGTGCAGAATGCGTTTCTCCCCTCAGTGTTCAAAGGACACGAAGCAAAAGTGTCTGTAGGAACAGAGGTGAGGCGGCCACAGGGGTGTCTGGTAGGCTGGCTTTCCTCTGCAGCACCGATTTTTCTTTTCACTGTGTTCATGTCCATAGCACCCTTTTAAACCCCCTCCCCTCCACCTCCCAACGTTGTATGTGCTGTCAGGGTGAAAACATCTAAGCCACCATCACCCAAGTGTTCACGAATGTTTGTCTTCCATGTCCATAGCTGCAGGGAGGATCACTGACACTTCTTTCTTTTTTCTTTTCTTTTTTTTTTTTTTGAGATAGAATTTCGCTCTTGTCTCCCAGGCTAGAGTGCAATGGCACAATCTTTGCTCACTGCAACCTCTGCCTCCCGGGTTCAAGTGATTCTCGTGCCTCAGCTTCCTGAGTAGCTGGGATTACAGGCCTGAGCCACGCCACCATGCCCGGCTAATTTTTGTATTTCTAGTAGAGATGGGGTTTCACCACATTGGTCAGGCTGGTCTCAAACTCCTGACCTCAGGTGATCCACCCGCCTCAGCCTCCCAAACTGCTGGGATTACAGGTGCGTGCCACTGTGCCCAGCCGACACATTTATAAGTGTGGCACTAAGTCAAGGGGAGATAAAGACCTTTGGAGCTCAGGAGCCCCCGAAAAAATTGCTTCAGCCCATATCAATTCTTTCATAGAATGGTTGTGAAGAAGTTCACCAAGTTCTGGTTTCTTCATGACAGTTATTTCAATGCTTAAAATGAAGAATCTAATTCCTTCCAAGACCTTTTCTTCCCTCTCATGAATTTGGAGCTTCTGTTTTGCTTGTGCCCTAATCCCCTCTGTTGAGACCCAGGGCTGGATCGAACATTTATGTCTGTATAAGGAATTCCATTGAGCAGGTAAAGGAGACTCGAGAAGGGATTGCCTGGTGATTTTCTTTACTCATGAGTCAGGCTCTGTCTGGAGGTGCCGCACTGTCTTTCTGACTGTGACTCCGAACTCCTTACTGGGTCTATGAAACACGTTTCAGAAATTCTAACATGAGCCCCCAGCAATCCAGAACCCATGGGTCTGGAAACAGTCAGAAGAGCTGAGTCAACTGTGAGCAAACAAATAAGACGGAGGTGTTGAAAATGCCAATCTCCCCAAAACTCCACAAATCACTGATGCAGAAGTGGGTAGACAGAGTGGTTGATATGCCGTGGGGAGTCGTGCAGATAGGGCAACAGGTGTCTCTGAGCATTGCAGGTGACTCCGTGGGACACTCTTGTTATCAAAGGCATGAGGGCACTGACCCCCCTGAGGCCTCCGGGTCTGCACCACCAGCCACGGCACCAACTCCAGCAGTGAGCCGATGGCAAACGGCAGGTGGAACCCGGGCTCTGTTTGAATGGTGCCTCTCCCAGAGCAATAGAGTCGAACTGACGTAAATTAAACACGTGCATGATTTCACTTCATTGTCATCCTCACATTTCGTGAATGCTTTGTTTTCCCAAATGCTGTTTTGGATGCTATCTTGTGGTTTTTCACAAACCCCATGGGGTGGGTCATAGCTGTATCACCCTTGCACAGATGAGGAAATTGAGGCTGTCTAAGGATAAGTCACTTTCCCAAGGGCAGAGAGCAAGCTCACGACTGCCTAGAACAAGATTCTGAAGCTTGGAGCTTTCGGGTCTCAACTGCTTCCATATTCCTTGTCAAAGTGAAATTCAACCAGGAAAGCTGAAACGCACCTCAACACAATGAGCCTGTGCCTCCGTGGCCTCCACACCGATGCACAGCTCCTGTCACCCACAGTGCAGCGAAGGGAAGGCTGGTGAAATGCTTACGGACTCAGAGGCTTACAGCAAATCCATCTTTTTAATGGCTCACAATTATCAAATAAACATGAAGGGAGAAAGCCTTCAGCTTTTGATCTGATGTAGTTTTGGTCACATTAAAGTGCTGTGCAATTGAGTGAACGGCATTCAGTCTTGGCAGGCCCCTTAAAGATTCAGCCAAATATTTTAAAAGTCCATTTGGGGAAACTGAGCAGTCTGAGAGCATTGCGTTGACGTTGCTGATCTCGATCAGGGATGGTTAAATTACTAAAAGTAATTACGGCTTATAATATTGTGCAATCCCTTCATCAAAGTGTAAAAGTAGCTCTTCTAGGGTTATGGAAACTAGCAGAACTTTCTCAGCGTGAGGTGCAGCTGTGACTTCGGTAGAGTTTTCCATGTGCGTGGGCATGCGTGGGGGCAAAATGTGAATGTATGTGAAGTGTTCTGGATGCCAAGGGAGAATGACAACAGCAATAACACAGTTCCAAGGTTTACACTGGGAACCCAGAGAGGCTAATCCTAGAAGGGTGTCTGTCTGGAAGGGAGAACATAGCACGTATGCAGCACAGATTTGCACACGTGCCATTGGGGGCGAGAAGAGGACTCCTCCAAATTTGGGAGATGGGATTTGTTTTGACTGTCTCACTCTCAAACACCACACCTGGCCCAGGATGACGGCTCTGTCCTGCTGGCCGAAGGAGTGGGGTGGGGTCAGGTTTCCTGGGAGGGCACCCACAAAGTGTCTCACATGCTCGTGGCCAAAGCCCCAGGGACTTACCTTGGGAAAAGCACATTTCTCTCTCTTGCTTGTGTTTTGCATACTGATAAAGTGAGACCTGTCCCAGCCGCCCTGCCCACCTCAGCAGACTGTACTGAGGGCTAACTCGGAACTGAGGAAGGACCTTTAAACGCATGGCACCCGGGAAGTAAGATGTCATTGCTGCCTGGAACGAGTCCACGTCGAGAACGTGGCTCTCTTGCCTAATCATTGACAAACCTGGAGACTTCTGACTCCACTCCTGCATCAAAGCCTTTGCAACACATCCCAGCTTTCGATTCCAAGTGAGGACTGCGAAGCCTTCCCAAGTTTATGGGTGAAATTCGAGGCGCTTAACTGCAATGTGTTATTAGCTTCAATAGCTTAATGCTCTCAATTCCATGTTTAATGGATACATGTTTCCACGTCACAAAATCACATAGCAATGCACTATGGAGGCTGAGAGGCTGGAGCCACACAAGACAGAGACACTGGGACAAGGGTCCACAGAGTTCACAGGACATGAAAAATGGGCTGCCAGCTCACCCCCTGCCCCTGACAGGCATGGGAAGAGGGGACAGAGGGAAATAGCTGAGTCCTGAAAGGCAATCCTTTAAAGAATAAGGACAAGACTGGCTGCGTGTGGTGGCTCACGCCTGTAATCCTAGCACTTCAGGAGGCCGAGGCGGGTGGATCACCTGAGGTCAGGAGTTCGAGACCAGCCTGGCCAACACAGCGAAACCCCATCTCTACTAAAAATACAAAAATTAGCCAGGCGTGGTGGTGAGTGCCTGTAATCTCAGCTACTTGGGAGGCTGAGGCAGGAGAATTGCTTGAACCTGGTAGGCGGAGGTTGCAGTGAGCCGAGATTGCGCCACTGCACTTCAGCCTGGGTGACAAGAGCAAAACTCTTTCTCAAATAATAATAATAATAATAATAATAATAACAACAACAACAACAACAACAAGACTGCAGGAGCCACGCAGAGCCCTGGGGCTCCCTGAATCCCACTGCAGAAAGGACGCAAACCTCTGGAGTAGAGATAAGCATGTTTCCCACAAGGCCCATCTTTTGCATGAGCACATGAGTTATTAGTTATGATCTTATATTTCACAGAGAAAATTCAGCTGTTACTTTAGACAGCTCACTCTGAAGTATCAGTCAGGTATTGACTGAATAGACATGACCAGGATTCAAAAGAAGGTGCAGCCCCTGCCCTCAGGACGGAGATGTTTCGGCTAAGAATCTAGGAATACTTCAGGGTGTGCCACTGATGATGGGCGGAATAGGAGTTATTAGTGCTGTAAACCTGTATGGGGTAAAATGAAAAATAAGCAAACACATGCCGGGAAGAATGACACCAGCTGGACTTTCCGAGATGACAAGGTTTCAGACAGGAAGAGGGGAGCATTCCCCACCAGAAGCCCAAGGAAGGTCTGCAGTGGACAGAAGGGACGGGGCTGGGTGTGCCGCCAGTCTGGGGCCAAGCTCTCGGGGCAGCATTGGGCGGGGAGGGCAGAGGAAGAAAGGGCCGGAGAGGAGTCCAAACAGGAGGAGAGCCGGACTTCAGGAGGAAGTCGCCAGTACCAGTGAGAAGAGATGAGGTCTCCAACAAGACACTGGCCCTCCGCAGCCACGGCCTCCTCAGCAAAAGCGAGGGAACCTCCTGGGCGTTACCTTTGGCTGTAAGTTCCATGGGGCAAACCGTGACCCTGGGCTTTAAGGAGGCAGATGGAGCCATCTTTCAAAGCCCTCGGTCCGGCAGAGCCACTGACCATCCACTCAGGAATTTCTGCGATGACCATGGAAATAAAGAATAAAAATAAAGACACTGCATGGAAAATGTCTGTGTGCTCTGAGGTTTCCATCTGAGGACCCATGATTTTCAAGCGCTTTTGATCACTAGGAGTCACTGGATTGACAAAAGTCATCAGGATTGAAATTAAAATACTAATAAATATAGAAGAATCAGAAAACTGTTAATAGAATAACCTGGCCAGCTCACCATCCCAAATCATCCCACCCCCAACTCCGGTGGCTTCACTCCCTCTCCTGCACCCACCCCCAGCCCGGTCGTCCAGAGCGTGGCAGTTCTGCTCTTCTCAGTTCTTTGAGATCCACATTCTGACTCTTTTAAACTATGTCCTTTTTGGCATGGGGCTGATTGCCATAGCCCAAAAATGCTGAGACTCTGCCAGCACCCAGCCTTGAAACTGCCTTGAATTACTGCCTTGAAAGTTGTTCTATCTTCCCTTTAGGAACTGAAGTAGTCCTCCCTGCCTGTCGTGAGTTTCCACCACAGCTGCTGTCGGGTCTCTCCTCTAGCACTTGCCCCTGTCGGGCAAAGTGTCTATTCCACGAGACTCACCACCTCCACCCTTGAAGCAAAACCCTAAGGGCCTCCAGCGAAAGGAACTTGTGCAACTCTTCCTTGACAAGGCCAATCAACCAATGAACAGGGCAACTCTTCCTTGACAAAGCCAATCAACCAATGAACAGGGCAACTCTTCCTTGACAGGGGCCAATCAACCAATGAACAGGGCAACTCTTCCTTGACAAAGCCAATCAACCAATGAACAGGGCAACTCTTCCTTGACAAGGTCAATCAACCAATGAACAGGGCAACTCTTCCTGGACAGAGGCCAATCAACCAAAGAACAGGTGTTGATGGGCAGCATCTTAGGTACATGAGACATGTTTCTGAGTGCCTATCATATGGTGAGAGAATAAGGCAACTTCAAATCACCATGCACAGGGATGCCACAGGAATCCAGAGGGAGAGGAGGAAACATTTCAGAATGATGATTGCACAAAAAGGCATTTGAGCTGAAGCTTCAAGAAGGGAATAGGTTCTGGAGAGGTAGAAAGGATGAGGAGTTAGCCCATCTGAAGCCATGGAGTCAGGAGGACACGGGATGTATTCAGAGACCCCCAGATGTTCTCCCAACACACTTGTGGCAGGCATGAGTCCAGGCACCGGGATCCATCAGTGGACAAAACAAATAACCCACCCTCAAGTGGGCGACATTCTAGTGGCCACATGTCAGGAGTAGGAGTCCATGTGGGAGAAGCGGAACCGAGGTTAGAGTGGGCTATGGACAGCTGCAGCACCACCTGACAAAGCCCCGCCGCCCTGCTCTGCCCCTGGAGAGCCCTGGAGTTATGGCCAGAAACTGGCAGCACCTGGTCCTGCCTGCCACCCACTGCCACAAACCCTGACCTTGGGCGTTTAACCCTTCAGCACCTCAGTTTCCTCATCTTTAAAATGAGGGGGTGGAGCCAGGTCTAGCTCAAGAATTCCGGGATGCTGGTTATACCTTGGTTTTCAAATCATAAAATGTGTGGGATTAGCAGGGGAAAATCTAGGTAGCTGTTCATTTTTATTTCCTTTGCAAGTTGCAGTTGTGTTTATTTTTCTTATTTCGTGATTAAAGCTCTCCAAGTGCGTGTTCCTCAGCCCCCATTTCTACTGAGTTCTGGATGCCCACCTTACACAGGCAGAACAGGTAGCCAGCTGTGTGTCTATTGTTTGAAAAGAACTAAAAGCCACCAAAATTATTTTCTGTTCTGAAGTCCCTGTGAAAATGAGACCTGGGTGGATAAAGGGACGCCCTCTGGAAATGCACCCACTACTTTGGAAGCATTCACATTACAAAAGGGTCTGTCACTGCTGGCAAGTCACACTGATTTATTTATCAGACAACTGGAGGTTGGTCAGGAAAAGAAAATGAGGAGTTGAGGGGAAAAGGCACATGTGTTTTGAACGATCAGGGAGCCAAGTTTCCTCCTTTGGTGAATTAATGGACAGAAAAGCCCGGAATCCCAGGACAGACATAGGATGATCCCATTTTCTCAGCCCCATCTCCTTTTGCTCAGTCCTGGGCTTCAGTCTTAAACCAAAAGAGCCCTCCAAGGTCAGAGGAGTGCATGAGGACTCCAATAAGTGTCTCCAATCTATGCGGGGTCCGAGGTGTCCGTCTCAGGGTGCTGAGGCAGGTGAGGATTTGAGCAGCAGAGGCAGGCTCAGTCCAGGCAGGTGGTGGTTGGGTTCGTGGGGTCCTCTGAGGTCCTGGGGCGCAGTCAGTTATAAAGAGAGAATGCAGGCACCGAAGCATTGAAGTTCAAAGCAGGTGACCCAGAAAGAAAACTGAGATACTGAGTTCAAAGTCAGCCAGCAGCAAGAGCAAATTAACGCTGCGTCCATGAGCTGCTAATTTGGGTTCCTTAGAAAGCTCCGCCTGCATCTCTGTCTGGGTGCAGCTCAGCTGTGGGTGGAGTTCCAGCTTTGAAGTTCATGGAGATGCCTGTGAGGGAGCCCAGATCAGGGTGCAGGTGGAGCCCACAGAAGGGAGAGGGCATCAAAGACACACTTCGCTGGCTGCACCATTTGCTCAGGGTTGGGCCCAGCTCCGGTTACAGCTCCATAATCCATTGTGTTCACCACTGTTTGCTTAGGTTTAACTTGGAGTTAGAATTCTGGTTTTGTTTCTCACTTAGGAAAAAAAAATAGCTTTGTAAAGGGAGGTTACTAAATAAAACTTTGAGAACTCTATTCACCCTCATAGGACGACTTTTGGCTTGCAATTCGATCCCTGGCAGGTTACTGTTCGTGTATAGAATTTCCAGGAGACTGGAAGGCGTTTGAAAGGAACTCTTACCGAACATTAACCTGCCTTGGTAACCACAGAAGGCATTTCTACCTGTCACGCTCAGGCTGGGAGTTTTGGTGCAGTCCGACCTCGGCAGCATTCTCTTACTCTTTCAGGAAGCAGGTGTGAGCGCCTGCTATGGACTCAGCAGAAAGTCAGATGCCCAGGGACGTACTCGGGTATACAAAACACAGGCTCTGCCTGCAAGGAACTCATAGTGTAACAAAACACCATGAAGAAATCTGCTCATCAATTTAAAGGGAAAAGACTTCCAGCTGGTTAAACGGCATCAGATCAAATAGGAAAGGCAAAAGCCCGGAGCTAAGTCTTTGAGAATAAAAACAACGGAAAGGGGTAAGACACCAGCTACCACGATGGGACCCACCACACGGTCAGGGTGCCCTGAGAGCGTCTCCCGACAGACAGATGATCAGATGCTGCAGATGGAACCGCGCAAGACAGGGACCCTAGGACAAGGGGCCACGGAGTTCACAGGACACAAAACGTGGGCCACCAGCTCACCCACAGCCCCGACAGGCACGGGAAGAGACGGTCAGATGCTGCAGCGTAGGGTGCGCGAGGGGAGTGTTAAAGATGTTTAGCATCATCTCGAACCCAGAGGACTCACAACACATGTGCGCATGTGCAAGGCCCCAGTGAGACCTGGTTTTGTGTACACGTTACTCAATTTAGATGAATTTCAGCATCCAGGGTGATTTACAGATGAACTCCATCTGAGCACCCCATGCTTACTCCTGGGGGAGGGCAGGCTTGAAGGCCAAGGTGGTGTTGATGGAACTCACGAACGCGAATGCAAGGTGCTGTTGGGGGGTGAACGGCCAAGATGCCTTGGGGCTGTCCTCGTGGATTCCACAAGAGGAAAACCTTGCACAGGAGGCTGGCATACCGGGAGTGTGCCAGGACGGCCTCCGGAATCTCAGCCTGCGGGGAGGAGGAGAGCAGAACTGCAGTTTCAGGGAGGCCTCCACCGACCCCACAACCGTCAGCACTCTCCCTCGCGGGGTGAGACACCAGGCCTTTGCACACCTGCTTCTCTCCGTCACTGAATGTGGGTTTCTCTGAGGAGACGTGCACTTCGGCAGGTCTGTGCACTCACCTGAAGCGGTTCCCAGGGAATGCCGACGGTGAGTGCTGTCTGCTGGCAGCATCCTGGAAGCTGGAGGAATTCATCCTTTTTCCTGAAGGGAGATCCGGGTGCTGCACTGCAGTGGCCTTGTGTGGCCTGAGATGGAGGTGCACACCCGGTGCCGTGTTGAGAGGTGCTGCTCCCTGCCCTCATACTACGTGGTCTCCCCCAAACATCTGGAGCACACGCCGGGCTTCTGAGACACAGCTCCCCAGTGCTTGGGCCAACCAAAGACACACATTCCTCCAACACACCAACGTCCCATGTTCCCAAACATTTGATCCTGGTGAAAATTCAAGAGCAGGATGGGACCAGTTCTGCTGCCTTCCAAAGCGCACAGACCCATCCTAGCTCTAGTTCATGGCCAGATCTCCATGTGAGCACAGGGCCAGGTTAACGCCTCCTGCAAGGAGCTCTGTTTTCACATCCGGACACTGTACTGACATCAGATGGAACTATTGGCAGAAAGATGACCACAGTCACCAAAAACGATGGGCCATCTTTTGGGGTAATCTTGCTTCTGTTATTGTTTACCATGTAATGCCCTACAAGAAGCCATCGATTTATGTGGAAGAAACCGTGAGACACCCTCATATGCAAGGTGTGTGAAGGGTAGGCTCTGTCTCTCCTTCAGCAATACTGGTGGAGCCTGTTCTGATCTGCCCACCACGGGGCCAGAAAACCAGCAGGAGACCAAATGAATCATAGACATGACCTCTATCCTCAGAAGCTCTGCCTGGCAGAGTAGAAGAGCAAGACCTTCCCACAAAACAACATGATTACATGATCAGATGGCTTGAAACCGGCAACAACAACAAAGCTTTGAGATTTCAGAGAAGTGGGAAAGAATCCACGCTGTGATGATGAGAAAGGATCTTACAGAGGGGGCAGGTCTTGGAGTGCCCTGGAAACCTGGGAAGAACCTCAGTGGTGGTAGGAGCAGGGGGAAGAGGTGGGAAGAATCAGTGATCATGACGTCATCTCATGCAGGGAGACAGCAGAAGTGAGGCCCAGAAAGGAGACACTGGGGGGACGCATGGGGGGCTGGACACTTCTCCAGCTCCAGGGAGAGCTCCAGCCAGGAAATCACATGGGTAGGTTCCCCGTGCGGCCTGCACCATGTTCCTCTCATTCCCACATGGCTGACACCCGGAGAGCCATCGGACCATAAACACAGGCCTGGCAGTAAGACACGAATATTCGTCAGGTTTGCATAAGACTTTCCATAATTAAGAATCGGTGGCTCCTGGCTTCAGCTTGGGATTTGAAATGGAAATCACTGCAATCTGAGAATAAAAGGTTTCTGTGAGACCTACAAGAGGAAGACCTTGGCCCTCAGGATTCAGGTGTCACCTGGGGGAAGAGGGGAGATTGGGGGAAAGGAGGGAGCTGGCTCAAAGGACAGAGGAAAGACCGAGAGGTGCAGAGGACAGAGGAGGACAAGAAGACAAATGCCACAGCCCTTCCAAGGAGGAGGCTTTTCTTCTTTTTCTTTTTTCTTTTTTTTTTAAATTATACTTTAAGTTCTAGGGTACATGTGCATAACGTGCAGGTTTGTTACATATGTATACTTGTGCCATGTTGGTGTGCTGCACCCATCAACTCGTCAGCACCCATCAACTCGTCATTTACATCAGGTATAACTCCCAATGCAATCCCTCCCCCCTCCCCCCTCCCCATGATAGGCCCCGGTGTGTGATGTTCCCCTTCCCGAGTCCAGGTTATCTCATTGTTCAGTTCCCACCTATGAGTGAGAACATGCGGTGTTTGGTTTACTGTTCTTGCGATAGTTTGCTAAGAATGATGGTTTCCAGCTGCATCCATGTCCCTACAAAGGACGCAAACTCATCCTTTTTTATGGCTGCATAATATTCCATGGTGTATATGTGCCACATTTTCTTAATCCAGTCTGTCACAGATGGACATTTGGATTAAGGACTGCTGCTGAGTGGCTGTTCTCACCTTCCCTCGCTGCATCCCATCACGTGCTTTCTGTGTGTCATTCTGTTAGCTGGGTCAGGATGTGACCAGAGATACACAGGTCACAGCAGACCCCTTTCCTTGTCTTGTAGCCAGATGAAGGCAGTTCACAGTAAACTGCATTTGTATTTGCAGTGGAAACTTCCTTCAGAGCCCAGTCTCACCCGTCCACCTGCCACTCAGCTGCAACCCATCCCCGCCACATCCACAGCCAAAGAGCATCTCAGACGTAACGCATCCACCTCAAGCCCTCTGGCGCTCCTGTCCCCAGCTGCTCTTTCCACATCCCTCACAGCAGAGGAAATACCTTCCCATCTGTTGTTCAGGCCAAAAACACTGGGCCCCTCCCAGGTGTTTCCCTTTCTCTCAACCCAATGTTTAACCAAGCAGCAACGCCTGTGCCCCACCTCCCACCATCCCAGGACACCACCGCCACTCAGCATCTCTGCTCCCACCTGGACAGCTCCTCCTGCCCTAGCCCTTGGCCCTACAATCTTGTCCCAAAGAGAAGCCAGTTTATAAAAAAAACAAACAAACCAACAAACAAAAACAACAACAACAACAAAAAAACACAAAATAAGCATCGGTGAGGATGTGGAGATACCCAACCCCTTATGCACAACTGGCAGGAATATAAAACAGTGCAACACTGTGGAAAAGGGTGTGACAATCCTTCAAAACGTCACACGGAGTCACCACAGGACCCAGCACTTCCACTTCTGGGTGTGCATCCAAGGAAGGGAAAGCCAGGACTCAAACACGTCTGTGGCAACGTTATTGTCAACAGACAAAAGGCGGATGCCACTTAAGTGTCCATCAACAGACGAAGGGACAAACCAGATGTGGTCCATCTAGACAGAGGAATATTATTCCGCCTTAAAAAGGAAGGAAATCCTGGCGCACACCACAGTGGGTAAGAACCCTGAAGACACGATGCTCAGTGAAGGAAGTCAGTCACCAAATGACACACACTGTCTGATCCACTCGTACGCGGTCCCCCAAGTCATCAAATTCACAGACACAGAAAATGGAACGGTGGGTGCCAGGGGCTGGCAGGAGGATTGGGAGTGAGTAATTTGATGGGGACAGAGTTTCAGTTTGGGAAGATAAGAAAGTTCTAGAGATGATGGTGGTGATGGTTGCACAACAGTGTGAATGTACTTGATGCTGCTGCACAATTACAATGGTAAATTTTACATAGTGCATATTTTACAACAATAGAAAAAGAGAGAGAGAAGCCAGAGCATGATTTTCAAGCTCAGATCAGTCCCGTCTGCTGGGCACGAACCTCAGGGCTCCTTCTCACCACGGTTCTGTGCTCACGACCCTGCACATTGGCCTGGGCCAAGGGCACGTTCTGCTCCCTCTGTCCCCGCCACATGGGCCTCTCCCCACAGCACCTGCAGCCGCCCGGCAGGCACATCTCCCCAGAGCCGGGGGATGGCCACGCTCCTGTAGCCTCTGCCTAGCGAGGCCCAGGCCACCCTCGCCCCCTACCCCGGGCCCCACCCCACCCAGCATGCCCTGCCTCGGTCTCTCTCCACAGCACTCATGGCTGGCTGACTTAATGGTCATGGAACTTACTCACTTACTTACTATCTGTCTCCTCAAATAAGAACGTGATTTCTATTAAAGCTCAGATTTGATCTCTGTATGTTTAACATTTCCCAAACACCCAAACAGTGCCTGGCACACAGCAGGTGCTCTGTGTCCACCTCTTGTACCTGCTGGTGAGCGAGTGAATGAATCAGCCTACATCCAGCTTGATTATGAAAGGAGAGGAGCCTTTTCTCTGAAATACTAGGTTTTTCTAAAACTCAAAATCTGTGTATGCGGATTGTTTCCCTTTATGTCCAGGTAATGTTGTTAAAAAGAAATCCATATGATGTGTGTATCAAGCAGAGGAAAACATAATTAGCTAAGCATAAAATGGCTTTTATAACTACACAGCACCTATTTACCCTGTTTATGATAAATTACGTGGTCACAATTTCTAGATTACAAGCACATTAGTGAATACATATGTGTGTACATGTGTGTGTATTAAAGAGTCTTTAACAAATTTAACATTAAAACATAGTTGTAAAAGTTAGTGGGAAAAACACCTTCACTCTACATTTTACTTGCAGGTTATTTTTGTAATAAAATGTCCAACTGTGGTTGCTACACTGGATTTCCCAAGGCTTCAAAAAGCTGAACTGAAGGACTACATATTTGAAGCTCTGCACATGTTTGAAAACCCCTTGAAAATGCCGATAATATTCAAACAAATAGCTGGATGTTTGGGAAGAGAATGGCATTCTTTACTCCGAGCATTTTCTCCTAAACCTCAGCTGTCAACACCGGCTAAGACCCCACCTATCAGATACCGCGGCTGTACCTGACTTCCCCTCACCCACCAGCCACTTAAAATACTTTGCTTCCTTTTAATCAGAATAAGCTCCGCTGATCTCCCTTCAAACTGAGATTGTTGTTTTTACAGCGTTAACAGTCTGAACCGGAGCATAACGATCGGCTGTCTCAGGCGTTTCACGGCCCGGGACAGGCGGCTCTCTTCTTACAGATTACAGGGAACTCACACAATTAAACAGCATAAACATAGATGGGGCTATCCCATCAACAACAGGGGACATACCTACAGCTTCAGGGAGCACAGTGTGCTGCAAAAAATGACAGAGGAGCGGGGCCTTTTTGCTCAGAAGTGAATTGTTTCTGGATGTTAATCAGAGAAGTGGGCAGGTGCGGAAAGGCCAGTATTTTGTTTTCTCATGCATTGTTCTAAATTGATGAAAAATACAGTATCAGCTCACTACCTCTGAGGAGCAGAGGTAAATATCTGAGTGACCAAAATAAATCTGTAAACCGAGAAAATGAGGACGGTTACCCTGACATGACGGTTCGCGATCGATCGGGATTCATTAAGCTGCTAGCAAATGGTTTCTGTGCAGTAAACTAGAAGAAACCCAAGAAGCGTTTGTTCCAATCCTCTCCTAAAATCATTTCCCTCAAATTATTTCTAAAAGGATCAGAGCTCCTATTACCTGCATGATCTGATTATGTAATAACATAAGGACAGTCACTCTCAGTGACACCGTGGCCCGAGAGAGCTGAAGGGGAAGAGGGAGGAGCCTCCGTTCCTCCTGTAGTGACCCTGGGACTAACGGGTCAGTCACCATTCACTGTCCAGCTACCACCCACGACTTGGTGGATGGAGCTTCCACATCACTTCCTGGGAGGAAACTTTCTCTTTGTTTTAAGGGAGTGGTTCCCTCATTTTCAGTCCACCTGAAATGTTTTTCTTGAGGGGAGATGTGGGGCCTAGAATACTATTTAAGAATACTGGAATTTCAGGAATAAATGGTCATTGGCTCTTTGTGCCACCCTCCAACCTTTGGGGACTCTGCCAGGTCCCCTCGGCCTGGCCCACACCTCCGCGCCTACCCTTTCTCCATCAGGTACCCTGTACTATGGGAGTGGTGAGAACAAGACTTAGCATGAAATGAAATCTTTTGTTCATTCTCTACCACAATCATATCTATACTGACTCAGTATAAAACTAGAAAAAGAAAGTTCTAACTTCATTAGGAAAACCATTAGCCATGTACTACATTGCCCTGATAAGGTTCTAGGCAGAAAGACTGAGATTCGCAGCATTAATGCTTCTCCTACTTCATACTGGTGCAGCCAACCTCCACAGGCACAGTATCTTGTGCTCCAAGCTGCGTCCTGGCAGCTGACTTGTTAGTACAAGGCTTTGACTGTCGTTTCCCATTGAAATGAGAGGTTTTCAAGATTTCTGTCACATCATTAATAACTTCATTCAAAGATCACACATCTTTACTTCAAATAAAGCATTCAACCACGTCGTCAACATGTTGTTGACCCCACTTACAAACAGCCTGGGACAGTTCGGCAGAAGTATGAGTGATTGCTTGTCACGTCTCTACTTTCAAAGTACTTTCTATATGTTGCTAATTATCTTCCCACAGCTGCACAAAGAAGGCGTAGAAAAAAAGATGCATCCATGTCTTGGAAATAATTTCATAAAATACATGGATATAAGTATATGCCCAAGAGACACATACTTTTTGCATATTAAATTCTAAAACAAAATGATTAGCTCTAACCTTTCATACAATAGCCCTTAAATGAGAGATTCTATACTATTATCCCAAGGCAATTATTTCATATCTAAAGGTTAAATTATTTGGTTTTCTTATTTAAATTTATAAAAAACTGAACATTGATCTGATTGGTTCTGTCAAGTGGTTCAAACTGAAGCTCCAACACCCTCTCCACCTTCAGACAGCAGGATGCAGCTTATGGTACTGGGACAGTTTCCATTCTTTGTATAGTCTTTAGCTATGTTAAACTATCACTAAAAATTTACTAAGCAGGCCATGCGTGGTGGCTCACGCCTGTAATCCCAGCACTTTGGGAGGCCAAGGCAGGTGGATCACCTGAGGTCAGGAGCTCGAAACCACCCTGGCCAACATGGTGAAACTCCGTCTCTACTAAAAATACAAAAATTACCCGGGCATGGTGGCATAGACCTGTAATTCCAACTACTCCAGAGGCTGAGGCAGGAGAATTTCTTGAACCTGGGAGGTGGAGGTTGCAGTGAGCGGGGATCGTGCCACTGTACTCCAGCCCGGGCAACAAGAGCAAAACTCCATCCCAAAAAAAAAATTTTTTTTTACTAAGCAGCTCTTACGGACCTAGCATTTGACCCAGCCATCCTATTATTAAACTCAGAAAAGTCTTCCTTTTCAGCACACTGTTAATGACAGACTGTGAATCACCCGCGGTATTTGTTCCGTCCTATCAATTGACTTGTAAGCATCATTTTAAAAATGATAAAAATCTTGAACCAAAGGAGGGTTTAGCAGAGCTGGTAAGAACAATAGTGGCCCCACCAACATGTGGGGCAAAGAGCAGGCAAAATACACAGAAGGGAAAAAGCAAAAATAAACTGAAATATGAAATCAACAGTAACACCCATCTACAACTTCCTCTTGCTTCTCCATCCTGTATTACCTGGAAAGCCCTTCCGGAGTTTCCCATTTTTTTAGCCCTCCTTTCAATATTTTAGTTTCAGAGTTTTCTGAGTTTTATAAAAAGTATTTAATCTCAGAAGGAAAAAATGCCACTGAATACATACATTTAGATTTGCCAAACGTTGTAATCTGCTTCTATTTATCTTGATGTTCTTGGGAAGAGACTGAATGAGATCATTTTAAAACTTTACCAGTAAAAATATAAATGTGATTCAATTAGACTTTTGTTCCTGAATGTGGGTTATCTTTGAATTCATTTACCTGTATTATCTTAACTTTGTGGGGGCAGAGGGTATGGAGAGAGAGAAAGAAAAATGTGACAACCTTGAAATTCAAAGTTCTGTTTATCTCGAGAACGATACGTCAGAGTTCTTTCAATGTCCAGAAATTATTTCAGTGTTCTAAAAAAAAAAATTACCGGAAGTGCAGAAAGCTCATCCTTGTAAAAATTATTATACCTTTAGTTTGCTTCCTGCGAAAAGGTCAGAGGGCCTAGATCCAATTAATGGTAAAAATCCACTTCAGTCCACGACATAATTTAGTAGTGACTACATTTTATTATTCCTCCAGTCTGTTGGAGACAAAAGCTACTCCGGTGCTGTGTTATCTAAACCCATTTATAAAAGGACTCATTATATGGTCTAAATCCCTACAAATAAAACCAAAAAAATTTCTACAGGTTCTCTTACAGTGGAATTTTGTTGTAACAAATAAACTGTTAAAACCACATTCCTGATCTACAAGACAAAGAGAGGCAATAGATGAATCCCTGGGTTCCTATGGTAAATTAGTAATTAAAATGAAACACTTTGTACCCAGGAGAACAAGAGGGCATCATGCAAACGTTTCTCCTTCTCTGGGATCTGAGGGCAGCTCTATGCGTGTCTTTGCTGTTGGTAACCGAGGAGCTGAAGTGAGTTTTCCTGGCTGGAATGGTTGGAATTCTTAAAGTGGCGAGAGGCAAAGTCAGGCTAGCAGAGTAGAAAAATCACAAAACTCAGCAACAATAGGTCAGCTCTAAGGCCCTTCCAGCTTACAAAGTAAACTGCTATACAGAGCTTCTAAGAACGAGGTGTTCTCTGATTAAGAGGAAGCATTTTAGCCAAGGATCATCTAACACCAACTGTTCACTGAGCTGGAGGGGCACTGCACTCTGAAATTTCTCTGCAGTGGTTTCTGTGTAATGACGTTTTACCTGAACTGTAGGTCCCAACAAGACACCGGGGCAAAGCCCAAATGACTGGCAGGTGTGCTGTGCCAGGAGGGTGGCACCGCAAGGATGTCTGGGTCCTGACAGTAACGGTCATCACAGGATGCACATGACAGCTTCTCATGCACAGGCCCTGGATGGGATGGGCCCCCACAAAAGGCTTCTCAGGGTTCTTTCTGTGCTCTCAGCCTTGAACTCAATACCACTAATGTGGCCCAACAGAAAAACCACTCCCCAGCCCACAGTTCAGCAGACTAACAGGGATGGCTGGGGATGGGGCCCACCCAGTGGCTCCATCCGGGTCAACAGAAGCCCCGCCTCCACGAGCGCTGCTCAGCTCCCCTCAACCATGGCTACCCTCCAGCGGGCTCCAGGGCCCTCGGACATCCTCCCTCATCTCCCAAAACTTGCCGCTCCAGCCATCCTGTCCAGTTTCTATAGTTTGGATGTCTGTCCCCACCAAACCTCACGTTGAAATGCCATCTCCAGTGTTGGAGGTGGGGCCTGGGGGGGGTGACTGGGTCACAGGCGTGGTTTCTCGTGAGTGGTTTAGCACCGTCCCCGGTGCTGTTCTCGTGATAGTGAGGGAGCTCTCACGAGATCTGGTTGTCTAAAAGTATGTGGCAGCTCCCCGTCCTCCTGCTCCCGCCAGGTAAGACCTGGCTGCTTCCCCTTCACCTTCCGCCATGACTGTAAGTTTCCTGAGGCCTCCCCAGAAGCCCAGCAGATGCCAGCACCATGCTTCCTGTACAGCCCGCAGAGCCATGAGCCAATTAAACCTCTTTTCTTTCTAAATTACCCAACCTCAGGTATTTCTTTATAGCAGTGTGGGAACATCCTAACTTGCCACACTCACTGTGGACTCATTGCCTTGGACGGCTTGGCCTAGTCTCCATCTTTATCCTGTTTTCTATGGTTCTCCGCATGGAGTTGACAGTAAGCAAGACTCCAGGACACCGGAATCACAGACCGAAATCCTTCCTTCTGAGGGCTGCAGGATCATGTAGTTGAGATGGAAAACAGTTCAGCAAGATGTTCCTTTGAGACCTCACTGCTAACACCAGAACTAAGTTGTTGAGGACAGAGCCAGGCAGCGAGAATACAAGGAATGTCTGGAACCTGCAGCAGTGCCTCTCTGGGCCTCCCCTGCACGCTGAGGAAGACACCAACGCAAGCACCAGCAGCAGAAGTGAGCAAATTCCTTCGCAGCACGGGGCCCTTCCTTTCTTCTCTCCTTTGTCTCTGCCATTTGCTGAGAAAAAGCCTCTTCGGCAATCACTCATTGCTTCCCAGCCCACAAAGCAAGGACATGCCACTTGGCTCTCTCCTTTAGAAGCTTTAAAACAAGACCCACATCCTAAAAGGCCTGAGAAGAAGGAAAAAGCAGAAAAAAAGCTGAAAGCTGACGTGGGATCCCAGTTCCAGGAGCCGCTCTCGCTCTGCCAGGCCGGGATATGGTATGAGCCTCTTTTCATCTGATTTGTCTTTTGTTCCAGGACCTGGCCTATTAAGTGCTTGTGAATGAAGAGAACTGATATTCACTAAATTCCTACTATGTGCTGAGGAGTACTCCACGTTCTTTCCATAGCTCATCTTTACCAGTGGAAGTGAAGGGATGAGGTCGCCCAAGGTCAGGAAGCTTGCAGGTGGCACAGCTTGGTAAGGTTTGTAAGTGTGGGGATTGTAGTAGAAGACCTAGCCCGGTACAAGCTTAGAACACACTTCATCAATACTCATTGAATGATTGAGTCAATAATGGCCAAATAATAGAACAAAGGACTTAGTTCTGTTCCCATACTGGGAGAAACATGGGCCTTTATTCCACCTCAATAGGGAAGGTGTAGGAGAGACTTGAGACTTTGTGGTGGTGAAGACGTGGCCTCTACATGAGCAGAGTTAACATGCAGGTGCACTGACATAATACTCCTGCATCGTGGAGCTCATTACCACACATGCCTATGTTCCTTATTCTTGAGGATTTTAAACCTTTGGAAAGACAAACCCATGGAGACGTTACGTGCTCATTCACATCCCTGCCCTGTTTCCAAAGGATCATCATGTTCTGCAGATTCTACTTCCAAAATGTCTTTGAACCTGGCCCACCCTGGGCCCTCCCTTCCTTTGATTCCACTGGTCAAAGCCTCTCACAAATGAACTCATCTCTCCTCACTTATTACCAACCACGATATCCCCATTGCCCGGCACAATGCCTGACACACAGTAGGTGCTCATTACACGTCTTTGGCTGAGTCATTGAGGGAACGAAGCCATCTCCTGGTCCTAAGTGCTTTGCCTGTCATTCCATCCTCCTTGCTGCTGTGGAGTCTTCTTTCTAAAGCACTCATCTGTCTTGAGAACGGAGGGCTGAGAAATATTTTTCTCTGAGAAAGAAAAGACACTTCTTAATCTCAAAATATATGTTCAGCAAGAGGAATATTTTTACAAAAATAAAGGATAAGCTGAAAGAATGTGAGCAGAAGCTGTAATTTCAGCAGTGGCATTTACCCCGTTTGTTTGAAGCATTGGCAGTGTATATTACCCTGCATTAGCCGCAAGGATAAACAGTGTTTTCAGATTCAAATATGTCAATTACAACATTCCTGGATATCGGAGGTCTTTTCCTGTTCCATTTCTTACACTGTTTCTCTCAGAGCTCAAATCAAACCTCCAAAAACTGTTTGTTGTTGTTGCTGCTGCTGTTGTTCATTGTGAGCTCAGCATGGCTAATCTTAATTTTACTACTCTTGTGAAAACAACCAAAACCAAATTTGCCTTGATAAGAAATATTCATCATACAAAAATGTCATATGTTTTATTATCTGTTCACATAAAATAATACTGGTAAGGTTAGAGGTAAAAACGTAAACGTAAATCTTAAACATAGTTTCTGAACTGCCTTGTCACTGAGAATTAAAAATCCTCTAGCAACCTAACCCTCAGCATCTGACATTATTTTTTGTAACTATTCCTCTAGTGAAGCAAGTGTAAGTTACTCCTACTAAATCACTTTTGTACAGGTTAAAGGGAAGCACAACAGAAAAACTGTAAGGCAGGTGGTGCAGACGTCCAGATTTTGCCCAGGACAGCCTAAGCAGAAAGCTGTTTCCCTCACCTCCCTCCAAAGTCAAGAATTGAGAAGGAAGATGGCCTTCCAATTCCAACCACTGATGAGAATAAATTCCGGAAAAACATATTAAAATAGCCTTTGACCCTTCTGTCCACAGCTGGAAACGTTACACAAATTTTAGTGAGCCCAGAATGCCAGCAGCCATAATTCCCAAATTTTTTTTAAAATAATGAACTAATCCAGGCGAAGGACCTGCAGCTTGGCGCCATCTGGTGCCTGTGTGGAGAAAGAACGTTCCATTGAGGCTGCAGTGCTGAGTCTCTTTGTTAGTCCAAGTGGGGAACGCTTTTATTTTATTTTATTTTATTTTTTTATTTTATTTT
>NW_016821745.1:1131590-1137330 GCF_001698545.2 Rhinopithecus bieti | reverse complement strand
ATTCTTCCACACAAACCTAGTATTTCATTCCGACTGTCACAGGAGGTGGCTTCCAAGTACATCACAGACCTTCTCACCTGGTATTCTTCCTTTCTAGAATATTCTCTCCCTTCCTGTCACCCACATTCTTCCACACAAACCTAGTATTTCATTCCGACTGTCACAGGAGGTGGCTTCCAAGTACATCACAGACCTTCTCACCTGGTATTCTTCCTTTCTAGAATATTCTCTCCCTTCCTGTCTCATTACCTAATGCCTCCAGGCTCCCGTTCAAGTCCCATTGTTTCCCTGAACACTTTCTGCAGGGGCTCCAAGTTGTGATCTCTCCACGTTCCTCAATGTGGGTAATAGACTCTACACATTCCTTTGGGAATTTCTGTACAGAGTTGATATTTTTATTTTTATTTTTGAATGACACATTATTTTCCCAGCTAGACCATGAGATCATTCAATTTAGGAGCTATTTTATAGGTTTGCGCACACTAAACATTTTACAGTGTCCAATGATGATAACTAATACTTATTGGCAGTTGTTACCTAATTGCTATGTTTTAAGTGGTTTATCTAAAAACTCTTTAGGTAGACCCTATTATTTCCTTCACTTTAAAGATGAGGAAACTGAGCAAAAAAGGTAAAGCCACTGAGCGGGAACATGACAGAACTGGAATCCCACCCAGCTCTGCCTGCTCTGCAACCCACCCAGCTCTGCCTGCTCTGCAACCCACATCTGCGCTGCCGTGTGAACCTACACCTCAGCACAGGCTCACGGAGACGGCAATCAGTGACAGACAGCAGGCTTGTGCGTGTTTAACAGAGAAGGCTGAGGACAGCCAATGCTAATCAACACTTCAGGTCCACCACAACCTCCAGCCACAGCCACGTAGCCACACAGCACACACTACTACCACTGTCCACACAAAATCCCTGCGGCTCACCACACACAGAGGGGTGCTGGCGTGAGGGAGGAAGCATGCCAGGGGTCTCAGCCTCACGTCACCCACTGACCAGGTGCTAACCTCAAATGACTGACTCCACCTCTCTGACCCCCAGCTTTCTTGTTCCTGTAATGGAGCTAATCATGCACCCTGTGCAGGGTGGCCATGAGGGTTACAAGAAACCCATACAAGGAATGTCAGAAGCAATATCCCCAAGGCAGCTGGTCACTGGCAGTTATCTGTTAGTCTGCACAGCAGGTCTGGCATCGCCTTTAAGCTATAAACCAACCATAGACTGCAGCCCCAGGTCTGCGGGATGGATGGCCCGCAGGCTCATCCCCACCACTCCCCATGCTCCTGCCACACTGAGCTCTGTCTCTTGACACCCTTAAAGCTGCTTACTGCCCCAGGAATAACCTCATTCCTTCAGGACGTGGCCTGGCCCATTTCCCTTGCTTCCCAGGTGCAACATGCCTTTCTGGAATGCCTGTCCACTCAGCAGATTCCTACTTATCTGGATGACTCAGCCCAAAGCCAGCTCCTGCCAGGAGCGTCCCCAAGTCCCTAAACAGGGCCAGCCCCGTCCCCCCGCCACCCCGCCCTCCGCCATGCTCAGGCAGCTCCTGCCTCCATTTTGATCTTATTTCATGCCTAATCAACCTCATTGATGTGTCCTGAGTCCTGGGCTGCAGGGTCTTGAGGGCAGAGTTCGCATGCTTGCCTGGTACAAGGTGCTCAATAAACACTGATGGAATGAATGCACGAATGCACAAGCAGATGAGAGAGAAGGTAAGAAAACAACGAGAAGAGACAGAGACCGAGAGAGCATGAGAAGGGAAGAAGGAAGAACAGGAAGAGAAGGATGCGGCCTAGGACCTGAAGACAGCAAGTGGGCACACTGGCATCTCCCCATCTTATAGGGTCCACATGGGCGACACTCATGCTTTGTGTCCTCAGGGACCCATCAATGCCCTACTCAGGCAAAGGAGAATCCCAAATCCCACCTTTCTTCTCCAAAATAAACCACTCTGTATCCACCCCTCATGGTGCCAGATTCCTCTAGAGGAGGTGGGAAAAGTGGCTAATGAGTTTGAATCCAACATGGCTTTGAGAGCACCAAAAATCCACACCAGGTTTTTCTCTCTGCAAAGCCCTCTGTCTCCTCCAAGCAACCCACTTACAACTTCCCCAGGGAGTGAGTTATGGGGCCAAAGTCAACCCACTTCTATCTCCAACCCTTGCCCACAGCACGTCCCTGCATGGGGAAAAGCACAGACAACAGGAAGGTTTAGCAGGGCTATTACACAAAGGGTTTCAGAAAATTATATTGAGAGGCTTTGCTGTCTTCAACCACCTATAAGGCCACCTCATTTTTAACTTTAGGGGGGCATCATCCATTTTTCTGTATAATTTTTAAAGCTTTGTCCAGCAGCAGGTTCATGATCAGGCAGCCTCTCTCAGGTCCCAAGAATACCGTGGGGAAGCGCACAGGGCTTCCAGTCCAGAATCCCTGTCTGTAACCACAAGGGTTTGCTTTCCTTTGTGAAATGTATGTCACTCTCCTTCTCAAGAAACTTCAGCAGGGGAAAGCTCAAAGCTTTTCCTCTAAGGTCAGAAATAAGACAAGGATGTCCACGCTCACCACTTCTACTCAATGTAGTACTGGAAATCCTAGCCAAAGCAATTAGGCAAGAGAAAGAAAGAAAAGACATTCAAATTGTAAGGAAAGAAGTTAAATTATTGTTGTTTGCAGACAACGTGATCATAACTATGGAAAACCCTAAAGACTCCATCAAAAAACTCTTAGAACTAATAAATGAATTCAGTAAAGTTGCAGGATATAAAATTTACATACAAACATCAGGACCCTTTTTATACACTAATGGGGAAATACTTGAAGAAGAAATCAAGAAAACAACATCATTTATAATCGCTACAAAAAAATAAAATAATTAGAGATAAATTTAACCAAGGAGGTATAAGATCTCTACACTGAAAACTGTAAAACATTGATGAAAGACACTAAAAAGGAAATAAATGAAAAGATATTCGTGTTCATGAATTGGAAGGATAAATATTGTTAAAATGTCCATATGACCCAAAGTGATGTACAGATTCAATATAATCCCCATCAAAACATCAATGACATTCTTCACAGAAATAGAAAAAAATATATAAAATTTATATGGAACCACAAAATAACAGCCAAAGTTATCCTGAGCAAAAAGAGCAAAGCTGAAAGCATCACATTACCTGACTTCAAAATATACTACACCGCTATAGTAATCAAAAGAGCATGGTACCAGCATAAAAACAGACACACAGACAAATAGAACAGAATAGAAAGCCTAGAAGTAAATCTGTGCATTTATAGCCAGATGATATTTAACAAACATGCCAAGAACACCCAATGGAGAGAGGACAGTCTCTTCAAAAAATGACATTGGGAAAACTGGATAGCCACATGCAGAAGAATAAAACTAGATCCTTGTCTCCCACCATGTGAAAAACCTACTTAAAATGGATTAAAGATTTAACTGTAAGACCCAAAACTATGAAACTCCTAGAAGGAAACACGGGGGAAAACTCCATGGCATGGGCATGTGCAGTGATTTCTTGGATATGACCTCAAAGCACACGTAACAAAAGCGAACATAGACAAATCGGAATGCATCAAACTAAAAAGCTTCTGTACAGCAGAAGGAACAATCGACAGAGTGAAGAGACAACCTCAAGAATGGAAGGAAATAATTGCAAAACTGTGCATCTGATAAAGGGTTAATCCCCAAAATATATAAGGAATTCAAACAACCTAACAGTAAGAAAACAACCCAATTTTTAAAAATGGACAAAAGATCTGAACAGATATGTCTCAAAAAAAGACACGCAGATGGCCAAGAGGTCTATGAAAAAATGCTCAACATCGCTAATCATCAGAGAAATGCGAATCAAAGCCACAATGAGCTATCACCTTGCACCTGTTAGGAAGGCTACTATCAAAAAGAAGAAAGACAAGTGTTGGCAAGGATGTAGAGAACAGGGAATCCTCATACACTGTTGTTGGGAGTGTTAATTGGTATAGCCATTGTGGAAAACAGTATGGAGATTCCTCAAAATATTAAAAATAGAACCACCATATGATCCAGCAACCCTACTGCGGAGTATGGATCCAAAGGAAATGAAATGAGTGTGCTGAGCAGACGTCTGCACTCCCGTGCACAGGCAGCACTGTTCATGACAACCAAGATTTGGAATCAACATAAGTGCCCATCAACAGATGAATGAATAAGGAATATGTGGTATAGATATACAGTGGAATACTATTTAGCCATGAAAAGAATGAAATCTCATCATTTATGACAATCTAGATAAACTTGGAGGGCATTATGTTAAGTGAAATAAGCCCCATGCAGAAAGACAAATACCACGTGGCCTCATTCACAGGTAGAATCTAACCAGCTGACGGCTTGGTTCGGGGAGGGGAGGATGGGAAGACGTTAGTCAAAGGATACATATCACGGTCAGACAGGAGGAACAAGCCCCAGAGACGTGTTGTGCAGCACGGTGACCATAGGTAGTGATGACACATTCTCAAAAAATAGTGAGAGTGAGAATTGTTCTCACCACAAAAATAATAACTGAGGTTAACTCACTTACCTTTGGATAACTACCTTTGGATACATTTGTCCATTAGCGAGATTTCACTCTTCCATAATGTGTGTAACTTCAGAACATCAGCTGTGCACAGTAAATACAGATGGCTATCTGTCCACTAAAAACAGGAAAAAGAAACCTCCACAAATCCAAAGGCTGAGCAGGTGCTGAGCTGCTTTTTCATCTTAGTTACGAGTCGACCTGGAAATCCATCTTTGGATCCCATGTTGTCCAAGCCTGAATTCTTGAGCAAATTCTTTTATGTGAGGGACGAGCCAGGAGGACTGAGATGGAAGTGAGGATACAGGAGGTGACAAAGTTGTGTTTGATAGTGACGCTTCGGACGACGGCCTCAGAGATTCTCCAAATGGCAGGGTGGGAAGGCTGTAATGGTCCTAAACTACCTTCTTCACGTCCCAGTAAAGAAACTGAGGCACAGGGAGTCCAGTGGCTCACCCAGGACCCCCCCCCAGGTAAGGGCCTTGGACCAGGGCTTGGTAGCTCTGCCTCTGCTGACCCTGGAGGCAGTGACTTCAGGAGGTGAGGCAGCCCTGGGTGCTGCCCACCCAGAGGCAGGCCTCCTGGGCCAGACATTCCTGCTGCCTGAGGTCCGTTCATCCCAGCTACCCTCCCCAGCTGCCGGTTCCCCTTGCCTTCCAATTCACACACCAGCCTTGGGGCTGTGAGCCGAGTTCACCCTTGTGTCCTCCAGCACCCACCACATCCTCCCTGCCCGCTGTGGGCCTTGGCACTTTCGCCAGGCTACCTCCACCCCCAGCCCTAGCTCTCTCAGAGGTGTCAGAGCCTGAGAGTCACACCCAAGAGTAGCCCTCTCTGACCCGCCAGGCAGGCCAGGCGACTGCCCATGTGCTCCTACAGAGGCCTGCACCCCACGCCAGTCCACGGCTGACCTGTGTGCTGCACACTCACCACCTTCCTTATATGTGTGACTTGGTTGGAGGCCTTCTCCTCACTAGGCGCTGGTCCATGGCTGGTCCACGGCTGACCTGTGTGCTGCACACTCACCTCCTTCATTATCTGTGTGACTCCAGTCGGAGGCCTTCTCCTCACTAGGCGCTGGTCCATGGCTGGTCCACGGCTGACCTGTGTGCTGCACACTCACCTCCTTCATTATCTGTGTGACTCCAGTC
>NW_016821745.1:1115997-1128035 GCF_001698545.2 Rhinopithecus bieti | reverse complement strand
GGGAGGGAGGGAGGGAGGGAGGGAGGATAGAAAGAAAGAAAGAAAGAAAGAAAGAAAGAAAGAAAGAAAGAAAGAAAGATAGATGGATGGATTACCTGGTTATCTCAATTGGAGAAAACACATTTGATCTCATCAAACGTCATCCAAGCTAGGAATAGAAGGACACGTCTTCAGTCTGGCAGAGTGTGCATGAAACACTTCCCATGAACATCATTCTTCATGAGAAAACTCTGGAAGGAACATTCCCTCCAAATCAGGTCCAGGTCAGATTGGCCCAGTGGCTGCTGTCAGCACCACCCTGGACGTCAGAGGTAGCGCTATAAGGAAGCTGGAATGTGTTGAAGTCAGAGGCTTGGAAAGGAAGAAACAAAGCCAGTATCGACTCCAAAGATAGAACTGGCCATAGGAAAAATCCAGTCCACATGGGAAAAGACATTAGTCTCACTGGTCATCAGGCGAATGCAAACGGAGCACAGCGAGACCCACTCTACGTCTACTCTACAAGCAAAAGTTAAGCGTCCTGACAATACCAAAGTTTAGAGAGCATGTGGCCCAGTGGATCAGAGAGAGGAACTTGCAAACCTCTTTGGAAAGCAACTTATTATCATGTTGTGAAGGTGAGGGTTTGTCTAGACACAACAATCCCACTCAGGGTACATATCCCAGAGGAAGCCTCACGCCTGCACCTGAAGAAGCACTCAGTGTGTGAATAGCAGGAGAGTCCGCAATAGTCAAAGAAACAACTCCCGTGTTCTCAGTTGGGGAATGGACAAACTGTGGCAGAGTCACACAAAGGAACGTTGTGCAGCTGCAAATGAATGGATAGCGGCTCTATGCAGTAACAGCTACATCTCACCATTATCCACATATTTCTAGAAGAGTAGGAGCAGGCAAAACAGCTGGGAGAAAATTGTCCAGCATAGGTGACAGATGCCGAGAGCAGGGACTCAGGTGTAGGCCAGAGGTGAGCAGATTGCAGAGGTGCTTAGGGGTCGCGTGAAGAGGGTATGGTAACCCACTCGCTATGGGAAGTATCATGCTGAGGCCTGGGTTTCAAGGGTTAGGTGATGCCGTTCTCTGACAGGAGAGACAGGAGGGGAGGGAGAAGGGGGTATGACATAGATTCCGATAGGGTGGGGAGAGACACACCGAGAAGGGAGAGGGGAGACCCACAGGGAATGAGGGGAGGCCACGCAGAGAGCAGAAAGACACATGGCCAGGAAGCATACGTGCGGAGACGTCAAGGCAGGAGATGGTTTACTGTGTTCAGAAACATTCAGAATCCCAGAAGCCTGGAAAGACACAAGGTGCGGGAGGCAGCTGAGACTGGAATAGCCTGGGAGCAGCAAGCACCAGCAAATGTTAGCGACCGTCCTCTCTCAGCTTCTCAAATGCCCCAGTGTACCAGGTATCCCAGCTTCAGAAGCGTGGAGAGATTGCCGTTCAGCAATTCAAGAGTTACTGTAGTAACACAAATAATCATTTCTTAATTTATGTTGATGTCATCTTGGTTTTTGGGGGTTTGCTTTTTTCTTTTTGTGAGACAGAGTCTTGCTCTGTCACCCAGGCTGGAGTGCAGTGGTGTGATCGCTGCTCACTGCAACCTCCACCTCCAAGGTTCAAGCAATTCTGCTGCCTCAGCCTCCTGAGTAGCTGAGATTACAGGTATGTGCCACCATGCCCAGCTAATTTTTGTATTTTTGATAGAGATGGGGTTTCACCACGTTGGCCAGGCTAGTCTCGAACTCCCGACCTCAGGTGATCCGCCTGCCTTGGCCTCCCAAAGTGCTGGGACTACGGGCATGAGCCACTGTTCCCGGCCCTCGTTTCTGAATTTATTTCTACAGTACTGATTTTTTTTTTTCCTCAGGCTATGTAAGTTACTTCTAAATCAGTATTCTGTCTCATTCAAGCTTCTTCTTTCAAGCCTAAAATTTCCAATTTATCAAATTTCTTTTCTAAACAAGGAGCGATAATGATGAGATAGAATGGCATGTTGATATAGTTATCCCAAAACCCAAAATTAGACTTTCATCTACAAAACAAACCCACAAAATCCATTAGCATGCTACTCATTTTGCCATTTTCCTCTGGGTTGAGACCATTTCAAAAACAATCTTCATTACATAAAATCACAGAATACCTGTCCCACAGCAAGAAAGAGATGGATCAGGTAATCAAAGTCCACGGATAATCCAGAAACCTCATTTCAGTTCAATTTCAAACGCTTCTGTCATCAGTACTTTATACCCACTCTCAGGTAACGAAATTGGCTGATTTATGAACTTGGACAAGTTCCTTGATCTCTCTAGGCCTCCGTATCCTCAGTCATCAAGTGGAGATGCTGACAGATGGTGCCTGCAAGACCCCAACAGTCCCAGCACCCAAACCTCTCCTCCCGTCCACACAGGCTGGAGTGCTGGTGAAGAGACCTCAAAAATCGATCTTCAATGGATTGGAAACAAAGACATTGAAACTTAGATCCAGAATTCACACGTTTTCAGCCTATAAAATATCATGCCTAAGAATAAGACAGTACCAGCCAAGAAAGTAGGATATTTGACTTTCTTCTGTGCAAACCATAGATAAAAGGAGAGAGAAGCTAGAGAGGGCTGTAAATGAGTGTCAGGAGATACTTATCTAGGAGATGACTCTGTGGTTGAAGAGAAAGAAGAGATAGAGGACAACAAATAGAACCCAGGATATAGGATATACACCCACATTTTCAAAGTGCAGCAAAAATGTTTAGAATGTCACCAACTTTAACTCCTTCATTTACCAAAGACTGTCAACTTCGTTTAGTGGGTGATACTTTTTATAGTTATTTGTTCTGAGTTTAATCACAACAAAGTGTAAGAAATTCTTTCCCTAAACTTCACATTACACCCAACTTTGCCAGAACACATAGCAACAATAAGGTAGGAATCGACGTAGACCAGTGGTTCCACAATCTTGGCTGTGGACTGGAATCACCCAATCTTGTCTGCGGGTTTTTAAAAGGCTACTGCCAGAGCCCCACAATAGGGAGTCTGATTTAATTGCACTGGGGTGAAACCTAGGCTTTGAAATTTAAAGAAAAATTCCAAATGATGCTCACATGTAGCCAAACTTGAGAATCACTGAAAGACAGGAAGCAAATGGAGGGAGGACACATAACACGATGGCCCGCCCATGTCAATCAAACAAGGAAGGCGACACAGGCCGAGCCAACTCGAAACATCCCCTTCCTATCCCGCAGAAGTGCAAGAGGAAAGAGGCCTCAGTTCCACAGAGCACTCAGTTCCCGTCTGGTAACCAGGTCATGATCTGGCCATTTCTTTTCTTCAAGCAGGTTTTCCCACTGCAAAGGATCCAAATATCTTATATTATCAATCCATCCAAAATATATAGGTCTGATTGTCTGATAACTCTTTTAACTGACTAAGGTGTGTGAAACCTGTGCCTCACGCTGGTAATTTTCCATCGCTAAACTATGCTGCAACAACCTTCCCCTATTGAGGCAGGGTCGAGTTCACTGGCTCCCAACCCACACACGCGGGCAGTTGTTTCAGCCCCAGGTGGGATTCAAACCCCAGCTTTGATAATTACCAGCTATGTGCCCTGAGACAACTTCATGACCTGAGTGTTTTGCATGCGGATAAAATGAAGACCCTGCTATCTGCTGCACGGAGCTGGTGTCGCGGACCCCACAGGCATTCTCCTACGGCTGCATATCCATCTGTGCCACATTTTGATGGGCTGGAGGGAAAGCCCAAACAACATCATCGATAGAATACAGAGGCTATAATACAGAGATGCTGTGATCATCTGATTAATTTCAACTGGCATTTTAAACTCAGGGTCTCTACTGTGCTTATAGGAAGAAAAAGATTCATGAAATCAAAGTGCTCCTTTATCCAGAAGACTCATTCAGAAAGCCCCAAAGTGAGGCTCACGCCATTGGCCAGCCACCTGCCCTTCCAGCCCTAGCTGTGTGCAGACACTGGTCCCACAGAGGACACTGCTCCCACCCCTTCTCCCCCGCACCCTGCTTCACTGAGTTGGGTGTCTTTGTGCCTCGAACCCTGAGATGCTGAGCGGGGAGAGTAAACGGGTGCTTTTACAAATATGCATTGATTTTGTAATCAGAGAAAATTAATAATACCTATTTTTAAAAGAAAAAGCCGGTGATCTAGAGTATACTCATGCTCATGAAATCCTGATGGAAGAGCAGATGGGTCAAAACATCCTGATGGAAAATTGGAAACAGGAAATTTAAACTTTTTCCCGCCAGGTGTGGTGGCTCACGCCTGTCATCTCAGCACTTTGGGAGGCAGAGGCAGATGGATCACTTGAGGCCAGGAGTTCGAGACCAGCCTGGCCAACGTGGCAAAACCCCGTCTCTGCTAAAAATACAAAACTTAGCCAGACGTGGTGGTGTATGCCTGTAATCTCAGCTACTTGGGAGGCTGAGGCAGGAGAACTGCTTGAACCCGGGAAGCACAGGTTACAGTAAGCCGAGATCACACCACTGCACTCTAACCTGGTAGACAGAGCGTGACTCTGTCTCAAAAAAAGAAAATGAAATTTAAACTTTTTCCAAATAAGCATTTTGGTTAGACCTACCCTTTGACACTGCAATTTCACATCTAAGAATCTGTTTTCAGGAGATAATTTAGGATGTATGCAAAGATTGAGCCACAAGACTGCTTATCTCTGCATTCATTTTCATAGAAAAAATACAAACAATTTTGATCTGCAACAATAGGGAATTGTTGGGAGAAATTACGATGTAGTCATGGAAGAAATAAACACTGGGTATTAAAAATTACATCTGAATGCTCAAATAGTGCTCTTAATTCTCTTCTTAAAATTTCTGAATCTCCTGAAAATTTTCCATAGGCATGTCTATCATCAAAATAAACTCTGCAATGTTGTAGAAAAATAGTTTTTAACATAGAAAGATGCTAATAATATATTATTAAGCAACATTTACAAAACAGAATTTATAGTCTGTAAATTTATGTCAATAGATGTGCATATGTACACACATATATTGATATGTTATAGTAATAATTAGGTGAAAGACAGAAGCCCAGAAGTTCATTTATTACCTCAGAATGTCAATGTATCTATCTCTTAATAGCTGAGTTGTGGGCAGATTTTATCACCTCTTATCAACTTATGTATATTTTCTACCAAGAGTTCATGCCATTAATACTTAAGTACTAATTTTTTCAAATAATAAGAGTTATTTTAAGTAAGTGTTTATGGAATATTTCAGGTCTTGCTGCAAATATCATGAAAATGACTCTTCCTGAAGAGCAAAAGCTAACAGATGATACTAACAGAGAAACGCACAAGTGGCTGTAAACGCCGGATGTGGTGCTGTGGGAGAAGCCAAGGGCCCAGGGAAGGAGACGGGACAGGGCAGCGTCCTGAGGAAGCATGGGCTCAGTGGGGAGCAAGTAGGCAAGGGGTCTTCCCATGAGAGCACAGCGCCTGTGCAGAGAAGCACCGTGGCTGGCCCCTGCATGAACACAGTCCCTCTCTGCTGCAGAATCCAGGAGGACCCCACCCGAGCACCTCCCGACCTTCCCCACCACTTGGCCTCAGCCTCCCCTCAAGGTCTTCCCTGCCCCAGGCAGGCAAGCCCCTACAGGCTGCCACACCACACCCTCTGCTTCTCCTGCCACACCACACTCTCTGCTTCTCCATGATGATTGCAACCATATTGCACCTTAATTATTTGACTATAGGTTCAGGAGGGCAAGGGCTGCCACACCACACCCTCTGCTTCTCTATGACACTAGCAACCATGTTTCACCTTCATTACTTGACTTGAGGTTCATGAGGGCAAGGGCTACCTAAGTTTTGTTTGCAGCTACACCCCTGCCACCTACAAGGGTGTCTGGCACACAGTAGAGACTCAGCACACATTCTTTGAATAAAAATGAATGATGTGCCTGTTAATTGTCCACTAGGCAAATCAACAAGGCTGTCACAAGAATAAAGCTTCACAGGATAACAGCTTGCAAAAGCTAACAGCTATGGACTTTCTGGATTTAATTTACACACACTTTTTCACAGGCACCAAGGACTTCCGTGAGTGGCTCAGTTTTCTTATCTAGTTATATCTGGTTAACTGAAATCATGCATGGGCCATGAAAACATACAACGAGCCACTCTCTCTCTTGCAGTAGGTTGTCTGAAAGTGGGGCTTATGAGACAACTTAAGAGGCAGAAATTCTTCCCTGACTCTTAAGTAACCTCCCTGCCATTTACTGCTGGGGCTTGAAATCCCAACATGAATCATTTGTTTAAATTTAAGGCCTATGCTAAAATACAAATATATTTTCACAGAGGTGATTAGCAATATTACACCATACTCAGCCATCAACATTTTTAACTAATGGGTTCTCTTTCACTTACAGGCTATCCAAATAGGATTTCAGATGACTTACAACAATATAGACATAATACAACCAAAATTAACTAACACTGAGAAAAAAAAAGGAAGTCAGGAAGTAAAGACTGACCGTAGGGGTAAGGAAGGTCACTATGTCTGTCTACCTACATGGGTGGGTGGATGGATGGATGGATGGATGGATGGATGGATGGACAGATAGATGAGATAGATAGATAGATAGATAGATAGATAGATAGATAGATAGATAGACAGACAGACAGACAGACAGATGGACAGATTAGATAGATAGGTAGGTAGGCAGGTAGGTAGGTAGGTAGGTAGGTAGATAGATAGATAGATAGATAGATAGATAGATAGATAGAGGGGATGGATGGATGGATGGATAGTTGGATGGATGGATGGATGGACAGATGGATGGATGCATGGATGGACAGATGGATAGATTAGATAGATAGATAGATAGATAGATAGATAGATAGATAGACAGACAGACAGACAGAGAGATAGATAGAGGAGATGGATAGATGGATGGACGGATGGATGGATGGATGGATGGATGGATGGATGGATGGACAGATGGATAGGTAGGTAGGTAGGCGTAGAATAGAAGATATGAGACGGCTAGTAGTTTATAAGAGAAGGTAGGCTTAGGTAAAACTGATAGATAGGTAGGAGATAGATAGATAGATAGATATATGAGAGTAGAGGAGATGCGATGGATGGATGGATGGATGGATGGATGGATGGATGGAAAAGATAGATAAGATACGATACCGATAGATAGATAGAAGACAGATTAGATAAATAGGTAGGTAGGTAGGTTATCAGATAGATAGAATGATAAATAATAGATAGAAGATAGATAGATAGATACGATGGATGATGGATGGAGGATGGAGGGATGGATGGATGGGACAGATGGACTGGATAGTTGATGGATGATGATGGACCAGATGGATGGATGGCATGGATGGACAGATGGATGGATGCATGGAGTGGACAGATGGATATGATTTAATAAGATAGATAGATACTGATAATAGATAGAAGATAGGAGAGAAGGAGATGGTAGATGGATGGATGGATGGATGGATGGATGGATGGATGGATGGATGGATGGATGAATGGATTGACAGATGGATGGATGGATAGATAGATAGATAGATAGATAGATAGATAGATAGATAGATAGATATAGAGATAGATAGGTAGGTAGGTAGGTAGAGAGAGAGAGAGAGAGATGATAAATACAAGTTGCAGAAATTAAATGCAAAACTTCGCTCTGAATAAGCTCCCCCGCAGTCAGGCTGGAGTTACTTCGTCCATATGTGGAGGAAATACACAGCTCATGTGTAGCTGGGGTTCTTCCTGGTCATGAGCTATCAGAGGGACACTGAGCAAAGGAATTTTGAACAATACCGTCAATGGAAGTTTTATTAAAATGCAAATTTAAGTTACATATGGCTGTTTCTTTTATTGGCCTTCTGGGCATAATGTAAAAGCATAATTATCCACAGTTACTTCTCCAGGGTCAGAATGATACGGTGCAGGTCACGGAGCCTTATCTATCTTGAAAAATGGAGATATCAATGGGGAATGATATAAATTATTAGCACTTCCCTTAAGTATCTTTTACACATCCTCATTTCAGTCAAGCCTTCCATAAAAGTTACAGGGAAGGCTTCTCAAAATGAGAGATTTTTCAGCCACATAGATGGCAAAGATTATTTCACTGGCACAGGAACCTGGCTTGCGTCCTTGCCAAAGTGGAGGGGCAGCAACTTTCCGCAGGGAAGTGAGAAGTCCAAGAAACCCTAGGCAGACTCAGTGGTTTTTGTTTGTTTGTTTGTTTGTTTGTTTGTTTTGAGACGGAGTCTCGCTCTGTCGTCCAGGCTGGAGTGCAGTGGTGTGATCTTGGCTCACTGCAAGCTCCGCCTCCCAGGTTCACACCATTCTCCTGCCTCAGCTCCCCAGTAGCTGGGACTACAGGCGCCCACCACCTCGCCCGGCTAATTTTTTTGTATTTTTAATAGAGATGGGGTTTCACCGTGTTAGCCAGGATGGTCTCGATCTCCTGACCTCGTGATCCGCCCACCTCGGCCTCCCAAAGTGCTGGGATTACAGGCGTGACCACCGCGCCCAGCCAGGCTCAGTGTTTGCGGCTTCATAGTGATTTCTTGAAGCCAAAGGTCTCTACCAAAGAAATATGACCTAGTTTATCCGTGGCATGGGTGATATTGCCAAGTTCCCACCTATAGAACTTTTGTGCACGTCTTGTAATACATGTGCCAGTAGATTGCATACAAAATGAATAGTTGAATAAGTAAACTTATTTAATAGAATTATTTTATAATATCCATCTAAATGCCAAAGGAAAATCACCAGCAATGATTATTTCGGTTTGGGCATAATCCCAATCCAGACGACATTCTTGCCCATCCTTTGCTAAATCAAGGCCTCCCGGGCACCACTCCAGAAAGCACGAATGTAGGACTCAGATTGCCAGCCAGCAGTGAAAGCACCCAGTCCATCTGAACTGTGTAGAAATGTGAAAGTACACATTAGAAATAAAAGGAGTTAAGTTTCAATGTTGGTTTACACCATTTGATGTAGCAATTTGATGAATTAGAAAACCATTTTTGCCCTCCTGATTCTCATGATGGCATTAGGATAAAATATCTAAAACACCATTTAAAAGCTTAAATCAATATTAAGATCATTCGAATTGCCCAATTAATAATTTTTGTCTATCGAGTCAAAGGTTGATGGTAGATACATAAATTCTATGAAATGTCTTGAAAGATGCTTGACACACATTTTCTATTCTTAAAGCAATTGGTGTTTTGCAATTAGAGCCAGGAATTAGGAAGGAGCAGCAATGGAAGAGAGAAAGTCACCCAGGATATGTCTTAAAGAACAGATGAGCCCAGGTGGCCACAGCAGTTTGGGACCCTGGGCATGCTGGTGCCGCTTGGCAAGGGACATCCGACACGCGTCAAGTTAGCAGAGTGGTTCTCTCAAAACCGTACTTGGCTACTGAGGGGGAGTTGGGGATATGCAGGGACCACTCTCCACCACCCCTCAAAGGAAGCATTGGCCTCCCAATCCTCCCCCCCGACAGAGGCTGAAAATCTGCAATAAAGCAGCGTCTCAGAGCGGGTTTCACCCGTTAGTTTTTCAACAGGCTCAGCCTGGCTGACCTGCACCTCACTTCAGGTCCTGGGGTTCTCACCTATTTTTTGAGTCTGGTTCTAACACCCTCACCAAACTTAAACAGCTAGCTGGAAAAATCTGACTTCGGTCAAGATTAATAGGAGGAGTATCTCCTTTTGAGATTACAATGGATTTTCATATGCAGAATTTTTTTAATATGCCATTCTACTAGGTACACGACACAGTTTTAAATTCATATTGAACTGAAGCAGGATGCCTTCCTAGATAATGGTTACCGGCTGTATTTTTAAATAGCAACTTTCAGGGTGTAACTTTTCCATTAATCACACGAGCACACACTTAAAAACGCTTACTCATCATACACCAATTACAGAGTTGCCACCAAAAAAAACATAGTTTTTTCTACATCTTTAGAAATTAGAAAATCTTGAATGTTGCTCTAATACAGAATTTGGGTCTAAAATAGTATAAAATGTTTTCTTCCCAAACCATTCATAATTACACTTCAATCACATTCTTGGGTAATTATCAATGATGGTCCTAAAAAAAAAAACATAAACTGACAAGGCAAATTAGTGCTGGTGAGATTCTGTCAAGAGTGTAATCATCTACCCGTTTCCATCCCTGCTTCCTTCCTGGGTGAGCCCATCCGATCCCACGGCTTGGCTTAAAGCAACTTTCTTCCCGCAACCTTCTTCCTGCGACTTTCTTCCCGCAACCTTCCCTATCTCAGCTCGCAGTCCAGATCCAAGGGACAGAGGCCGGCCCTTCCCCTCAACAGGACAGACACGCTGGCCTCGCCCCAGCCTTCAGCGTGCAAGGCCACCTCTGCTTGAATCTGACCTGCTCTGCCCCAGCTTACCTGCTCATGCCTCCTCGGTATCCCTAAGCCTCTCTGCTCCCTGCCTTTGCACAGCTCACCCCTTCTGCCTGCTCTGCCCATTCAACTGGTGCCTCTTCTGTGAGTTCTTCCCTACCCCCCATTTGAACCATCCCCTGGCTCTCTCTCCTCAGCACACCTTTTGCTCCTTCACAGCCCTGCTCACTGACCCCACTGCCAACCCGCCATTCACTTGCCTGGACTTCATGTCCCCAGCAGGATGCAGGCTCTGTGAGAGCCGGGCCAGTGGGACTGCTCATCCCAGAAGCCCTCACCAGAGAGCACCTTCAGGGCAGACCCTCAGCAGTGTGTCAGATGGGTGCATGTGTGCAGATGGGTGCAGGGGCTGTGTATTGAGGAAGACATGGTGTGGTTAGATAGCAAATGCCCACAGCCTGGACAATGCGATTCCCACCTGAGACACCATTGCCTAAGGAGCCCAGAGGAGTGGCCCCCACCGAGCCATCATGGAAAGCCTGCCAGGCTCCCTCAGTCCCTCGCTCCAGCCTGGAGGTTATGCCTGGCTCCAACAGAGATTCTTCCTGGGTGCCCAGAATTGGAACCACCACAAGCACACAGCACCATCCCCGCCCAGAGGAGGAAAACAAGGAGAGAATATTCACCTTCCCAGGGAGAACCAAAGATGGAGGCAAACATGAGAAAAGTACTGCACGCTCTCACTCAGGTGTAGACTATAAAGAAAAAAGAGCTCAGATACACAGAGAGGATGAAGCAGGGGTTACCACATGGGCAGGGACAGGAATGGGTAACCAAGGTCAAAGGATACAAAACACCAGCTATGCAGGATGCTGAGTGCACAGCGCCAGGGCACAGCATGCGGTGACACTTGAGACGATTCTATTGCATCAGGGATTTTCCATAAATAAGGGGGTTCTAGCTGCTCTCATCACCAAATAGCAACCACGTGCAATGACAGGTGTGTGCACCTGTACCATCACCATGCATCTGTGTATCTACCTGCATCCCAGAACATCATGTTCTAAAATTCAAATTTACAAAATCCAAGTTATTTCTAAGAAAGACTGAGGCAATGGATAGTCACACGATTCAGAACTTGGGGGCATTCGCATCTGGGGTTACACATTTCACAGGAACTAGTAAAATGCTACTGAATGGTAGTTTTATGTTAAATGAAATTCTGGATCATAAAATAAAATCTTTGGGCAGAGCAAGATGGCCGAATAGGAATAGCTCCAGTCTCCAACTCCCGGCACGAGCGACACAGAAGACCAGTGATTTCTGCATTTTCAACTGAGGTACTGGGGTCATCTCACTGGGGAGTGCCGGACAATCGGTGCTGGTCAGCTGCTGCAGCCCGACCAGCGAGAGCTGAAGCAGGGCGAGGCATTGCCTCACCTGGGAAGCACAAGGGGGAAGGGAATCCCTTTTCCTAGCCAGGCGAACTGAGACACACAACACCTGGAAAATCGGGTAATTCCCACCCCAATACTGTGCTTTAAGCAAACTGGCACACCAGGAGATTATACCCACACCTGGCCGGGAGGGTCCCACGGCCACGGAGCCTCCCTCATTGCTAGCACAGCAGTCTGCAAT
>NW_016821745.1:979471-1112236 GCF_001698545.2 Rhinopithecus bieti | reverse complement strand
ATATAAATGATGAATTGATGGGTGCTGACGAGTTGATGGGTGCAGCACACCAACATGGCACAAGTATACATATGTAACAAACCTGCATGTTATGCACATGTACCCTAGAACTTAAAGTATAATAAAAAAATAAATAAAAAATAAAAAAATAAAATCTTATATGCATCTTAAAAAAAAAAAAAGAAAGAAATTCTGGCAGGTAGTTTTACTATTCCCAAGAGTGCTAGAACAAGGACTAGTACTGCCACAGATGGCCTCTTTCTTGCATTTTTTTAGTTCATTCTTTCCATGCAGAGCCTCCATGCACAGGCTTTTCTTCCTGACCGTCGTCCAGGGATTCCTGCAACCATTCCACCCCTCTTCAGCCCCTCTCCACGGGGGTCAGGGCTCTGAGCAGATAACCCGTTCTGCCCACCCAGAGCTGGGTTGCATGTGCAATGCCCTCAGCCTGAAGGCTCATCCTGGAGAAGAAGCAGAACAGGAGCTCCAAGTTACTGCAGATTCTGGGCCAAAGTGTCTTCTTTACAGGGGCCTGTCAAGCCAGGCCTCCACAGCTGTGCTTTGGTGACCTGCCTCAGCCACCCTGGAGGTCATCACAGACAGTCCACAGGTAAGGTGCGTTCCTGTGTGTGTCTGCCCGACATGTTCTTCAGCCCCAGGAGTATGCTCAGCCCATGTACGCAGGGCAGGCCAGAAACGCAAGGGAGCTAAAGCGCACACGACAGCCTCAACCACAGCCCCGAAGGGATGAGAGTTGTGAATAAATACCCCCTCCTCAGGGGGCCATCCTGAGGCGCGGTCCCCCCAGGGCCCCCACGGGATGAGGCCTCAGTGGCTGCAGCAGACCCTACCCAGAAGCACGGCCCCATCCACGGGGTCAGCTGACTTCACCCTCTGCCGTCAGAGTCTCCACATTTTTCACCGTTTTTTAACAAGGGGTCCCACAGGTTCCTTTTGCACTGGGCCCTGCAAACCAGGCCGCTGGCCCTGCTTACAGGTTGCTCGTGAGGCTTACTCAGATCCTCAGCTGAGGGGCTCCACCTGGGGAAACTCAAGTCGAGATGCCAGAAATCCTTCCTCACCTTTCCTTATGCCCCCCATCTGCCTCCTCCAGATTGCCTTCAGTCCTGCAGACATCACAGCATGCAGTGGTTGTGTGAGCTGTACAGTCCAATGTCTGTCTGCCCATTACTAAGAGCCCGGCTTCGATGAACGGAGGTTTGTGCGGACAACAGGGACTGCAGGAATACAAGAGGGTGGCCTTGACATTCCCTATTGTTCTGAGAACCGTCCAGCTCAGGGCCTTTGTGCCCCTGACCCTTCTGGAATGTTCTTCCATACACAGCACTACATGATACAGAGAAACGCAAGCTTGCACTCACACGGCTTCCACATCAGCCGGGGCTGAGTACTCTCATGAGGATTCCTGGCTTCCCCGTGATTTACCGCAGATTCCCTCTAAGCCGGAAATCCCCACATGCATGAAGAGCTTTTCCTTCCTTTCCATCATCACATGCACTCCTTTCCAGGGCACAGCTCTGCTCTAAAGGAAAACATGCCTTTCCTGCCTTTCCCACCACCCCTCAAGCTTTAGTGAGGCATGCTTCACAAATTAAAAACTGTACATATCCAAGACGTACAATGTGATGTGTTGGTGTGTATGTTCATATATAGTGAAATGATAATAACAATTATAGTGAATTCAAAATTAATTTCCAAAATGCATACTGTGTGTCACTGCACTATAATTAGGATGTTGTCACTATCCATTTGATTCTGCTAAACTGTAGAATCTATGAGGACAGAACTGTAATCTTACAGATATTCTATAGTCAGAAAAATTATATCAAATATCCAGTTTTGGCCATTTCCTGGGACAGTGTTCAATAATTAACTTGAGCCTGAGGAGACTATATAAAATCTTAACATTAGGGGCAACTGAAAAGGAAGGTTGAGATGGCTAAATTTTTTTCTTTTCCTGGGAAAATGCCCTATGTCAACTCCATATTCACTACATTATGGTTAATACTAATTTCATATCTTAAATCACTGATTCCATCAAATTTAACATGTATTTGATGATTACCTAGTATGGGTTCAACATTGGGCTAGACATTTAAAAAGTACAAGATACATTTACAATATGTAGTTCCAGCCCTCAAATAGTTATAAATCTGCCTGGGAAGGCAATTTGTTTACACTTGAACATTCTGGTTACATTTTTAAAAATCTATATGGACAATAATGTATACTGAAGGAGAACAATAGATGTTTCCTGAACACACTAGGCACACTCTTACTTCAGGGGCTTTGCACTCACTATTCCTTCTAGAATGTTCCTTCCTTAGGATACCTCCAAGGCTCCCTCCCTCACTCAAGTGGGGGTCTCTGCTGGAGTGTCCTGTGCCAATGGGCCCTCCCTGACCACAGTAGATGGCAACCTTCTACCTGTTGCCCCTGTCTCCCTACCCTACACTCATTCTTCACAGCACTTGTCAATCCTATTTTATTATTTATAAGTTATCTTTTTTTATTAGTATTTTCTGTCTTCCTCCTTCCCGTGAAAGCAGGGACTTGCTCTGTTTTGCTCATTCCTCTGTTTCTATCATCTGGAAGGTGGCCAGCTCATCACAGACATTCAATAAATATTTCTTAAATCAATGTCTAAGGGATGAATCACACAATGCAGGGTATTGCCCAGTCGGATGTCACGTGAATCAAGACATTTTTCAGGAAGGATTACAACTACCATGCAAATTGCAAGCTCCCTGGGAGGCGTAAGCCCTCCCTCCCAGCATCACCATCAGCATCGCAAGGTGTGCCACCAAACTCCACCGCGACTTGCTGATGTGCACGTGTATCTCAAATCAATTCTGGGTTTACGTGTATACAAACACACAGCCAGCTAAACACCTTCTAAACTCAGAACACTAATACCTAGACAGGTGCTGATTTCAGATGTTCATGCAATTGAAGCAAATGAATTCCATCTCTATCTGAGCCATATTTTCTAAAGACAGACTTCTTTTTCAGCATGGATTATAAAGAAGAAAAACACAATTACTCAGAAATCTAACATGCCTCATGTTAGTAAACCACGATGTGAATAGAAATGCCCAGGTAGTGTTAAGATTTGTTTCATTTGTTGTGTTTGTGTGTTATTGTTTGTTTCAGCCCAGGTCATTTATTGCATTCCCAGACTGAGGCTGGAATCTCTTGCATGTGTAATCCTCATTCCACAAAATAAAGAGCAGACATGCACTCTCCCAGAAAATCCTCCAGCGGCAGCAGCACGTGAGAGCCAATCGAAAGCCAGGCCTGGGCCTGTGGGAGGATCAGGAAATTGTGAAAAGAGTAGAAGGAGCAGGGACTTTGAAATCAGAGGAGGGTGAGGAACAGCCTCCCTCCCTTTCGGACTTTCCAGCTGCTGGACGTCTCCGAGCCTAGCCTGTCATTCTCAGAACATCTCGAATTCATCATCTCATCTTCCCACCCCACTTAGCAGCTGGTAGACACTGCCCTGTGTTTCATGATGTTAAACACACATGTGCTACCTCCACACTTAGCATGTATACCATCTTGTATCAGAGATGGCCACGTCTTGTATTTCCTAGAGCAGGGGTGCCCAGCTCCCCAACGATATGAGTCCGTGGCCTGTTAGGAGCTGGGCCACACAGCAGGTGGTGAGCAGTGGGCCAGTGAGCAAAGCTTCCTCTGTATTGACAGCCGCTCCCCATCACCTACATTACCGCCTGGGCTCCGCCTCCTGTCAGATCAGCAATGGCATTAGATTCCCAAAGGTGCACAAACCCTACTGTGAACTGCACATGAAAGGATCATGTTACTGTAATGCCTGATGATCTGTCACTGTCTCCCAGAAACCCCAGATGGAACCATCTAGTTGCAGGAAAACAAGTTCAGGGCTCCCACTGATTCCACATCATGGTGGGTTTTATAATTATTTCATTCTATGTTACAATATAATAATAATAATAGAAATAAAATGAACAATAAATGTAATGTGCTTGAATCACCTCAGAACTATCCCCCCTCCCTGTCCATGGAAAAATTGTCTTCCACGAAACTGGTCTCTGGGGCCACAAAAGTCGGGGAATGCTGTCCTAGAGGCTTTAAGGACCAAGTACACAGTGTAACCGATGTTGTATCCCATAGCCAGGTGGGCACAGCCTGCAGCAGCCACATTCTATAGACTGAGAATCAAAAGCACTTAGCAGGTACCCCAGCATCAACAAACACCACCCACTGGCACCCGGATGTCCTCAACGCACTCTTTGTCCACCTGACCAGATTTCTCTTCATGACACGGTAGAATCTTTAGCTAAATACTAACGAGAGAAAACATTTGTCCCTCTGGTTAAATATTAAAATGATCCTGCCAGATGTTCATTTCTAAACGAAACAATGGGAAGTGTTTTAGAAAGCATTCTCTTCACGGGGATGGAGGGAAGGCAATAAAAGGAAGCCCATGTCAAAGGAACCCACACACCAACCTAAGGAACAGACCAAATGTAGGTGGGCAATGAAGAAAGCATTGTGTGTGTCAGTTTCCATCCGTCTGTCTCCCCGCAGCCCCCACCTTCTGTCCTGGAGAGTTGTACAGAGAGGGCACATCACACCCACCCACTGGAAAATGGATAAATGTTGCGTCCAATTTCACTGTCATCCCACAGTGGAAACCCTGAGCTGAGGAGGGCTGTCAGGTCGGAAGGACAACGTTCTCTCCGCCGCTTTGATGTAAACCAAACTCTGGGTGCTGCCAAGGTGTGACTAATTCTTCCTTATTCCAGGCTTACCTTGTTGCATACTTTTTTTCATATAATTCTGCAAAGCTTTAAAACTGGGTTTAGAAAGTACAAGGGCAGGAAAATGTACCCACGAAATGCTTGACAGGATATAAAAATCCCCATACCCCATCCTCTCCCAGCCCCGCTGTAGAAAGCAAGTTTTATTAACACGAGGCAAGTGTTCAGTTTCAAGAGGACTCTGAGCATTAAAGCAGATTGTTTTATGTCTCTGACATGAATACTCCGGGTGGATGAACTATCAAGACCCAGGTTTAAGTGTGATTAATGCCTAGTACTTGGAAACCATCCAAACTTATTAAATCTGATGGAGTAAAACAGCATAACTTTCTCATATTATTTCCAAGAGATGTGATTAGGCTGAACGTGGCAGTGAATGGAACTGCAAGAATAAGCCACCATGCGGGGGAGGGGGAGCTCTGTTTTATTTACAAAGAATTAAAACAGAGTGGAGCGTTTTAGCAAGTACGGGCAGAGTTCGATCACCTCAACCCAAGAAGAGGGGTGAGGACTGAAAACAAAGTCAACACAACCTTCCTGTATATTCCGTGACTTGTCCACACACTACCGAGAGTAAGAGTTGACTTACTGGAAGAAAAAGAAAAAGAAAGTATTTGATAAATGTTCCCTTTTGCCCACCGCAAAATGAATATATCAGTACACACGTACACTTCACACACACACACACACACACACACACACACACAAGTCATTTTATATTCTGGTATGTAACAGAAGCATCGGAGATACATTCAATGCTCCCCCTTCCACACAGAAAACAGGAGCCATACAATCTTACAGTCCAGTCTGTCTACAGATCCAGGCAAGCGTGTCTGAAATTGATTACTGGTAGATGTCACGGCTTCGGGACCGTGCACGTTTGTCTTTCCAAGGTGTGGTGTGCTTCTCCAAGGCAAGTCGCTCCCAAGCACAATACCTATACTTCGTAAATTCCTTCGGTTCTGCTTTGGACAAAATAACATTCCACAGAAATGAACAAGAAAACTACATGGGGATGAATGAGCAGCCAACATCCAACAAAGAGGAACTTGCAAGGCCCCTGCCATGGACCAGGAGGCAGTTGGGGGCTGAGAGACTGAGCCTGGGTGGGGACGGCCTCGCCTTCCGGTCAAGTGCTCTTGGCCCGAAGACGCGGGGAGTGCAGCAGTCAATCCTCCAGGGCCATGTCCCTCAGCCCGGTGCAGACACGGCTGCATTAACACTGGACATCTAGACACTTGGACACTTGCATTTAGGGCTCTTATTGAAGAAACAGAAACATAACAAAAGTATTTATAATCTTAAAATCTGTCCATTATGATCCCAAGGCAAATCTGGGCTGTGGAGGGGAGAGAGAAGGTGACCCCCACTCCCCCACCACCAGTCTCTGCACTGATAGAAGAATAACAAATATTTAAAAATCTGCCAAACAACAAAGCTTCAATTTATTATACATGCTCATCTATTTAACTCAAAAAAAAAAAAAGAAAAAAAAAACCCTTGAAAGCCTGAGGGTGATCCAGCCCCTTTAATACCCAGGCCCTGAGCACGCCACAGATCAAGGCCCAGGCCCCAGCCTGCTTTGTCTGCGAAAGATGAAAGCCAGGCGCAAACAGGTGAAGGCTTTTTTGAATCATCACCTGCAATTAAGCAAAGGAAAACCAAGAGAAGCAGAGGTGAGCTGAACTCGCTTGAAAAAGACGCCCGCGGAGCAGGTGGATGCTTGCTGCGGATGGCTGCGGTGTCTGCTGACACTCCCAGATGACGAGCCCTCCCCGGGCTCCCTGCATGCACGGCAGATTGCCCGGTGGGAAGGGGGGGTGCACAGGGAAACACACAGGTGCACACCCAGACACATACACACACACACACACAGATACAGACAGACACACAGAGACACTCACAAACACACAGACACAGAGACATGCACAAACACAATGACACACACCCAGACACACACACAGATACAGACACACAGACACACTCAAAAACACACACACAGCTACACGCTCACAAACACACAGACACGGAGACACGCACACACAGACACACACACATAGATACAGACACACTCAGACACACAGAGACATGCACAAACACACACACATACAGAGACACAGACACACAAATACACACACACACATGTATCAAACACACAGACACATTCACCCAGACACTCACATGCACAGACTCATAAGCATCAGGACACACCAGGCACACACAGAGATACAAACAACAGCAGTGACACATAGCACAGCACCCAGGACATAACAAAGATTACAGAACACTCACAGTCAGCAAGAGACCACAGTATACAGATCCCACTCACAAACAGACAGACCACCACACAGGCGCACAGAAGACGACAAACAACAAGACACGAGTGACACACAGGAGTTACAGACACAAAGACACCACCAGATCATAGACACACTACAGTCGACACAGATACAGACAAGACACACACCACAAACCACACAGACACCACATCAGACCAGGACAGTGCACAACCCACACGACAGAATACAGTCATAGACACACAAATACACACAGATACAGATGCACTGCACAGAACCACCACAGACAAAATATATTAACGACACAGAGGACACAGAGGTATGCACAAACACAGACACACACAGATATGCACATAGACGCATACAAGATACAGGGACACATGCAGGTACGACAACACAGGAGCCGAGGAAAACACCACCACAAAACAGCAGATACACCCCAGACAAATACACAGATACACATAGGGTGTAACAGAGCAGAGACACAGAACACCATTTTACACACAGGTACACGACAGACACAAGACCTCAGCAAACAACTGACACAGAAGACACACAAACACGTGCACACACACAGGCACGCACTGAGCAGCACGAGACAGGGAGAAACACACTGACAGGAACACCATACACAGAGACAATAGGTGCACACAGAAAATAACAGCACGACTAAGCATACAGGACACTCACATATAGACACATAGGTGCACACACAGATATGCACAGAGATAGGGACACACATAGACACAGAGAGACACACAGATACACAGACACACAGATACACAAACACACATGGACACAGGAAAACATACATGCAGACACAGATACACACAGACACACATGCAGACACACAGACACATAGAGTCTAGCACAGAGACACACCCAGAGACAGACACACACACCGCATGCTGCATACTGCCTGTGTCTCACCAGTCACTCTTTCCATGCATTGTTTTGACTGGTTCCTCTCTTTCCACTCTTTTGGAAACTGTCCCAAACTCAAGTTTGCATGAGACTTAACTATTAATATTTGCATCTAAATGTTTTCTGTTCTCCTCCACGGAGACCCAGATTTCTAATAACCACAATTATTAAGGTCTTAGAGGAGCATTGACCCAGAATTTTCAGACCTGACTCATTCCACGAGAACAGTATTTCCTGAACGGAGCTCCTTCTCTCTGAAAGAGCATGGTGATTTTAATAAAAAGTCTAGTGCCATGTTATGCCTCTGTGCTGTCATTTTGACTTCTTGTAGAAAATTCCACTGTTTGAAAGCGTCTGGTGTGTACATTTTGGATCAACTCTTCTGCGGCAAGTGACGCAGCGCTGCTTACACCCATTCTGCCTCTAGGCAACTTCCTCTGCCAAAACTTCCTATTGCTTTCTCAGACGTGGAAGAAACCTCAGAGTCAGCAGCATATCTTGCTTATCCATTATATATATTTTAAAACATAATTTTTTTACCAAAATATGTATTGGCTTTAAAGGAGTTTACTGTAAAAAGGAAGCTCATCCTCACTAATGCAGGCTTCAAGTTTGTGTGATGCCAATGAGATGTCCCAATGACAGGTCTCAGATAAGTTCCAATTCCACACAGAAACCTCAATTGTACCAAAATGAATGAATGAGCAGGGGATAGGGCTGGCTTGTTGTATGATATTAGCTCAAAGCTCTTCATCGTTTTCTAAAGATCATTTGGAAGAAGATGGAAAAAGTCTTGCCTCTTTGCACCAGATCTGTTTAGAAGCTTCAAAAATTCCAAGTACTGCTTCCATATTTGGAAATCGATACCAAGAATCAATGCAAGCTTGCTTTCTGTCATGTGGAAGCCAAAGGTGAGGATAATGCATTTGACCAGCAGAGAAAATTGCTGTTTTTCGGCCTCTGAGAAGTATCTTCTCCAAGGTAAAGTAGCAGGAATGCTCCAAAATATTTCTTCAATCCTACAGTCAATGCAGACAACAGAGAACTGTGGTGGAATTAGATACACTTTGGCCTCATGCTGGTCTCCAAGGACGCTACCCCAAATCAAACTTTCTCACCTTTCTTCTTTTTGTCTCTCTCCAACCTCCTGTGGAACATGCTTGGTTCTTCTGTTCTTTCTAGCCCCGTCTCATGTTCCCTTTTACCCTCACTGTTATCAGTTTCTCAAGGCTCAAGCCAACATACCATTCACCTGTCTGTCTGACTCATAAAGAGTGACCTGGCCTGAGCATGGTGGCAGGTGCCTGTAATCCCAGCTACTTGGGAGGCTGAGGTAGGAGAATTGCTTGAAGCTGGGAGGCAGAGGTTGCAGTGAGCTGAGATTAGGCCACCGCACTCCAGCCTGGGCGACAGAGTGAGACTCCATCTCAAATAAAAAATAATAATAATTAAGAGTGACCCGACCGGCCGGGCGCGGTGGCTCAAGCCTGTAATCCCAGCACTTTGGGAGGCCGAGACGGGCAGATCATGAGGTCAGGAGATCGAGACCATCCTGGCTAACACAGTGAAACCCCATCTCTACTAAAAAAAAATACAAAAAACTAGCCGGGCGAGGTGGTGGGCGCCTGTAGTCCCAGCTACTCGGGAGGCTGAGGCAGGAGAATGGCGTAAACCCAGGAGGCGGAGCTTGCAGTGAGCTGAGATTAGGCCACTGCAGTCCAGCCTGGGCGACAGAGTGAGACTCCATCTCAAATAAAAAATAATAATAATTAAGAGTGACCCGACCATGAAGTCTTTGCCCATGCCTATGTCCTGAATGGTATATTGCCTAGGTTTTCTTCTAGCGTTTTTGTGGTTTTAGGTCTTAACATTTAAGTCTTTAATCCATCTTGAGTGAATTTTTTTGTAAGAGGTGTAAGGAAAGGCATCCAGTTTCAGTTTTCTGCATATGGCTAACCAGTTTTCACAAAACCATTTCTTAAATAGGGAATCCTTTCCCCACTGCTCGTTTCATCATGGTTTTCAAAGATCAGATGGTTGTAATGTGTGGCGTTATTTCTGAGCCTCTGTTCTGTTCTATTGGTCCTATATATCTGGTTTTGTACCAGTACCATGCTGTTTCTTGGCTTACTGTAGCCTTGTAGTTAGTTTGGAGCAACATCAAAAACAATGCGTAACCAAAAGCCCAAAAGTGACAAAATGGGATCTAATTAAACTAAAGAGCTTCTGCACAGCAAAGGAAAACTAGCATCAAGAGTGAACTGGAACCTACAGAATGGGAGAATTTTTGCAAATCTATCCATCTGACAACGCGTCTAATATCCAGAACTACAAGGAACTTAAACAAATTTGTAAGAAAAAAAAATCAAAAAATGGGAGAAGGATATAAAACAGGCACTTCTCGAAAGAAGACATTTATACTGCAATAAACTGAAAAAAAGCTCATACTGGTCATTAGAGAAATGCAAATCACAACCACCAATGAGATCATCATCTCATGCCAGTTAGAATGGCAATCTTAAAAAGTCAGGAACAACAGATGCGAAGAGGATGTGGAGAAACAGGAATGCTTTTACACTGTTGGTAGCAGTGGTAAATTATTCAACCCTGTGGAAGACAGTGTGGGCGATTCCTCAAGGATCTAGAATCAGAAATACCATTGGATCCAGATCCCATTACTGGGTATGATACCCAAAGGATTATAAATTGTTATAGTAATAAAAGACACATGGCACATGTAATGTTTACTGCCAGCACTGTTCACAATAGCAAAGACCTGGGAACCAACCCAAATGCCATCAATGCAGACTGGATAAAGAAAATGTAGCACATATACACCATGAAATACATGCGCCATGAAAAAGGATTGAGTTCATGTCCTTTGCAGGGAGATGGATGAGCTGGAAACCATCATTCCAGCAAACTAACACAAGAACAGAAAATCAAACACTGCATGTTCTCACTCATAAGTGGGAGTTGAACGATGAGAACACATGGACACAGCGAGGGGACCATCATACACTGGAGCCTGTTGTGGGGTGGGAAGCTAGGGGAGGCATAACATTAGGAGAAATACCTAATGTAAATAATGGGTTGATGGGTGCAGCAAACCACCATGGCATATGTATATCTATGTAACAAGCCTGCATGTTCTGCACATGTACCCCAGAACTTAAAGTAAAAAAAAAAAAAAAAAAAAAAAAAAAAACAGAAAAAACAAAGAGTGACCCAGCCTGAGTCAAATCAAACTTGCTGAGTTAAATAAAACTGGATTTTCTGGCCAGATCTGTGTCTTTAGTTCAGAGCCTGCAGGTCTCCAACCTTACTAAGCCACAGTGATCAAAGGGTCCAAAGAAATGGTCTTTTCAATAACTTTATTACTTGTCAAGGAAATGAATATGCAAACAGCACCATGTTGGATAAAATAATTTTTTTTCTTAAAACAAGTAAAACCAACATATCCAAAATAATACAATCTTCATTCTGAATCTGTTCTTTTTCTTCAGTCAAATACCATCTTAGCCACCACGGGTTTTATAGCCCAGCAAACAACCCCAAGTGACTTCTACATTCTTAACTATAGCTTCAAAATGTGAAAAACAGTAGCATTATATGAAATATTCAATTAAATGGGTGTTCCAGATAAAATCTTCAGGAGTATCTCGTGGAGGTGCCAGTTCCGCTTCCTGCAGATAGGAAATAGATGCTTTGCTCTCAACAAAAAGGAACTTGGAGAATTTGTCATCTCAAACTAAGTTGAATGAAGAAGGCATCGGGTAACTGATATTGTTTTCTCCCCTAGGTATGTGGGTCTCCTGGCTTGCCGGTAATGGGTAAATTGCACATAAATGGGATTAAGCAAAACTTCTACTCATGCCTGGGAACAAAAATTACCTGCTTTAGAAAACAAGGGATGCATTTGACCCATCAATTCCACTACTGGGTATCCACCCAAAGAAAAAGAATTTTTGATATATTAATTTCCTTTCCTTTAGATACATATTCAGCAGCGGAACTGCTGGATCATAGCATAATTCTATTTTTAGTTTTTTGAGAAACCTCCATATTATTTTTTTTAACAGTGGCAATACTGATTTACATTTCTATCACCAGCAACAAGGGTTCCCCTTTCTCCACATCCTCGTCAGCATTTTTTATTCTCTGTCTTTTTGATTTAAAATATTTTAACTGTCGAAGAAACAAAAAAAAAAGAGAGAGAGAGAAAACAAGGGATGGATTTCCCCTTAGTAATGAGCTCAGGCAAAGACTGACTAGAGCAGCCTCTAGTGTCCGAGTGGAGCTGGACCAAGTACTCAGCCCTTTAGGCCCCTCAACCACGGAATTCTGGGAGTCCCAGAGGCCATCCACGCAGCCGTCCCCCTGGGGATCTGAGATGTCAGGGTGTAATTCACTTCTCCATATTTGATTAACTTTGTAATCTCCAAGCAGCTGATTTCATTTGCCCTGTGTCGTTCAAGGTGATATCAACACATAGTATTAGGGTGAGAGCCGAGTCCTTTTCTCAGACACAGCTGCCTGCACCATCTTTCTCTCATTGCTCACTCTGTCTCATGTCTTTCAGAAGCAATCACTGTTTTCCTACATGTACATTTACAAATGCCACCTTCAAACCCTAGGAAAGCCAGACCCTGGCTATGTTCCAATAGCACCAATCCTCCCATCTGTCCCTGAGTGTGGGGACGATCAGGCAAGAGAACCATGAGACTCTTCACTGAGTATCTCATTGAACCTTCTCGGCCTCAGTTCCCCATCCGCAGCACAAGGCAACGTAACAGTGATGTGGACGCCTCCTTTCAGCAGTAACAATGTGTGGTTTCTAAGCAGGGGTTCCAATCACTCATCCCTGTTCTCTCTCCAGTAATTCTCCACAGAGTCTAGGTCAGAATGCAGAACTTCAGACCCTCTAAGTACAGCCACAGGAGTAACTCATGCCTGAGCTGGACGGAGAATCCCAGGAAAGGTGGGACCTGAGGTCTGAAGACCCGCGTCTCCTCCCCACCTGCGCCCCCCGTGCTCGTCCCAAACCAGGCTGCTCTGGCAGCATGAAGACGGCGCTGCGCTGATGGGGCAGCGGCTCCCAAAACTCTCGTAACTAGTGTCCAGCAGCAAGTGTCCGTGGGAAGGCATTGGAGGCAAGGGCTCGGGTCTGCAGCTGTGAAAAGCACATCTTTCACATGAGACCAGCTGCTACCTGCAGGCCTCCAACCCACGTCCCAAGTTCATGAGAACCACCTTCTAGCCAGGTTTCCAAGAAACTCAAATTACCTGGGCATCTTGGATTTTACCTGGCAACTTAGCATCTGACCTGGTCAGACCTGCTATCCCCACCCTTTCTCATGTTACCCTCCCCAAGTCACCATCAACCTCTCCAAAGCTCTGGAGAGAAAAGGGAGGAGAATAAACGTGTGTGGCCCTACTGCGGGCAACGTGACCGACACTCTGCTCTTTGAGGAAGAAAGGCTTGCTAGGGAGAAGTCACACATCCGGGCCCTCCCGCAGGTTGGTTCTAGGCCATTCCTTCCAAACACACCACCCAGCACCTCCTAAGTCCAGCTCCGTGCCAGGTACTGAGGGTGACTGAACAATGAACAGGCCGGGTGGGGCTGCGGGGATCCTGTCTCTGTGGGAGGCACCAAACAATAAGTAAACACCCCTTGCCTCCTGCCTGCCTTGTCCCCACTGACTCAGCTTAGAGCTACCTGGCCCCTGGGTCCCCAGTGTTCAGTTTCTTCAATAAGGCTGTGTTGTTCTCACAGGGAAATGCGTCTCTCGGGGAGCTTCGGGCAGTGCGTGCAGGAAGCCAGCTGAGGCCTGCACTGCACCTAGTGAGCAGGGGTCAGTCGCCCTGGCCGCTGACTGCCCAGTAGCTGTGCCCAGGGGATGGGGGCCTCTGGATGCCCGGTCTCTAAGCGCAACCAGGTAGGATGTGTGCATGTCTGCATTTACAAATTCATTACAAGATCAACAGAAGCAGGCCACTCACCCCTTTTATCAGCTCGTGCACGCTGGCTCTGAATTTGCCTTCAGTTCATCAGGCTATGGAAAATACACCGTTCCCCATGGTTGGGCACAAGGAATGTCCTCCTCTCTCCTGCTCACGTCATCTCCTGGCAGGCCTCCCACACTCCGGAACAGGCCTGAGAAGGAAGCCGCAAACCGCGTGTCACACGCCAACCCGGTGCAGGCCTGCGGTGCTCTGCGAAGGTCTGCACCCACCAGGCAGTCTCACTCCACCCAGGCCTGGCTATGACTATGGGGTCTGCAGGGCTGGCCTCACCCCTTGCTCGCGCTGTGGATGCTTGTCACACGTTCCAGAGCGAGGAGGCCAGGGCAGCCTGGGACTCTGCTGGGGCCGGGAAGTTCTCCGTTGGCAGGCGGGCGGGCGGGCGTCTTCCTCCTCTGGTCACTCTCTCTGGCGCCTGGTTGGAAATTCAGCATCCTCAGACACACACGCTCTCTTTTTAAAGCATCCATCCAGATCCAGACGCTTCAGTCTCAGCACGTGTCCATCATTCACTTCTGACCTCCAACATCCAGGACGCCCAGCCCACTCGCCAAGGCGGTCTTGGCCTTTTCTCCCCCAAACCACCTCGTAATGGACACGGGTAGGAGACTTTGCAGGAAAGATGTGAGCCTTCGGCTTTATCCACTCAACAAGCACCCATGGCGTCCTGCACACTGTGGGAGTCCGGGATTGAGCAGAAGTCATTCCTCAGCGATCAGAAGCACGGGAGGTCTCGAGGCAGCTGCTAGCGCCCGGCCGCAGAGAGGCGGTCCCAGGGGAGTCCTGGCACACGAAGAATGCTACCTGTGTTTCAAGGTCAGGGCAGCTCCATCAAGGAGGGGCACTGGCTCCAGAAGTTGAAGGAGAGAGTTGAACGCACGACACAAGGCAGGGACTTTGCAGGTGGGAGAGGCAACCCCCGGGCAGGCGGGCAGTGCTGGCCACATGGGCTGCAGGGAAGATGCAAAAGCAATGTCAAGGTAATGGACACGTGCTTTTCAAAAATAAAATGTTTACTTCAGAATAGTTTTAGATTTAAAGAAAAATTGCAAAGACAGTACCCCCACTCGGCTTCCCCCAGACTTAACATCTTACGTCGCTAGAATCCGTCTGTTACAACCAGGGCCCCAGCGCTGCTCCATTGCTGCCAGAACTCCAGACCATCCAGGCACCACTGGTCCTCCCACCAACGTCCTTCTCTGGTGCAGCTGTCATGACACTGACATGTCTCTTTAGCCACCTCTCTGGAACAGTTCCTCAGTCCTTCCTGGGTTTTCATGTCCTCCTCTGTTTTGAGAGATATTGACTGTCCCACGATGGGGGTTTGTCTGGTCTTACTCTCACCCTCAGACCGGCTTCGCAGTCTTCCCCAAAGACCAGGGACACTCTTCCCCAAAATGCATAACCCGGTTTAACTATGCGAGTGAGGCTGGACAAAGTCCCATGGAGGGACGGTCAGTGTTTCTTCTCGTCCCACCTCAGGATAGGGTGCACAGGGAGGTCTCGAGGAGAAGGTGGTCTTTCAGTGAAGCCCTAAGGGGGCTAAAGTGAGACAGGTTGACAGCTGGGAGGGGAAGAGCCCTGAGGCTGCAGACGGCCAGTACAGATGTCCTGAGGCAGCAGCGGGGCATTTGGGACTGCAGCAGTTGGCCCAGGGAGATGGAGGCAGTGTCTGGACAAGGAGAAATGCAGCAAGTGAGATGAGAGAGACACCATGGGCCAAGTCGTAAACAGTCTTGCAAGAAATAAGGATTTTTTTAAAAGTTTCTGGTGCAAATGAAAGACAAAATCAGAACAATGGTTAGCATGTATTAGAGGCAGCCACAACTGCTGCCCCACCCTTCTGGAGTCTGCAAGAATCCCCCGCTTGACCCTTCTGGAGTCTGCAAGAGTCCCCGCTTGACCCTTCTGGAGTCTGCAAGAGTCCCCGCTTGACCCTTCTGGAGTCTGCAAGAATCCCCCGCTTGACTCTTCTGGAGTCTGCAAGAATCCCCCGCTTGACTCTGGGTAGGGACCAACAGATTCTGTGGCCTTTGCCTTCTGGCTCAGAAACTTAAAGGATTACCAGGTGCAAAGGACTCTCCCCCAACCTAGTTGAGCTGAGTCTATAAGAGTATTTCTCCTGGAAATTTGGCCAGGCGCAGTGGCTCATGCCTGTAATCCCAACACTTTGCAAGGCTGAGGCAGGTGGATCACTTGAGGTCAGGAGTTCAAGACCAGCCTGGTCAACATGGTGAAATCCCGTTTCTACTAAAAATACAAAAATTAGCTGGGCATGTTGGCACGTGCCTGTAGTCCCAGCTACTCAGGAGGCTGAGGCAGGAAAATCTCTTGAACCCAGGAGGCAGAGGTTGTGGTAAGCCGAGATCTCACCACTGCACTCTAGCCTGGGCAACAGACACTCCATCTCAAAAAAAGAAAAGAAAAGAAAAAGAAATTTGAGCCAATCAATACAAAAGGAATCAGGCAGTGAGAGGTGGGCACCAGGCCTAGGAGAGCTTAAAGACTGGGGCCAGGCTGGCCATTCTAGGTCATTCTTTAGCAGAGGAAGCCGGTCTACCAGATGAGAGGAATGCAACTAAGACGTTACAACAGGAGCCATTGTTTTAATTCCTGGCTGCGTGATCCCCACTTTCAGCTTCCAGGGGATCCAGCTGTCCTTCACTCCCTGTCTTTGGCTTTCATGAGTTCTTCTGCTCCTTAAAATAAACCCCCTTCCCCATCTTAACTAGCCTAAGGGGTTTCTGGGTTTTTGCAACTAAAAGCACTCTGACTATAACAGGAAGAGTGGGCCAGCAAGTGTACGTGGGACAAAGTAGAGGGAAGAAGACAGGACACAGGTGGCCCAGCTCAGGAGTACCTTTGCAGTGACACACAGAGGCACTTCCTGCATGCCATGTCCCCTCTCCATGCCACATCACTCAGGTCACCAACAACGTGATATTGCCCCATGGCACCAAAAAGTGTGAAATAAACTCACCCCCACTACAGTGTCAAGGGTGTAATCCATCATTATTTCCACGAAGCACTGAGTTTCTTCAAATGAATCCAGGAAATATAATGCCTTCACCCTTTGGAAGGTGTTCCTCAGGGTAGAATTCCAGAGCACCTGGAGATGGAATATGAATTTGAGCAGGTGAGCCTTTTGAGTACCATCACTCAAATCCCCCCATCTGCAGGATTCTGTGGCCACTCACAGGTAAGCTCGGTTGGACTGCACCCCAATATTAATATAATGCCCTTCATTAGAGGCAGGAATTCAGCAAAAGAAGAAGTCATGTTGAACACTGTCTGTATTAATCTGTTTTCATGCTACTAATAAAGACATACCTGAGACTGCGTAATTTGTAAATAAAAAAGAGGTTTAATGGACTCACAGTTTCACACGGCCTGGGAGACCTCACAATCATGGTGGAAGGTGAAGGAGGAGCAAAGGCTTGTCTTACATGGCGGCAGGCGAGAGAGAAATAAAAGCCAAACGAAGAGGGAAACCCCTTATAAAACCATCAGACTTCATGATAACTCACTCACTGTCACAAGAACAGTATGGGGAAACTGCCCCATGATCCAATTATCTCTACCTGGTCCAGCTCTTGACACATGAGGATTATTACAATTCAAGATGAGATTTGGGTTGGGACACAGAGCCAAACAATATCATTGCCATAAGGATTTTAACTAAATCTCAAGCTTTGATCACAAATGTAAAAAAAAAAAAAAAAAAAAAAAAAAAAGAGTCTTGTTATAAAACAATCTCACCAATTTATTATGAGGCAGCCTTTCCTTTGCACATACACCCAGGAACAACTAATACAAGATCTAGAAGTCTGTTGAAATGCATACTCCCCAACCAGACCACAAGAATCATTATAAAGTATGTATCTGTGCTGGTCTTTAGATATCATCAAATCCAGTTTATCTGCGGGAAATGAAATACCTGCTGGGCTGAGATGAGAAATTACTTAAAATCTAGGTCCCACAATTTCCAAACACTGCTCACTACTCACACTCACTCATGAGCTCACACACCCACCTGACAGCAAATTCATGTGTCCTCACCAATGTCAACTATATAATAAATCATTTTTCCACTTCCTTAAGATGACATTTACTGATCCAGATCAAATATTCCAAATGGTCATTCACATCCTCCCTTTTTCCACATCTGCACAATTATATCCATAGTCTTAGAAAGAAAAATACCCTTTCTTCCTCTCGAAAAAGAAAAGTGAGCATTCATAGGAAAGAGGAGTGTCCACTGTCCATTTATTCAGTCAGTGATGGTGCCAGCTCTCTCAACCAAAGAGGCAAGGTGTGCATCATTGGGCAACGTTTGGAAGACGCTCCTCTCAGTTTGTCACCATCTAAGCCAGAACAAAGGCTACTGTGTCCCAGATGTAATATCCAGACGAGGTGAACACAATTTCAAGACTATATCCCCACATATGGCTTTCTTTATTCTTTGTCTTTAACCTCTCCATTGAGCTTCCCTCTCTGCCTACCAGGTTGCACAGGTCACTTTCATCTTAAATAATACAACAGCTGCCCTGTCTTCCCTTCTAGCTATTGCTCTCGCTCTCTTGTATATGCCTTTTTAATTTCCAACAACCTGGTTTTGAGTTTTTGTGAGTTCCAGTAACTTGCCCATGTTCAGTCACACCACACCGTCTGTTCCTCCCTCTCTGTTCTCACTGCCTGCACCTTGCCACCTTCTCCAGCACGACCTCGACTGCTCCTCATGTGGCCCCATCCCCTTCCTCTCACTGTGGCTCACCCATTTCACACATTCGCCCCATTCCTCAACCTGACACACCATTCAGGCAACTTCTAAAGCAACCTAGTTTCACTATGGTGGTCTGAGAATATTAGACATTTTCCCTCCACAGAAAACATGTACCAAATGAAAAAAAAAAAAAAAAATTAAACACATCCATTTTGATGCACTGGAAAACAACCAAAGGCAGGTAACAACTTGAAAACTGTTTACTTACAGAAAGCCAGCCTGCACCAGGTAAGACTGGTGAACCTGCAGCCTTCCTTCCTGGGGCATTCCCACACCACCTCTCACTAGATCAGGTAGGGAGGGTGTGCAGCCTTATGGTCAGAAGCCACAGAGTCTGTAGCTTCTGACTAGCTGGTTCAGTCAGTCAGATGAGATAAGAAATTACTTAAAATCCAGGTCCCACAATTTCCAGTCAGACACTGCTCACTACCCACACTCACTCATGAGCTCATACACACACCCATGAGCTCACACACACACCTGACAGCAAATTCGTGTGTCCTCACCAATGTTCAGGGTGGGTGGCAAAAGCAGCTAGAGATGTAAGAAGGAGGTTGTGGAGGGAAACAAGCTATGAAAGAGCCGAGATGTGCTCATTACATGTCACTGCTGCCAAACTACATGCAGAAGATGTTGGAAAAGTCTCTCAAAATTACACGCATGAGACACTTGTGATGTTGCCGTGTCTTTGAATACATCCTGCAGTCCACACACAGCCACATGGTAGAGCAGAAGCCTTCCTGGCTTGAATGGAACAGCATGACCTCTACTCAAATCATTGGCTGACTGCTAGCCTATGTAGGCACTGGGAGACCACTTGGGAGCCAGGCCATAAAGAAAGTGAAAAGAAAAACAAAATAAAGATATTAGTGGCTGCACACACAGTGGAGACACTTTGCATTTTGAGTCTAGGCAAGCTAATTTTCTACACCCTCAGAGGAACAAACCAGAATTCATAGTCATTTCAGTGTAGTACTTAAAATGTCCAGTTTTCAAACACAAATTATAAGACATGCAAAAAGAAAATAAAAGTATAACCCATACTCAGGGAAGAAAAACAAAAACCAATCAATATAAAGTGAGTCCAAGAAGGGCCAGAAGTTGAACTTAACAGACAAAGATTTGTAAAAAGCTATTGTAAATATGCTCAACAATTCAAAAGAAAATACATCCAAAGGATTAAAGTAAATGTGCTGAACATGACTGAATAGGTAGAGAACAAAATATTGGAAACTATATAATAGAACCAAACAGAAATTCTAGAACTGGAAAGTAAAATAACTGAAATAAAGATTTCACCAGATGGGCTCAGCAGCAGCTATGAGGTAGCAGAAGAAAAAAAAAATCAGTGACTTAAAGAAAGATCAGTAGAATATACTCAATCCAAAGAACAGAGAGAAGAAAGACAAAGAAAAATGAATAGAGCCTCACAGACTGCAGATCAATGTTAGACATACCAACATACATGTAATTAGAGCCCCAGAAATAGAGGAGAAAAGAAGAGAAAAAAAAATTTGAAGAAATAGTGTACAAAAACTTCCCAGATTTGGTGAAAAACACTAACTTACAGATCCAAGAAACTCACCAACCCCAAGTAAGATGAACAATAAGAAAGCCACAATTGGACACATTATAGTCAAACTGCTGGAAGCCAAAGTTAAAGAGAAAATCTCAAAAGCAGCAAGAGAAAAATAACATATTACATATAGAGAAACAAGGATACAATTTAAAGGTAATTTCTCACCAGAAACAATGTGGCCAACAGACATGACATATTCAAGTGCAAAAAGAATAAAACTATCAACCAAGAAGTCTATATTCAGTTAAACTATCATACAAATATGGTAATGAAATTAAAACTTTTCTGGATATGAAAAAATAGATAGAGGCCAGGCGTGGTGGCTCACGCCTATAATCCCAACATGTTGGGAGGCTGAGGCAGACAGATCACTTGAGGTCAGGAGTTCCAGACCACCCTGGCCAACATGGCAAAATCACATCTCTACTAAAAGATACAAAAATTAGCCAGGCATGGTGGCATGCACCTGTAATCCCAGTTACTCGAGAGGCTGAGGCAGGAAAATAGATTGAACCTGAGGGGCGGAGGTTGCAGTGAGCTGAGATTGCATCACTGTACACCAGCCTGAGTGACAGAGCAAGATTCCATATTAAAAAAAAAAAAAAAAAAAAAAAAAAAAAAAAAAAAAACAGAGTTTGTTGCTATTAGAACTTCACTACAAGCAATGATAAAAGAATTCCTGTGGGCTGAAGGAAAATGACACCAAATAGTAACTCAGATCCACAGGAAACAATTAAACACATCAGAAATGGTAAATACAAGTTATAATCTGCATAAATATACAAGAATATATACTTTTCTTTTTATCTCTTAATTTCTTTTAAAGAGTGTTTAAAGTAAAAAATATATACTGTGTTGTTGAATTTTAACATATAGGAATGTGTGTGTGCATGTGTGTGCATATGTGTGTATGTATATACATATGTGTATTATATATATTTTAATTCTAATTGTATACATATAGATTTTATACATATATACATCATGCACATATACGTTATACATACATATGTATATGTAGGTGTGTGTGTGTATCAACAACAGCACAAAGAAACAGAGGAGAAAATGAAGCTGTACCAGTGCAAAGTGCCTATATTTTACCAGAAGAAAGTCAGTATCAACTTGAAGTAGATCGTGATAAATTTAAATACTTATATAATCCCTAGAACAACTACAAATAATTTTTAAAGCACACAAAGAAATATAGCTAAGAAATCAATAGAGGTATAAAAATGTTCTGCTTAAATATTAACACAAAAGAAGGAAGAACAAGAGAGCAAAATGACAGACATGAATCTAAGCATATCAATAATTACATTAAATATAAATTTACGTGCCACTCCAATCAAAAGGCAAAGATTTTGAGACTAGATCTAACTGTATGCTTTCTACATAAGACATATTTTAAATGAAAGCTACAAAGACAGTAAAAGTGAAAAGATATGCAAACTGTACATATGAGAGCAGTAGATTGGCTGTGTTAACACCACACAAATAGTTTTAAGCTAAAGAATATTACTCAAGACAAAGAGGTACATTTCATAATGATAAAATGTCCAATGTAGAAGAAATATATAATAATTTAGGCATATATGCACCTAACAATAGAGCTCCAAATACAGGAAGCAAAACTGACAGATTCAAAAGAAGAAATAGACAACTAGTTATAGCTAGATGTTTCACTACTCCTCCCTCCATGATTTATAAATCAAGTAGATAGAACACCAGCAAGAACATAGAAGACTTGAGCAACACTGTCAAACAATTGACATCTGGAAAGCACTCCACTCAGCAACAGCAAAATACACATTCTTTTCCAACACACAGGGAACATTCACCAGGATAGACCACATCCTGGGATCAAGCAAGTCTCTATACATTTGAAGAGACTGAAATCATGAAGAGCGTGTTCTCTGACCACAGCAGAATAAAATTTTAAATTAAAACAGAAAAAATATTCTGGTAAATCCCCAAATATGTGGAAACTATACACACAATGCTTATACATAATCAACAGGTCAAAAGAGACATCATAAGGAAAATATGTCTTGAACAAAATGCAAATGAAAACACAACATACCAAAATTTGTGAGCCATAGCTAAAGTAGTATGCACTAACAGCCTATGTTAGAAAATAGGAAAGTCTATAGTCAATGATATGAAATGCAATTTTAAGAAGCTAGGAAAAGTTCTAATTAAACCCAAAGTAAGAAGGAAAGAGATCATCAAGATACTGTAGAAATCAATGAAATGGACAACAGGCAAGCAATAGTTAAAAATCAATGAAGCCAAGAAATGGTTCTTAGAAAGATCAATAAAATTTACAAACCTTTACCTAAGTTGATGAAATCATATACATACATTATCGCTGAATGTGGAAAATGGAAACAGTTTTGGCAATTTCTTATTAAGTTAAACATACACTTACCAACAAACCCATCAATCCCACTTCTAGGCATCTACCCAAGAAAAATGAAGAAATACGCCCACATTAAAACTTCTATGTGAATGTTCATAATAGCATCATTTATAATAGCCAAAAACTGGAAAGAACCCAAATGTCCATCAACTGGTGAGTAAACAAAATGTAGTATAACCATGCAATGAAATATTATTCAGCAATAAAAACAACTAAACTCTTAACATATGCAGCAGCGTGGGTGACTCTACCACATCATGCCCCAGAGGGAAGCCAGTCATAGGAGACTCCATACCATATGATTCCCTTTACAGGAAATTCCGGGAAAGGTGAAGCTATCGAGGGAGAAAGCAGGTCAGTGATTGCCAGAGGCTGGGGTAGGAGCTGGAATTACCTGCAAAGGGACAGGGGGGAATTTGGGGGGTGATGGAAGTATTCTGAAACGTTATTGCGGTGGTAGTTGCAAGACTTCACATTTATCAGAACCCTATGAATAGTACACTCTAATGGAGTGAGGTGCATTTTAGGTAAATTATACATCAATAAAGCTATGGTGTGTGTGTGTGTGTGTGTGTTCACGTGTGTGTGGGAAAAACCCCCATATTGCTTACTGAGTAAAGGACACTTGTGCTGGGAACCCGGGGCCTCTGCATCCTGGCCCTGTGTGGTCCCATCTCACTCACCTGCTTACCCATTTTTGTCTTCCACAGACCCATTCATTTGGTAACCGCAGACATCTTACACTTTTCAACCCCAAATGATTTGCATTTCTGATCCAGTGACTTCAAATCCCATTCCACCATCTCTACCCATTCAAACCCCAGGACTTTGTCAAGACCATTCCAATTTTTTGTCCTGTGTTCCATGTCCCGCCTTCCGATGCTCCTCACCCTCCCATCCACCTCTGCTCTCGAACCTTCCAGAGCATGGAACAGCGTTTCCCTCCTTCGAATGTCAAGGACAACCTGCACTGACTGTGTTGCTCCTCACTGTGCACCGCGTGCCATTGTTGTTTGTGTTGAGGCATTGGATTTCCCTTGCAGAGGGCTTGCTAGAGTAATTATTGTCATATTCCACATAGCATACACTATCACACGAGTTTGCAGACAGAAGACACTCAATAAGGATTTGTGAACAAGCTTTTGGGTATGCCGGCTGCGTGACCTTCTTCCTTCAGGGTGCTTTTCCATCCTCCCAAAGTGCAGAGTATTTCATGTCTCTCCTGGTCCCACATATTCTAATAGCTCAGAGCTGAGGACTTGCAATGTCTAACAAGATTAGAAGGGTCTCGAAGTGCAGGGCAGGGCTTTAATGTGTGGCCCTGCTAACTCCCAGTGGCGGTCTTCAAGATGAAATAGACGTATCGCATCGAGTGAAACAGTTGTTACGCTCGCCTCAAACAAGCAGGACATAGATGAAAAAGAGAATACAGAAGCTGTTTCCCAGTCATGCCAGATCTCTCCACTGTGCCTCTCTTACATCGATTTCATTTCAGTTTGAATCCCAGATGTTTTCCCAAAATTAACACTTCTTTGTTTCTATGACATTGGCTTTCCCAAGAAATCATTCACAAGGCATTATTTTTACTAAGAAATTTAAAGGAAAAAATTAACTTGCCCAGATGCTCGGGCCGGACAGTGAGGTTTGGAAAGTTGAAAAGTGAGTTTGACTGTTTGATTCCCTCAGGCGACCGATGATCTCTAAGGGGCCTTATAATTATTAACGCTTGTTCTTCCCCCACAAAAGCCTTCAAGAACAATGTGAACCACAGGCAGGGGAAGGCAGTGGCAGTTTGGGGTTTCCTGAGTCCCTGAGGGAGAGGAGCCCTTCCCAGAACAAACCAGTGGGGTTCAGAGCTATGTCAGATAAGGGAAGGCAACAGAAACTCCATAATGCGAGAAGAGTCAGTCAGGATCCAAGCAAGCGTGTTCTTTCGCATCCAAGAGACATTTCCCCCAGACCCCTAGGGAAGAAGAACTGCGAACTCATACTCCATCCCACAGTCGGTATTCCCACAGGTTGTCGTGCGGACTGTCTCACAGCTGAGGACACAAGCCCTGGAGGCCATTGTCTGGCTCCAATCCTAGCTCCTAGACTTCCCATCTGTATAACCTCAGGAAGGCGCTCAGTCTTGACTCAGTTTCCCTCTAAGAAATGGGGACAATGACTGCACTTAACCCCACTGACGGCTATTAAGTCTTGCAACCATCTTAGACCAGTGCCCGGCACAAAGTCGGCACTCCATAAATGCCACATGCTAACGCTGCCATTATTGTTGTTAATGCTCACATTCGCGCTTTCCATTCTCACTGCACTGCGCAGGCTCACCCAGCCTCATCGGGACCTTCGGCACCAGCAGGAGGTTCCACGCAGACAATGCCGGGCACAGCTGCAAGGAGCACCCACACTGGAGGGGCCCATGGGGCTTTTTCTATAAAGATTCTGCTGCACAGACCTGGAGAGGCTGGAGAAGCCGAACCCCATTGAGAATGTTGTTTTCACAAAAGCCGTTTGCCTTCACATTGGTTTGCAGCACATGACACTAACTCATTCAAGGTCAGAGCGACCAGACTCTCAACCCTTATTTTCGTTTGCTTGTTTTGCTTTTTTCTTTTCTTTTTTTTTTTCTGCATTATCCATTTTGTTTACATTTCTGTTGGACATGACCTTAGGTTGACTGTCATTTCAGTCATGATACTGAGCGTCTAAAGTCCACAATCCTTTTTTAAAACCATTTCTACTCATTTGCTTTTCCTTACAACTCCACAGCCCAACCGCAGGGTTCTCCAACCAAAACCCTTCCTGGCCTCCTCCATCCTAACAAAACCTGAGTCAAACATGAAAGGAAGGTGGTCGGTGAAGCTAAGGGGAGTGATTTGTGTCCGTTCCATAAATCAAGACTGTCGCCTTTTGAAAAGGGGACGTGTCGCGCATCTGACAGCCTGATCTTTCAAGGACAGAGTGTTTCCAGGAAATTCTGAGCACATATGCAGGAAGCAGTCATCTTTTCCTCCTGTCCAGCCTCCCACCTCTTCCTCTTCCTCTAACTGCCTCCCTTGCTTCCAGGCCAGAGGTTCAACCCTTCCTCACCATCCCTGCCGAGGGAGGCTGTGTAGGAGGCTATGAGGGAGGCACATGAGAGAGGCTATGTACGGGAGGCCCATGAGGGAGGTTGTGTGAGGGAGGCTGTGTGGGAGGCTTTGTGGTAGGCTGTGTCAGGGAGGCTGTGTCAGGGAAGTTATGTCGGGGAGGCTGTATGAAGGAGGCTGTCATGGAGGCTGTGTGAGGGAAGCTGTGTGAGGGAGGCTGTGTGAGGGAGGCTGTTTCTGGGGGGCTGTCAGGGAGGCTGTGTGGGAGGCTGTGAAGGAGGCTATGTGAGGGAGGCACGTGAGGGAAACCTGTGAGGGAGGCTGTGTGAGGTAGGCTGTGTGAACAAGGCATGTGAGAGAGGCTGTACCGTGTACCAGAGGCCCATGAGGAAGGCTATGTGGGAGACTCTGTGAGGAAGGCCTGTGAGGGAGGCTGTGTGAAGGAGGCTTTGTGAGGGAGGTCTGTGAGGGAGGCGTGTAAGGGAAACTGTGTACTGGAGGCCCACGAGGGAAGCTGTGTGAGGGAGGCTCGCCAGCAAGCACACCTCTGAAGGACTCTGCCTGTGGGGCAGGCAGGAGGCCATGTCCTTGTGATGGCCACCATCACCACATTCATGGCAGTGTATTCACAATGGCCACAGGTCTGTCAGCAGAGGAACACACAGGCAAATGGTGGCTCTCCACACCAACCATCTCAGACATCAATAACAGAATATTTTATGAATGTAATGGCCTGGTGGACATCCCAGAGGGACTTCAGAGCCATAATGAGCTCTTGGATTAAAATGACTAGCAAAAATGGACTTCAGATGAAATACTCGTTGTAGTTAAGTAAATTAACAAAATTTAATTAACTTTGAATACACAATGACACTGAACAATATCAAAAATATACACTAAGATGATGAGAAAGATAAAAGCCTCTGTGCATATTTAAAATGGCCACAACCTTTCTGACCCACACCTCATCCACACGCGCGGGCTCCATCCCCGCCTCTGGAGTATGGGCAGGGCCTATGACTGCTGGGCGGACAAGAGGGACAGAAATGATGGCCCAGGTCTGGGCCCAGGCATTGGGATAACGGCAGTATCCACCTCCTTCTCACAAAATCCTTGCTCTAAGGGAGGCCAGACACCATGTGAGACCCTTGGCCACCCAGAGACCACCATGTGAGGAGAAGCCCCTGCCAGCCAAGTGGACAGGCTGTCTGGAGGCAGCAAAGCCCCTGGCCAACCCCAACTCTTCCAGTCACCCCACCCTAGAGGCCAGAGAGGCAACTGACAAAGCTTCTAAGATGTTCCAGCACCCGAAGCTGCAACTCAAGAGGAACCAAGAGCCAACAGGCATGAGAGAGGTTCCACAAGGGACCCCAGTGAAGCCACCCCTGACCCATCCAGCTGCTCAAGCCACCCCATCAACCACAGGGCAGACACCAACCAGCCCTGTTGCACCCACCTGGACACCTGGACACCAGGACACCTGGATGCCTGGCTTACAGCACCGTGAGCATGACAGGGTTGTCGTTTGATGCCACTGGTGTTGGGGTTATGACACATCAAGAGAAAAGCAGAACAGATCAAATCCGGGCTACAGAGTTTCTACATAGATGGGCATATTCGGATTCAGATGTGCACGGTAGGCCCGCTGTTTTTCAGATGTGCACGGTAGACGCGCTATTTTGCCTACATGGCAGGCATTCAGTGTGCTTGTGAAGGGATGATAGTGGCCAGTGGAGATCAAGGGAGGTGTCAATCTCCCCAACATAAGTGTCCTTTGAGAAGACAGATGGTTGGTAAATGCAAAGCTGATTGCTCATCAGGTTCCTGGTGTTTTTATGTATGAGTTCCCCTTCATTTCCTGGTGTTTTTATGTATGAGGTCCCCTTCGTTTCTGTTTCTCTGTCTGTTTGCCTGTTTGTTTTGGCCTGACACTGAAAAACAAATTGTTGATTAATAAGCAGAAGAAGATAAATGTGTCTAATATTTTTCTTACAAATATTTTCTAATCATCTCACCTGCATAGTTACTTTCCCAAGACACCTGTTAACCTCTCACAGATCACTCCCCTCTGTGAAGCTTGGTTTGGGAAATGCTGCACTTAGGTGGTCAGAGAAATTAAAGATCCAGTAAGAAAGGCATGGAGTGCTCGGAGAGATGACGCCTAGTGAGGAGGAAACTCAAAAATGTTTCAGAGAACAAAACCAAGGAGGATGTCACCAGAAGAACCACAAGGACAGCACAGTAAGGACCAGAACAATATCACAGTGAGGCCCTGGGGGACATCGCACTCAAGACTTTGGAAGAAAACACAGTAAGGGCCTATGAGGACATCACAGTAAGCCTAGGAGGACCTCAAGCAAGGACCTAGGAGGACGTCACAGCAAGGACCTAGGAGGACATCACAGCAAGGACCTAGGAGGACGTCACAGCAAGGATCTAGGAGGACATCATAGCAAGGGCCTAGGAGGATGCCACTGTGAGGTCCTAAAAGGACAATGTGGTAAGGACTAGGAGAACACTGTGGGAAGGCCTTATGCAGCAAAGAGTATGATGAGAAAAGAACAAAACAACAAACACATCACAATTAAGCACTATTGATCACTTAGTTCATGTCAGTGAACTGTGTAAGCCCGTTCCATACACCATTTCAAGGGACAATCATGGAATAACATTCCCATTTTACAGATAAGGCAAGGAAGACTTAGAGTATGGCTTCACTTGAGTCTAGGCCCATAGGCCCCTGCAAACCTTCAAGCCCAGTGCTGAAGAAGCGGAGGGCGAGTGGCAGGAGGGGCTGACTTTTCCAAAACAAAGTTTGTGTGTGTGACAGTTCTCTCTAGATCTATAGAAAACATAAAGGGATGAGACAGGAGGATGAGGGTGCCTCCGGTGTGGCCTGCAAAGATGAGCTCCAACATAAATCACACACGATTTGGGGAAAGAGAGCACTCAAGTATCCTAATGCCAACAATATGGGGAAAAGTGTCAACGCATTTGCTATTTACATTAATAATGTCCACTGATAAATTTCCTTGTGTTGTCGCAAAGAAAAGGATGTTTCTACAAATTTATCTTATTAGATTTCCATCGTAAATGCAAGCTTTACCCCTTTTTTCTCCTTCCCCATCTCATGTGTGCTTTGAGTTATTTGAAATGTGTTCCATTATGCTAACTTTTTTTTAATCTGCTGCCTTCGCGGGCCTCTTTGCTTTCCGTATTGAGTAGATGTATTTTTAGCCTCCTAATGCTATTGATTTCATTACTTTTAATTTAAGGATCTGTACTTGACCTTTTTTGACCTTATGTTCAAAACCAAAGTCTTCATTTGTTCACCTTAAAAAAAAAAAAATCATAACAGAGTTTTCTTTGATTATTGGCCAAATCATGTGACTAACGAAAAACCAGATGTCAGACACAAAGCTACTAAATATCAAATAGGTTATCAAACAAGAGGAAAATGCAAAGATATGAAGGTTAATGCAATCCTATCTTTAGACAAACTCATTTTTTCCACCCTAGTTAGAGACAAAAATGTCAATCTAATAGTAGAAATACATCAAGAGTGTTTATTATCTGCCTGATCCTAGGGCTATATATAAAAGTAATTCTGTGACCTTGTAAAGTATCTTGACAGCAGTAAATCATTATGTTAGGAAGTGGAATTGCATTCTCTGTGTTGTTAATTATTGTATCCATTCAAGACAGCTTATCAAGAAATAGGGACAGAAACTCAAATAAAGCCTATTGGGTCCCTCATGGGATGTCTATTTACCACGCACCTGGAGTTGTTAAGTTCGTGCCTTCTTGATGTGATATCAAACATACCTTATCCTTTCAGCAGCACTAACTTTCAAAGAAACCAACAACCATAAAAATTTTTTAAAGTATTTTTTTATCTCTAGAAATAAAGATGAGAAGAGTCCACAAACAAATTCATTACTTTAGAAAAGACCTTCAAATAAAAATTCTTCCAGGAGTAATAAGTGCTATAAAGTTCAAGAAACTATATTGTGGGAAATTAGTAAATATGCAAAATATTGATTAAAGAAAATTGCATCAATCTCCCAAGAACGTATTGAATCCTGGTAGAGTTTGAGTAACGATGACAGTTTTTCTACAATTACATTTGCAGAAAGTTAGAATTTCTAAGAAATGAAAATGACACCTTGCATCAGTTTGCTTTTCATTTTCAAAGCGCTTCCTCATGAAACAGGTGGTAATAGTATTAATTGTATTATTTCCTCAAGAAACAGGTGGTAATCGTATTAATAAAATTGAAATGATTAATATTGTAGCGTGCTTGGAACAATATATGGCCTATGGTAAGTGCTCGATAAATGTTAGTTATTTACATGTATCTTTAAATTTTCAAATGCCTTCAAACATATTACCTCATTTGACCTTCAGGCGAACTCTCTGGGTTGGTGAAGTACTCGATGCATCCTTTTCACCCACATTTCTTGGTGTCTCTTCTGGGCCAGACCCATGAGACATCACCCTGAGCAGTGGTCTCCTGAAAGATGACTGTGCAAAGAAACAATCACAGAAATAATGCAGCAAATGAAAGGCTTATTCTAGGAGGGGAAAGGGACTTCCTGTGATGGGCGACTGGTGAGGGCCCGTTCCACGACGACGCCATCTTTAAGCAGACACAGAGCGAACCGGAAGCACAGCAGGCAGCATCACCGGATGTCGAGTTTTTAATGACGTCTTGTGTTGCAAGGTGCGTGTGCCACGAGCCATGATCTCTGCATTTTTGGGTCCTCGTTGGTGGGAGGGGGACCCATGGGTGGCTTAAGAGCAGAAATAATGCCTTGTGCTATGGAAGCAGGCTGTGGGCAGGCAGGCTCTGCCCGCCATCAGCATTTCTTGGCATCACGACTTGCGTCTGAGGACCAGGTAGACATGGAACTTTGCAAATGAGGCAGCCCCGCTGATCCAGGAGCACAGGTCCTGCAAGACCTTGACAGATCTCTCCTGGATTTTTTTCCTCTCCTCCAGGAGGCAGAATGTCCAATTTATAACTGTAACCCGAACCCCCGCAAATACGAATTCCAGTGCCAAAATGAATAAAGCTGAATGTAAGCGCTTTAATTTTTTCTATGACCAGAAAATGCTCACCACTTTTTCCCTACCCAGTTCTAGAGGCGATAAACGCCGTGCAGTTTCTAGGACTTGATTCTACAGTGCCCTGTACTTCCTATTAATTAGTTCATTTATATTTGTCCTGCTCAGGCTAAATCATAAATAGTCACAAGAATCATAATATCCTCGGATAGCACCAGGCACCATAGTCAGCATAGACTTGAGGCTTAAGTAACTTGAGCAAATTGGATGGAAGAGCAGAGAAAAATGAGAAAGATGTGAAAATGATGGAAGAGACGACAGGAAGCTCCAGCCTCCTCCTGAAACCTGGAGCGAGAGAGACGGAAGGAAACAAAAGCTTGAGCCAGAAGGCTAAACTCAACCCAGGAGCCTCCTGCCGGAAGTTGTGAGATTTCTTTAATCAGGGTGACTTCCCACAAATGTACTTCCTGCCTGATCCCGCTGTCTGTGTCCTTGTAGTGTGAGTGGCAGAATCCCTTGAAGAAGACCAAGCCAGTGACCTCGTTTCTGAAATAAAAGGCGGGAAGTGAGGGAGCCAGTGGCCACCAGGCAGCCAACCCAGAAAGAAAAATCTCCAAGAGTGGGAACAGGTGAGGGTAGTGTTAAAGAACAGAGAGCAGGCCACATGCACTTCACGACACCGTCAGCAATGACAGCGACAACGTGTACTGTGCTGACCACACTCCAAAGGAAACACCGGGCAACCTCCCTTGGTGGAAGGTGTCTCCCGGGTCATACTCCCAAGCCCAAACAGGCAGCCAGGGGGTTCTCTCTGCTCGATTCTCCACAACTCACTTCTACAGGAAGAACTTGCATGGAAATTCTGTGTTCTGGCAGGGCACGGTGGCGTACGCCTGTAACCTCAATACTTTGGGAGGCTGAGACAGGAGGATCGCTTGAGCCCAGGAGTTTGAGATCAGCCTGGGCAACATGGCAAACCCCTGCCTTTGAAAAAAAAAAAAAAATATATATATATATATGAAAATTAGCTGGGCATAGTGGTGTGCACCTGTGGTCCCAGCTACTTGGGAGGCTGAGGTGAGAGGATCACTTGAGCCCAGAAGGTTGAGGCTGCAGTGAGCCATGATCACACCACTGCACACTAGCCTGGGTGACAGAGCAAGACCCTGTCTCCAAAAAAAAAAACATATTCTTTACCAGATGCTCCTTGGTTCATATTTTTTAGCTAACATATAATGTTCTTTTTTATTCATCTTTATTAGGGCTGGGATACCACTGAGTTCTCCTTATAGAGAATGGAGAATTCAAATAAGCAAGTATTTCAATTAAACATAATTTGGGGAGGGCCTCCGTTTTTATTAGAAAGAGGTAAGCCTCTGCTCCACAAAGTCTGTTACCTATTGCATTTTTGGTTTTCTTTCTATCTGAGTTAATCATCATCATCATCATGATAATTAGCATTTATCCAGTGTGTTTGCCATATTTCAAGCTGCCTGTGCCTATCTCCTGGAGCTCTGGAGCTTTTATTCTCTCCACCTTCCATTCAGGTAAACTGAGGCTTCAAGGTTTGTCTCATTTATTTCCTTAGTGCCTGAGGGAGGACTCTGTCCCCATTGGCCAGCCCACCCCAAGCATACTTGGTTTGGGTGAACTCACAGACAAAATGAAATTTCCTTCCAGAATCATGACCCAGGCAAACTGCAAGGTTCTCGGTCACACAAGAAAGACAGGACTTTGCTCACTGGCTAGTGTTTCCTATCACAAAAATAACAGCAGAGTTCATACTTCTGACAAAGTTTTACAACTGAGGAAGAAAAGAAAAATCAGGTTCCTGGTTGGTCACCCCTCGGCTCCAGCAGATGTAGGGGCTGGAGCACTCCCTGTGTTTGGTTCAACAAGGCTGATGTCTGGCTCCCGTGCTGGGACTGGACTCCGCCGTCAGCTCCTTAGGACCTGGCAGCTTCCCCTCTTGGCGTTTTATAAAAATTAGAGTAATTTAAATCTCCAGTAGGCTGGGGTGTTCCATGAGTTCTTAAAAATGATTACACTAGTTTACTAGTTAAATCTTTACATTAAAAACTGTGTTTCCAGCTAAAGGAAGTTTTAATAATTTCCTTTATTAATAAAATATCTAGTTATTAATAACTTCCTTTATTAATAACTAGATCCATAGATCTTTTCCCCTCAAAATTCTGACTCCTAAGAACAAAATAAGTATTATCCTAATTACCCACTGTTGCTCTCAATTGCCATGTGGCAGGCCACACAAGTGGATTTTCAATTCACAGGCTGTTTGCTGATGCTAATTTTGTGTCCCAATTTCATCTCCTTCATAGAATATTAATAATTCCATTTGTGTTTCAGAATAGCTTTACAATTCTATTTTTTAGAAGCCCTGATATTACACATACTTTTGCAAAATCTAAACAAGAGATTGAAGGATGGTATGACTTGTTTCTAGAAACTTTCTTGTCAGCACCATAAGAAAGGTAAAAAAAAAAAAAAAAAAAAAAAAAACAGAAAGGCAGCTTACCCTGAAGTTATGGGGAAGACATAAGTACTGGGAAGGATACTCAGTGTGTGAGAAAATCAGAAAAAGAATTATGAGGCCGGGCATGGTGGCTCCTCATGCCTGTACTCCCAGCACTTTGGGAGGCCAAGGCAGGTGGATCACCTGAGGTCAGGAGTTTGAGACCAGCCTGACCAACATGGTGAAACCCCGTCTCTACTAAAAATACAAAAATTAGCCAAGGTGAGGTGGCAGGCGCCTGTAGTCCCAGATACTCAGGAGGCTGAGGCAGGAGAATCACTTGAACCTGGGAGGTGGAGGTTGCAGTGAGCCAAGATGGTGCCACTGCAGTCCAGCCTGGGCGACAGAGCGAGACTCCGTCTCAAAAAAAAAGAATTGTGAGGGAGATAAGCAAGAATCATTAACCTTGGATTATGCTCAAAAATAGGCTTCTTAAAGGGACTTTACAGACCATCCCATCCAATGATTTTGAAAGTAAGCGTCATGAGACATTAGACTCCACAAATGTCAAAGGATACCATAGTCACTCACTCACTCAAGAGAGGTCGGGGATCAACAGGCAAATAATTTTGAAAAATTCTGAGCTTAACCAAATTATACAGGCTTCTCTATTTCTGGACATTTAAAGACATTGTGATTCTCCAAGAGGAAGATAAAATGTTCAGCATTTCCCAAGTCTGTCTGATCACGAGACTCTTTTTCCATGGAACATCTTACAGGCTAATGTTGCAAAGAAGACATGTGGGAACACTTGACAGATCTGCTCCTTTACATCGAGAGTGAGGAAATAGGGACCAGGGATAATTGGTGGTCCCAGGATTGAAATCAAGTCTCCACCTTCCTCCTTGTCCTCCATGAACAGTCCAGCTTCCTGAGTCCATTTGGTTTCCTTCTACCTTATAATTAGCTCAGCCCTGCTTGGCATAGCCCCTTTCAGGCTGCAATCCAATGCCACACAGGTACTCAGTAAACGAGAAAACCCTTCTTGTCATTTTCAAATAATGAAAACAGCTCATGTTCATTGGGCACCTACTATGTGCCAGGCACTATACTAAACATTTCACCCACATTGTCTTATTTAATGATCTCAACAAGCTACGAGAGGGGCCCAATTGGTATCCCCATTTCCCATTTGAGGAAATGGAGCCTTAAGATTGCTGGTCAGTTAGAAAGCTGTGGACAATACTCAAACCCAACCCAAGTACTCAGTCCCCACACGCAAATGTGCGGCTGTCTCTACCGCTCAGTGCTCAGTAAATGTTAATGATAACAGATGGTGAGTGACACAGGATAAAACATCAGGAAAAAGTGTTGCAAGACAAGGAAAAGATTGGCCACAGCCTAGAGGTTGTGTTGGTTTTCCATTTAAGTGTGCTGTTGGACTGAGCTATTCATTAAAAGACCTTGGTCTTGTCCTGAATCTTGCATTTCTACCTGGCCGGGCTGCTCTTCCTCTGAAACTCTGCCAGTGGGAGGGTTCCACAGAGACTTTCGTCCCCTGTCCTTAATGCCTCTGATTTTTAAACTGAGGTCAAATTCTTCAAGGAAGTAAAGACTGCAAAATATTTCTCAGAAGAATGGCGATGAGAGAAGCCAGGTGCCTTATGCCACATTTTGTCATTAAAAGGCTTAGGTTTTCTTTTAAGGGTGACACGAATCAAAATTACTTATAAGATTGGAGTTCCTCTCCCATTCTTTGCTCACTATTCAAAAATGAAAAGAAGGGTTTTCTGACTTACTGAGCAATACTTGTGAGCTGTACCGAGCACAAGCACATACTCAGATCAGCATGGAGACTTTCTGGCACATAAAAAGTGCATATGGAACTAACTCTTGCCTTTTAGGGGCTGATAGTTCATTTGCAGAGATATGACACGCCGAACATTTAAAAAATGCAGAATTTGAGGTTTGCAAGATTTCATAAGGCAAAATTTTATGGTAAATGTCACATTTCTGAGTTAAAGTGAAGAACTTGTGTTCGAGTTGGGGAGACCATTGTGGGCTAGTGTGATTGGAGGCTTTCTCCTGATGGAAGCAAAACTGGAGAAGCTCTAGAAGGATGAACCTGAACAAAAGTGTTGAGGAGCTCTGTCGCCACCTGTCAGACCCAGATGGTTTGTTCAGGGTAACAGGAATCAGACCCTGCTATGAGCCATCATCCATGAAGCTGTGGTTTTTCCCTTGGCTTCCATTTTGTGCCCCTCCAGCATGGGGGATCATTTTCTATGAGGCAATGTGTGGGTTACCTGAGTCCCCCAACACACAGGCATCTCTTAAACACACACCATCTCCATTACAGTGACAGCTAATGTGAGAAGTTCCACTTTCTTTATTGCTAAGAAATATCATCTTCAAATAAAAATAATCCCAGAAGTTAGAATAGTACTTTCAGTCCATCAAAGGGATTCCATATCTGTTTTTTCATATTCTCATGAAATTCTTCTAAGACAGGAAACACAAATATTATTATCATCATTTAGCAAGTAACAGGAAAAAAATGAGGCCCAGTGAATTTGTCCAAAGTTACAATACCAGACACAGAATCAAAACCAAAATGAAGTGATCAGTCAACTCCAGGGTGCAATGGGCAAAACGTGAATATAGACTGAGTATGGGATGGTAATTGTGAATTTTGTTTGATGTATGTATTAGTCCATTCTCATGCTGCTAATAAAGACATATGCAAGACTGGGCAATTTGTAAAGGAAAGATATCTAATTGACTCACAGTTCCGCATGGCTAGGAGGCCTCAGGAAACTTACAATCATAGTGGAAGTGGAAGCAAACACATCCTTCTTCACATGGCGGCAGCAAGGAGAAGTACAGAGTGAAGGGAGAAAAGCCCCTTATAAAACCATCAGACCTCATGAGAACTCACTCACTCACATGAGAACAGCATGAGGGTATCTGCCACCATGATTCAATCCTCTCCCACCAGGCCCCTCCCATGACAGGGGAGGATTATGGGAACTACAATTCAAGATGATATTTGGGTGGGGACACAAAGCCAAACCATATCAGCGTGATAGTGGCATTGTGTTTACAGTGGAAGGCTTCCTGATTTTGGAAAGGTAAATGCTGCAGCTCTACAGGACCAGGTGCCCTGACATCTATAACATCCTTAATTCATCTTAGACGCTTCAGCAAAAATGCCACGGCAACAAGTTACCAACTACTAAGGTATGCAGCAGCTAGATATGGGTTTCCATTGTCCTATTCCTCTTTTTTTTACCCTTGAGCACGTTCATGCAGAAGAAAAAGATAAAGTAGTCCATCCATGATGTTTAGCACACACCCACAGGTACCAGGATGTGTAAATGATGGGAGTAGACCCTGAGCTCTGCTGCAATTAATTGTGTATGCAAGAGTGGCAAGAGGGGACATGCATACACCTTAATTTCTTAATTATTAATAACGAAGGAAAAACTAAGAGCAATTCCACTTCAGTCCAGATATGCAGAGTCTCCTTGCTGATCAGTTTCTAAACTGCGTCAGCCACTGCCTTGAGGGAGCAACAGCTTTAAGCCAGACAAAGGCCTGCCCTTGAGAATGACATTTCAGAAAGCCCTCAGAAGGCTCCAAGGCAAATAGCACCATCCACAAGCACGGCCGCTGGCCAGCCTTGTCCCTGGCTGCAGGCTCTTCTTCTTGCATACTTTCATTTTTAACCTCAGATTGACCTGCAGCCTCCACGGCTGTCCCTCAACTCCAGGTCCCTCACCGCATGATCTGCTTCAAGGTGCTACCAGTCTCCCACCTCCTGACCAAGCCCAGACGGGCCCCTTGTTTTGGCTTCCCATCTCCCTCCTAGCTTGCACCAATTCAACCTTGTTACCTGGCTCACGAAAAGGACTAACTAGAAAAGTCCATGCTACACAGGTTGAAAGGGCTGGAATATATTCTAGGAAATTAATTTCATGGACAGTTTAAAATTCTGTGATTTATTTCAAAACATACTCAGCAAGTTTATTTTGACATGACACTATTGCATACTGAAAACAAAAAGTGAAAACATACGCATGTACATGTGTGTTTGCAAGGTGTGTGTTCATGTTTAGTACATGCTAGGCAGTAGATGCTGTGTAAAGTGTGTATATAGTACAAGCTGTGCGTGTGCATTTGTGTGTTAAGGGCCATGTTGTTCCCCTCACAATAACTAGGCTTTTCCCCTTTCCCCACTAGGACTAGATTGATGTGTTTGAGATAACAATCTGAAAAATTAGGATTAGAAGTATTTTGCTTACTTATAATCTAGTGACAGATAAAGAGACCCATTGCCCTGTTTTACTGGTTTAAAATGAAAATACATTTATAAACCTATATATGGTTCTATTTTAAATAGTAATTTAAAATGGCAATAACAAATGACCTAAGATTGATTTTTCACAAAATGTGATTAAGTACAAGTCCATATTATGTGCTGCCTGATGTGACTTAGTCACTAAAAAATACTAAGTTTAAAAATACTAAGCCCCACAGAGGTCTCTGGCTATAATGTTCACTGTATATTACTAGTGCCAGATATATCATAGATAGTTGTTGGATGAATGATTAAATGAACCAACTTGAGTAGCTCCCAAAGATGGCATCTATCCAGCAACCATGTGACATGCCATTCTCCCTGTTAGCTGGCTCCTGTAAGATAACGCATTCATTTGCTAGAACTGCCATAATGAAGTTCCATAGACTGGGTTCTCAAACAACAGGTATTTATTTTCTCACAGTTCTGGGGGCTGGAAGTCTGAGATCAAGGTGTCAATGGGGCTGGTTCCTTCCAAGTCTCCTTCTTTGGCTTGTAGGTGGCCGTCCTCTCCCTGTGTCCTCCCATAGTCATCCTTGTGCGTGTCTGTGTCCTAATCTCCTCTTCTTATAAGGACACCCATCAGATTGGATTAGGGCCCATCCCAGTGACTTCACTTTAACTTAGTTATCTTTTTAGGGACCTGTCTCCAAACACAGTCACCTTCTGAAGTCCTAGGGATTAGGACTTCAACATATGAATTTTATGGGGGCATGACTTAGCCCATAACAGGTGAATATGGACAAACTGAACTCATCTCCATTTAGAGAGGTAAAAAGAGACACAGTTCTGGATTCTTGGAGTAAGATTTGAACCCTATACAAGTACAGGAATAGTTCGCTATCCATCAGATTAATAATGAAAGTGGAAAAACAGAGAAGAATTTATTAATAGTTGTAAATGCAGCCTGCTCTGCCTTGGACAGATTGGGCCATGTAACCACCAAGACCTGTAAGAGAACCAACATGGCAAGATGTGGAAACAGATTCCGCTATGCCAGCACAGCAGGAGAGGCCCATGTGGGACAGCAAGAGATCAGAGACTGGGGCCTACTATTTAGATAGGGGGTCTCAGCTGAGAAATGAAAGGGTTTCTGTAGAAAACTGTACGATCCATAGTTAGCATCTCCATGATTTTGTATGTGTGCTCCTTACTTCCACAGGGAGCCCATATCCTTCTTAGTGGGCAGAAGTCTCTTCTCTTTTATTCTCCACTTTATCTGCACCTGACTCTGTGAACTTCTTTATCTTTCTGTATTAGTCATCTCAGGCTGCCACAGTGAAGTAGCCCAGACTGGGTGGATGACACAGTAGATGTTTACTTTCTCACAGTCCTGGGGGCTGGAAGTCCAAGTGCCAGCATTGGTTCCTGGTGAGGGCTCTCCTCCTGGCTTGCAGACGGCCGCTTTCTCGCTGTGTCTTCACCTGGCAGGGAGAGCTCTGGTGTCTCCTCCTCTTGCTAGAAGGGACTAGTCCTGTCAGATCAAGGCCCACTCTGATGACATAATTTAACCTTTATCACCTCCTCATAGGCCTCATCTCCAAACACAGTCACACTGGGGATTAGGGCACCAACATAGGAATCTGCTTGGGGGGGCACAAATATTCCATCCATAACATGTTCCCCAAATAACACAGACAAGCCTCAGTCCATGCCTTCCAAAATGTACATGAAACTACAGCTGCTCCAGCCTAACCAGATGGCATTTCCCTTTTTTGAAGGATGGGAGCAGCAGCCCATGTGAATGAATGATGTGGGGGCTCAGGCACATTGGAACATAAGAAGGGGAAAACATGGGAAGGGGGTGGCTCTCCCCAGCCCCACATTCATTTAATGTATGAATAATCAATAATTTTTTAAATTTTGTTTAAGTACCAGGTTGAATTTACTCCCTCTTCTTACTAAAAGTCATTATAAGAGACCCTTTCCTATCTAATTGCTCATAAGTTTATGAGAGAACTAAAAATCTCTCAATATTTCCAAGGTAAACTATAATTTTAATTATCATTTCTCATAATAATTAAGTCCTTCAGCAAAAAAGAAAATCCCGTGCTGGTTTTCTAAATGGTGATGACTTCTTCAGTGGTCTTCATTAGCATTTTGGTTTCAGGCTGAGAGGATGGAACAGAGGCCACAGAGCAATGCAAACAGTTTCCACTGGGGTGTTATGAGAGGGTTTGACACCTGCATGTGTAGCTGCAGGACCTGTGTGAGTTATAGCCTCACTTGAAAAGTGCTTTGGGATTAGAATTTCAGGATCTCATAGATTTGAGAACAGAAAGGGACCTTGAAGTCCAGGCAAAAATCTTTTGAGGTGGAGAACACTGCTTCTTTAGGCAGAATCTGAGCCCCTGTGCTAGTTTATCTGTGGGGACAAATGTACAGGAGGTGTGCAAAGGACACTAGAAATGGACCCACAGAGCCATCATTCCGTTCCTGGGGCTGCCATGGCGTCCATGCCTCATCCTTCCCGTCAGCTCTGTGACCTGGCATCCTCTTTCCACCCATGCTGACCCTCCTCTGTGGCCTGGCATCCTCTGCTTGCCCATGCTGACCCTCCTCTGTGACCCAGCCTCCTCTGCCCGCCCATGCTGACCCTCCTCTGTGACCCAGCCTCCTCTGCCCGCCCATGCTGACCCTCCTCTGTGGCCTGGCATCCTCTGCCTGCCTGTGCTGACCCTCCTCTGTGGCCTGGCATACTCTGCCCACCCTTGCTGACCCTCCTCTGTGGCCTGGCCTCCTGTGCCCACCTATGCTGACCCTCCTCTGTGGCCTGGCATCCTCTGCCCAACCGTGCTGACCCTCCTCTGACAGCTCTGTGCCCCTAGGCCAACCTCTACAGCTGCATCGCCTGGAACCCTGTGACCTCTGGCTTCTGGTCCAGTCCAGCAGGAGACAACCAGGTGCCGCATCCAAGACTGGGCCTCACGCGAACAGCCCTCCCTCGGCTCTGCACGCTCTGTCCCCTCCATGCCAGGCCAGCCCCGGGGAGCAGCGCCCTCTCCAGTGCTCTCTGGGTGCCTTAGTTTCCTGTGTCTCTTCCCTAAACTCACCCATCCCTTTGTAAATGGGCCCTGCATTCGCGTTCTGTCTCTGCCAGACCTCACCTGGGGCAGTGAAGGCAGAAGGAAGAGGGCTCCTCAGACCTGAGTTCCACTCAACAGACCATGTTCTCACTGCTTCATTACAAACAAACCAGGTTCTACATTTAAAAATGTGGCAAAATGCACATAGGCCTTATTAATGTGGGTCTCGAAGAGAATGAAGAGATCGATCCCGGGATGTGACCTCTTCAAAGCGGACACTCACAGTCGGCAGCAGTCTCTGCTTTCATAACGATGCCCTTAAGTTGATATGGGGCCTGTTACGCAAAACCCAGAGAACTGCATAGTGCCATGGCAAAAGCAGCTGGCCAAGGCCAACCTGACTCTACCATCCCACTCCTGGCACTGGGCCGGGCGCAAACAGGAACCCTCAGCCAAGAGGCTCGGCTCCTCAGCTTCCACCTCGACCTGTGATTCCTGTATCAGGAAAGACCCTTGTGTCCCTTTAGGGAGTGGCGGTGAGGCCTCAGTTTCCACCAGCGTGCCTCTAACAGCCTTTCATTCAGTGCAACTGGCCTCGGCAGGTGCAGTAAAGCCAGTGTGGGTCAGAAAGCCTCACTGCCCAAAAGGTTACAGACCTCTTAGAAACAAGTCAGTTGTAGACTTGAAGAAAATTTTTAAAATGTATTTTTTGAAAATCAAATAAACCTGATACCATGGTGAATTAAAGAAGTTACTACTTCTGGGCTGAAGTTAGTCTGCAGGAAAAAAAAAAAAAGACAATCTTCTGGTTTCTTTAGTAGGAAAAGGGACTTTTGCTTGAAGCAAAAAGTTTCAGGTTCCTGATTTTCCTGTGAACTCTTTGCAAATCTTTTAAGACTTACCAAGATATTTATGCCCAAATACTATTAAGCAATTTAGGAAATGATATGCTATTTACCTTCATCATTTGTGTTGAGGATTTTCTGAGTGTCTGTGCCTTTTTGCTCCCATCAGAAAGATTAATCAACCATCAAAGTTTTCAGATCACCGGCTACCTTCATTAGCGTTGGCATGACCCTAGAAAATGCTCTGGCAACAAAACAAAACTTCGCATGAGACCAAACATAAAGGCAGGTTATGAAAGATGTTTCCTGGGCACGCCTGGAATTCCCCTCATTAGCAGAGAATCCTCCTAATCTGCCGAAAATGTATCACGCTGTATTCCAGAACACTTCCCGATGTTTCCTCTGCCTCGGTGCTTTCTTCTTTTAAGTGTGTTTTCTTTTGAGGCGCTAGATTTGAGCATGTGACAAGACAGCATCGCCTAGTGGAGACAGAGCATTGGGTAGAATCCAAGACTCCCAAGAGTTACTCGGCTTGTTGACGACTTGACTTTCTCAACTATAAAATGGGAATAATGCATCATCACATTCCGTTTCACAAGTATACTATAAATACAAATTCTGTTCATTGAGGAAGGCCTTCTAACTTCTTAAAGGAAAGGCAAAGGTTGAGTTAGTCAAGACGTCACTTTGAGCGCTCTCAGGTTGATATCCTTGCTGTTTAGAAGTAGCTTGAAGCTTCAGGTGGAGTGGGGAGGTGTGAGATCGGTAAATGTGGGCTGTTGTATCTTTCCCTTTCTGGACCTGATATCAACAGTCCTCTGCCTCCCAAGTCCTCTTGAGGTGTCAGTGAATGCAGTGCAGCTGCTTCTCTGAGATACATAGGGGTCTTTTTGCATTTCACCAGGAAACTGTGGAAAACCTAACATGTGTCTGATATGAGAATTGCAAGGGCTCCCATGGGAGGCTCAGTGAATCTTCAGGAGTCTTCCAGAATAGTCCTCAATCTAACCCGCCTGCAAGACACAGCTCTGTTCTACCTCCCTGGAGTCAAGCCCTTCCTGAAGGAAGCCTTCTGGCCTTACCCACAAAATTAAAACTCAAGAATCCAGACAAAGTCAAAAGCCAGATAAACACTTAGAAGTTACTGGGGTAGAAACCCAAAAGAAGAGGCAAAGTTTTTGATGGAAGTATTTTCGGCTCAAGGAGGCCCAAATTCCTTCTGCTGCTCAATCATTTGGTCTGATTTTGCGTCTCGTAATTGGACCAGCCCCATCAGTGCACTTCCCATCCACACAGCTTGGAACCTGTTCCTGCCCTGCTTCAGCCTTGTTAAGACCTTCCCCAGGTTTTAGCCTGTTTTCTGCTTCAGTGAGATTCCCTCAACTGTGGGTTTTTAAGGGTTTATGTTCCCTGTATCTTTTCAAATGATGCTCCTTAATGGAGCACTGAAAATCTTCCCCAGAGTGAACTTTCCTCAAACTTGTTTGGTGGAAGAAGAAGAAGAATATCTTCCTATTATACAAAGCAAATTCCTTCATTTCAGGACATCTCAGAGATACAAAACTATGTCCCAATGTCAACCTAGCCAGCTGGGTCAGCTCACAGCCTCGGCAACACTGACTCAAAAGCAGAGTTTGAAGTGTGTGAGTTTGATCAGCGAAGTGCCTGTGAGTGAGAGAGAGGAAGCAGGAGCAGGAGGGGAGAGCCCACAGCTGAACTGCAGACCTGACCTGCTGCAGGATGAGGAAGGAGGCTGGGGCACAAGGTCCCGGGGCTGTAGCACAGCTCGAGAGTCTCTGCCAGCCCGTGCAAAACTGGCACAGAGGGAGCTGTTGGCCTCTCATCCAGTAGGACCCCAGCTATGACAACTAGCAACAGTTCTCACTCTCGGGGAACTAGAACTAGCCTTGGAGATACCACAAATGTTTGATTACCACCTTTATAGCAGGTTTTAACATTTTGAGGCACTTGTGTCTCCTCACCACTCTTTCTTTTTTAAAATGTCGTGTTTATTCGTGGCCATTCTCTTCTGAATACCTGGAAATTAGTTAAAAAGAATCTAGTACCAGTAGTCACTAAGTAAATGTTCATTGTTATTTTTAGTATTATTTCATATTAGGTTTATTCTATCAGATAAACAGTGGCAAGAAGAGGACGCACCAAGTCTCCCAGTGGGCCACCAGGAGGGATGAAAAGTGGGGCTACTCCTTTCTCCACCCCTGGTTCCTGGGCTTCCTCGGGAACACAGTGCCACAGAGAGCTCAGATTCTGGGCATAGCCTGTCACCTCACAGAGCACTGCCCTCGAGGTGGGGTTTCAGCCAACACCCCTCCACTCTATCAGGCCTCAAGCACGTGGACAGGTGCATGATGCTTTCAGTGGGTACTGTGGCAGGGGCCCTCCTGTCCCTCTGATTTGGTCTGGCTGTGTCCCCACCCAAATCTCATCTTGAATTGTAGTTCCCACAATTCCCACGTGACATGGGAGGGACCCAGTGGAAGGTAATTGAATCATGGGGGCGGGTCTTTCCCATGCTGTTCTCATGGTAGTGAATAAGTGATCTGACGGTTTTGTAAAGGGCAGTTCTCCTGCACATGCTCTCTTGCCTGCCACCATGTAAGACGTGACTTTGCTCCTCCTTTGCCTTCAGCCATGATTGTGAAGCCTCCCCAGCCATGTGGAGCTGTGAGTCCATTAAATCTCTATCCTTTATAAATTACCCAGTCTCGGGTATGTCTTTATGAGCAGCGTGAGAACAGACTAATACACCCTCCCTCCCTGTGATTCCCTGAGGTTCCATTAGAGTCCCTGCCTGTGCACCTGATCCTCAGTGGTATTGTCTGAAGCTTTGAAGCAGGAACAGCAAACCAGCACCCAGGATGGATGACTGCTACCAGGAGGCCAAGCTGCCATTACTGCCAGACAGAAAGGGCACAATAGAGCCAGTTTGCCCCCAGGTGGTCAGAGGCCTCCTTGAGGAACAGAATCACCTCAGGGGCTCACCTGTAACTTTTCTTGCTGGCTGTTGGAACATCAGCCACCAAATTCACCTTGGCAAACGGGAGTTCCTGCTACTGGGACCACAAATAGCCCCTCTCTCTGCCACTGCGTGCTTCATGGCAGCTCTTACCTTCCAGGGCTAAGGTCCCAGAGTGTGTGTTTTCAGGGGGCCCAGCTCTGTGGGTTCTCTACTACTCATCTCAACCACTGCCACTCAATCGCCAAAGCTTCTGTTATTATCTATATGCCAGTAACTCCAAAATCTGTATTTCCATTCAAGACTGGTCTCCTGAAACTCAAACACACAGGTCTAGCTGTCCATAACATGTCTCCACTTGGGTATTTCAGAGCCCTTCAGACTCAGCGTGTTGAAGAATGAACACATGAGCTACTCCACCCAGCCTGCTCCTGCACCCTTCCTGCCTTGGTGAATTGCACCACTACTCCCAGCTGCCCAGCTCCTCCCTCTTCCAGAACCTCATGTCCCATCCATCACAAACTCTTGAATATTTCTGTGTGTTCATGATCTGCACCTAAACCCCAGCCACCACTGGCTTTCCTGGACTACAGTAGTTTCCTGGCTGGTCTTTCTGCCTGCAGTATAATCCACCTCCAAGTCACTTTCCATTTTGCAAATGGGTGATAATTCAAAGACATTTGCCTGTTTAAAACAGTTCGAGAGATGATAGCTAAAATCATTCATCGAGGGGTGAAGTCCCTTTATGGTGCAGTCAGAATGGAAAAAAGTCTGGGAATCAGAATTAATGAAAAGTGGCTGAGCTGAAATGAAATGTGTGGCCCAGGGAAGATTTGGGAGAGACCATGAGAGTATTTTTCCATTTTCTATGGCCTGATGTTTTTTTACATGTTTACCTTATCTAAATGTAATTCATTTGGGAGAACAAAGTAAGCATCTAAGTTGACCTTTCAAGACAATAGTTAAAATTAGTAGCCAACTGCAACATATAGAATATATGACATATTCCTTTACATAATATAAAGATAAATTCAAAATGAGCACTTGTGAGGCTCTCTGATTTTCAACTTATTCTCCTGAGCAGATACCACAAATGTTTGATTACCACCTTTATAGCAGGTTTTAATATTTTATAACATTTGTGTCTCCTCACCACCCTTTCTTTTTTAAAATGTCATGTTTATTCATGGCCATTCTCTTCTGAATACATGGAAATTAGTTAAAAAGAATCTAGTACCAGCAGTCACTAAGTAAATGTTCATTGTTATTATTAGTATTATTTCTTATTAGGTTTATTCCATCAGATGAACTTTAAAATAATTCTGGCAATCTCAAAAATATGAAGAAGAGGAAGCTTAATCCCATTTTCATTGATTATTTTAGTCCTAACAATTAATTTTAGGAAACCATCCATCTCCCACTGCATCAACATGGAATGCTTCTCCATTTATTGTTTCTATCTTTTCATAAAATAAATGATTGCTTTCCTCTAATATGTTCTGTACTTTCCTTCTTAATATTATTTTAGGCAGGAAAATCTTTGGCTTCAATAAACAGAAATGCCACTCAAACTAACAAGAAAAAGAGATTTTATTGTAAGAATATAGCTCATGGAACTCAAGGAATTCAAAGACAGAACGCAATATAGACAAGCACCCCAGGGGCTGGAACAAGACAGCCAGGGCCAAAGCTCTTCTCCCACACTCACTCACTCTCTCTCTCTGTCTCTGTCTGTCTGTCTCTCTCTCTCTCTCTGTCTCTCTCTCTCTCTCTCCTCCCTCCCCCTCCCTCTCTCTCTCCCATTCTGTGTCTTTCTTTCTCTCTCTCTCTCCTCTCTCTCTCCCCCTCCCTCCCGTTCCTTCTCTCTCTCCCTCTCTCTCCCCTCCCCATCTTTCTCCCTCTCTCTCCCCCCTCCCTCCCCTCCCTGTCTTTCTCCCCCTCTCTGTCTCTCTCTCTCTCTCTCCCTAACCCCCTCTCCCTACTCCACCTGGCAACATGCACACACTGTCTCAGTCTCTGCTCTGCTTGGTTAATCCACTCCGGTCCTGAGTGTCTCTCTTCAGACCAACTTCTCAATTTGCTCAAGGTGTCTGCTTCTCTGTGAATGTAGCTGGCACAGGGATTTGATTTGTTGTGGTCCATTTTCCCACCAACTGTGCATGAATTTTCACCTCCGTGCCACCCTCCCCACCGCCACTGAACTAGCCTGTACAGTCTCTGTGTCTCTTAATTCAAATTCAGCAGAGAGAGAATTGGTGGCAGGTGTGGGTCAGCCACTTCGCTCCGGGATCCATCGGTTTGGGACACGAGAGAAGTGTACAAGAGCCATGAGGCAGCAGGGTGGTGTCTGTGTCATGTGACGCTGAGACCGCCCCTTCCAGGGCAACACACAGGTGGCAGGGCCCCTAAAAGTGCAGTCAATAGGTCTGAAAATGATCGACGTGGCTAATGGCATTCCTAGACATCACACACACATTTATCATAGCAGGATTTATCTTTCGTTATATTACCCACAAGTTGTTCCCAAATATGGTAATAATCTTGACATCTGTGTAGTTATTACATATCCAGCAATCAAATTCAATCATTTCTAACTTGATTCCTTTTAGAATTTTCTGTGCTAACATTTAAAATACTGATTCCTTTATTCCTCTATTTTATTCTAGTTACCATATTGTTGTTGTCATTGCTTGGATTTTTCAGAATAGTAATAAATAATAATGGGAATCCTAGCCATTCATGTTTTCTATGTTTTAACAGGATTTTCTGTAATGTTTCACTATTAAATACCATGCAGGAAATTAGGAAATAATATCACAACCCAAGATAAATGGAGCTAACAGCATAGATGGGACAAGGTAAGACATGAGGACCAGCTTGCAACTCTAGACCTGGGAAGACCCCATGAGAAGCGGGATGGGGAGAGGGTGGGGACAGTCATGGGCAGGCTGGGAACTCCCTCTGCTCACTAAGCCTGTGGGAGCAGGACCCTGGAGACCCCAGGTTTCACACAGTAGCCGTACAAAGCAGAAAGTCAGAAGCACAGAAGGCTTCTTCCCAAGGTGGTGGGGCAGGCCAGGAAGCAGGTGGCAGAGCCCCAGCATGAAGGCCAGCCAGAGAGCAGAACGCTGAACCCTAGCCCCTGGGGTTCCGCTGGCATCACCAACTCCCACCATGCTAAGTGGAACTTTCAGGTGGAGGGGAGTTGGGAAAGGATGGAAGGGATATGCTATGGAAATCCTTACAGTTTATGCTATTACAAAGTTGAGTTTTAAAACATTATACTGTGCTATTAGAAAAAAAAAATCCTTTCTTTATAGTCATTATTCTTCTATGGTCATATCTTTTTATTGTGTGGATGGGCTTAAGCCGGCTTAGTTGGTTCTAACGTGATTTGATTAGCACTACACTATAGCCTTTCTCAGCGAATTACAATCTCCTGGAACAATAGCCATGGCTTCACAGCTTTTACATTCTTCACAGCAGCTGCGAAGTTGGCTGTGTCTATGATAGGCATTCAATAAATACTTACTGAACACAATCAAAAATTCTAAAAAGTATTGATACCCAGAACCCACTATTAACCTGGGTCATCCTCGCATAAATCCTTCCTATTGGCATCAAGTGCAGTGGTGGCCAAGAGAATGTGAATAGGCTGATACCAACCACTCTCCGTCCCAGTTTGGAAAACATCAGCCTGTAGCAGAGTGTGACCCAGGAAACATGCCAGAGTGTGTGTGTGTGTGTGTGTGTGTGCACGCCTGCATGTGCATGTGAATGTGTGCAAGTGAAAGTAAATGCTGATTTTATTTATAGGATTTTATTTTTGTTGAAAAGCGAAATGGGGAAAGGATGGCCCTAAGAAGCTAAAGCATAAAAGCTCGTAAGAGAGCCTTTCAGGCTTCACTTACAGTAAACTTATTTCTACTTTACATATCATTTTAATAATCTTGGGGTCTGTGAAGTTTTTACATCAAACGTTTTATATAATAAATATCCCTCATCTTTAAAATAAAATCAAAATCCAAAAACACCTGCCATCTACAGTTCTTTTGCAAGAACTGGAATGTGTGCTGCAAAGGAAACAATCAACAGAGTGAGGAAGTAAACTACAGAATGAGAAAATATCCGCAAACCATCCATCTGGTAAGGGGTCAAACATCCAAAATACATGAGGAACTCAAGCTACTCTGCAGCAAGAAAATAAAGAACCTGATTACAAAATGGGCAAAGGATCCAAACAGACACATCTTAAAAGATGAGATGCGCGTGGCCAACAGGTACATGAAAGATGCCAACTTCTCAAGTCAGCAGGGAGATCCACATGAAAACCACCAGATATCACCACGCACCTGTTAGAAGGTTATTACGAAAAACACAAATGGCAAGTGTTGGCAAGGATGTAGAGAAGGGGGAAGCTTGCACATTGTAGGTAGGAATGTAAACTAGTACAGCCATTTTGGAAGACAGCATGGAGATTCCTCAAAAAGTTAAAAGTAGCACTACCATACAATCCAGCAGTCCCACAGCTGGGTATAGACCCAAAGGAAATGAAATCATTATGCAGAAGGGAGACCTGCACTCCCAGGTTTATTGCAGCACTATTCACAATGGCCCAGATTTGGAATCAACCTAAGAGTCCAACGACGGATGAATGGATAAGAAATTGTGATACATGGCCGGGCGCGGGGCTCACGCCTGTCATCCCAGCACTTTGGGAGGCCAAGGCAGGCAGATCACGAGGTCAGGAGATCAAGAACATCCTGGCTAACACGGTGAAACCCCGTCTCTACAAAAAATACAAAAAATTAGCCAGGTGTGGTGGCGCGCACCTGTAGCGCCCCGGCCTTGGCGACAGAGTGAGACAGAGAGGTCAGAAAAAAAATTGTGGTATATATATGCAATGGGATATGATTCATCCTTAAGAAAATAAAAAAGGAAATTCTGTCATTTGTAAAAATAAGGATGAACCAGGAGGACATTATACTAAGGGAAATATCCAGGCACAGAAAGAAATACTGTGTGATCTCACAGTGAAATTTAAAACGTCAGTCTGATAGACACGGGAAGCAGAAAGGTGATTTACCCCAGAGGCTGTGGTGGTGGGGAGAGGACAATGCTGATCCAAGGCCTCCCTTGGTGTGGAGAAAGAAGTTCTAGTGATCTAATGTACTTCATGGTGAACATAGTTAATAATAACATACTGTATATTTCAAAATTGCTAACAGAATACATTTTTAACATTCTTACCACACACAAGAAAAATAGTTCGTGAGGTGATCGATACGTTAATTAGCTTGATTGAATCTTTCTACAACGTATTACCTAGATCAAAACATCACATTTTACCCCAAAAGTATACACAATTATTTGTCAATTAAAAATAATATACGGCCAGGCACGGTGGCTCATGCCTCTAATCCCAGCACTTTGGGAGGCCGAGGAGGGCAGATCACCTGAAGTCAGGAATTCGAGACCAGCTTGGCCAAAATGGCGAAACTCTGACCCTCCTGAAAAATACAGACACTAGCTGGGTGTGGTGACGGGCGCCTGTAATCCCAGCTACATGGGAGGCTGAGGCAGGAGAATCGCCTGAACCTGGGAGGTGGAGGCTGCAGTGAGCCGAGATGGTGCCACTGCACTCCAGCCTGGGCGACAGAGCGAGACTCCATCTCAGTAATAATAATAATAATAACAATAATCAAGTAATATCTATTTTAAAAAGTAGAATAAGTAAATAAATACACTTTCGATCAAGATTTTTGATTAAACAACTAGAATGTGTTTGGGACTAGGGATGGAATAAAACATTATTTTCTCGGGAATCGGGAAGGCATTCTAGTTCACCGAACGGAGGCGCGGAGTGGGTGAACCCGCACCGGGCATGCGCACACGTGAGAAGTGCCGCCTGCGGCCGCTGGGAGGCCGCGTCCAGCCCGCCCCGGAGAGCGGCGAGGTGGCTCCGCGAGGTGTGGCTGGGGCTGGGCGGCCAGGCCTGCCCCCAGGCGGGAGAGCCGCCGACCCGCCATGTTTGCTTCTCCCGCGCGCAGCCTCATGGGCCTGCGGTGAGATTTATGGTATCTATTATTGAGTTGTAGATCGGCCTAGATATTGCATGTCAGTGTAACCTTTTCACACTCTTCACCATATAACTTGTCATTTTTAATCTCCTACATTGATGTTAAACATCTCCTTACCATCAAACTGTAAATACAGCGTGGACCATTTTTCTACGTGACTAAAAGAGTGATTGAAGAGATGATTAAAAAAAAAATTCCTTGATTTATTTCACCCGAGGTTCCTCAGAAATATGCTATGATTTATATCCTAGCAGAGGCTGTCTGATTAGTTCACTCTGGGCTAAAAAGGCAAACCATTAAAGGCATTAAAATTGCAACAAGAACGTTATCTCCACAGTCAGCACAATAGTGACATCTTGTGCCTAGGAACTCGGGAGACAGCGCAGCCCTGCCACTTCTCGGGTCAAACCTGAGGCCCCAGGAACCAGCACAGGGCCAGCTGCGACAAAGACTAAACTATTTAAAACGTTGACGGTTCCTCCATAGACGGACCGACCCCAGCAAGGGAGGCTGCTTTTTGAGTTAGACTTTCCATGCGCAGAACAGAACTGGGTGGTCCTGGCGCCTTTTCTCATCATACAAGAGAGTCGGCAGGTAAAAGATAGAGCACTGTTTTGGGCATTCCAGGGTCAGGGTTCCAGCCCCAGTGAGGCCAACTTTAAATCACGAGCCCGTTCTTCTGTAAAGTAAAGGCCTCAAGTCTGAGGTCAAACTTTTCATATTTACAGTTCTTGGATTATTTTCATTAGGAAGACTATTAAACGGAAATAGAAAGCCTGTTGCATTGTCAGTTAACACATTTTGTATCACGTTAAGACAAAGACAGTGCCTCTCTGTCTCAAGGCGTCCTCGATAACACTAGCAGTTACCTATAGGCACAGACCCAAGCAACCACAGAACTTCAGCACAGCACACAGAAGGCGTTTCCGTGGCTCCCACACACCTGAAGGTCAGGTAGGGGTCAGCCGATCTAGGCTGGGTTCAGCTAGAGCAGCTCGCCTCTGCCCCTCCAGGCTCTTCCTGGGAAGAGCAGGCTATCCTGGGCCAGTTCCCAACTCAAGGGAAGTGGGCTATCCTGGGCAAGTCCCCAACGAAAGGGAAGAACTGCAAGAGGCTGGGGGAAAAAAGGCCTCTGAGTTCTAGGCTTATGAAGGTGCACCGGCACATTGGCCCCCTTCCATATGTCAATACAACTCACACATCTGAATCCAAAGTCCAGGGCAGGAAAATGCACACCACCCTTTCAGCAGGTGGAGCTGCAGAGTCACATGTGTGAAGTCATGTGAATAACCCCTGAAGTCTAAGGAGGAAAAAGGAGGGAACGGAAAGGCAATCTACCACTCCACACTGGGAGAAAAGTGAACGGAAAGGCAGAGACCCCATCTGCATTTCCATTGTTCCTTACACAGTAAACACTCCAACCAACCCAACTACCAGAACCCACTTACTTGATTTAATTTAATAAGTATTTGTTTTGACTCTGTCTGATCAAGGCTTGGTGGAAGGCCAGAATCGGGGAACTGGTTTACCCACCTCCTACTCAGGCCTCTGGACATGCACTGCCTGGCCAGAGATCACACCAGGCAATACGGGGGCATATGCATTCAATACTAATGAGGCTTCCTGCTCATTACACAGAACACCAGAAAACACACACAAGATAAGTCCAAGTTTCCTTCAATCACTCTTTGAAAACACATCATCAAATTCAAATGAGTGAAGCAAATAGGTGTGTATTCTGAAGTAAAAACATTTTCTTTTTGAACTTTACCATGAAAACCTGGATGTGAGAAACTTAGGAATACCTTAGTCAATAATTTGGATATAAACTTATTTTTAATTTGTTGGCACTGAGGTAGTATTTTCTTTCTCAGTATGATGGCATTTTGATCCAAGCATATGTTTGTGAATTTTGTGTTAGACTTATTCTATACCTGACACCTTTCGTGAATGGGCCAGAAAGGTCTCCTGACGTCAGTTATACGCCTGAGAAAACTCATTACTACAGCTTTTTAACAATTTTAAATTCAGGTGTTCCCTGTAGAGTAACAAATAAAATGCACACAGAGTCTCTTGGGGAGGAGGCTGAGAAACATGACACAAAGCTGTTGTTGCCCAGGAAACAGACACAGCAGGAGAAAACCAAGGGAGGGCCACCTCCCCGCCCCGTCATTGTTGGAAAGGCTCCTGTGCCGCAACTGCCGTCCTTCCAGCAGTCAGAAACCATGGAAGTGAACGTGGATGATGATGAGGATGGAGGGAAGGGGTGGCTGCACGGTGAGATCTCTCATCCATCAGAAACTGGGTCTTCTCCAAGCTCTGAAAGACTCTCTTGGAGATGCATGTTGCACTAAGGAGCAAAGTGACAACATCCAAAATGTGCTTTCCTCAGTTCAGCCAAGAAGTTGTATACACATCAGGTCAACATGGCAAGAATGCTCACCAGTGATTACCTGTACCTGTGTGCTCACAACACTCTTCAACCCTCCCTCTGCACTTGAGCCTTTTCCAAATAAAAACGTTTTAAAAATTCAAAAATAAATCAATGTCCTCTTGCGGGCTTCTTGCCAAGATGTCATTATAGCATCAGTTTTGAAGTTCCCTCTCAGGCCCAAACATTTACCATGACAAATAAAATCTACCAATTGCACCACCCCCTGCTTCCCCCCGCCCCACTCCCCAAAAAAACATGATCAAGCTCAAATTTAGCTAAATAACTATATGAACCAAAGGTGATACAAAAATGGAAAGCTGGCTGGGTGTGGTGGCTCACGCCTGTATTCTCAGCACTTTAGGAGGCTGAGATGGGTGGATCACTTGAGGCCAGGAGTTCAAGACCAGCCTGGATAACATGGTGAAACCCCGTCTCTATTAAAAATACAAAAATTAACTGGGCATGGTTGTGCACGTCTATAATCCCAGTTACTCAAGAGGCTGAGGCAGGAGACTTGCTTGAACCCAGGAGGCAGAGGTTGCAGTGAACTGAGATGGTACCACTGCACTCCAGCCTGGCAACAGAGCGAGACTCCGTCTCAAAAAAAAAAAAAGGAAAGCTGAGAGTCGTAGAGTTTGAAAACAGCACAACAACCATGACACAGCATCCCTGAGGTACCAGGTAAACTAGGATCACAGACGAGCAGCGTCAGAGGAGGGTCCCACCTGTTTAACGCAGCCAGCAACGTTAACACTAGAACCAGAGTGGGAACGTGCAGGAGAAAGTCACTGCCATTCCTGCTTCTGCTCACACATGCAAGAATTCCAAACTCAATATTAGCACATCAGCCATGTGTACAGATCATTTATCATGGCAATGTGGGATTTAACCTAAGATTGTAAAATGGTTCGACACCAGAATATCTACAAAGTAACTACTAAGTTAACCTAACAGATGAAAGAAGAAAAGACATATGCGCTCCTCAGTTGATTCAGAAAAATCATTGTATAAAATTAACAATCATTCATGTGTTTAAACAATATAGAACATAGAAAGGAACTTCTTAACCTTTTTTTTCAAAAAAAAAAAAAAAAGGGAATAATGAAAAACTCCCAGCAGGGCATGGTGAAATTTCAGCTCACTTCTAGGTGCCTGCCTAATTCTTCAAATCATTATAGGGTTGCTTTTCCCTTGCAGCTTCCAAGAGGACAGTTATTTATTATTAATGTTTTAAACTGTTTTATTTGGAAAAGCTCAAGTTGCTGATGCGGGAGGTTGCTTGTGGTGAGCCAGTGCTCCTGCCAATATTAAATAGAAAATCTGGGGAAAGAAACTACCCCCAAAATCTGTTTGAAAGCACTGAAGCACCATGGAGGCCACAGGGACTTGAGAGAAGGGTACACCCCCCGGAGAGGGGGCCACATCCTGCAGCTTCTCCCATCAGCCATCTACTGAGTCTGATATAGAGCGAGACTGCAGTCTGCACAAAGGGCCGGTCCTGAGGCCACGACTGAGAGGCAGAGACCCCACCCAGGTTTCGGCAGGCTCATGTGGGTGCAGAACTAAAATGAGAGACTCGAGGGACCAGGTTCCCCCTGGGAAGGGGAGAGATAAACCAGTCCTGGCAGGTCTCAGCGTTTTCCTCCACACATACACTGCCTTATAAAGCTGCAAGGGGTGGAAAGGCACCAAGCCAAGAAGAAAGCCCCAAGCCACAGTAGTGAATGTTTAGCAAGTTCTAGAAAAATCAAGGCTTGGAGATTAGCACCTGCTGAGAAGAGGGGCCTGTTGATCCCCACAGGCCTTTGGCTGAGACCCCAGGAGGGGAGGGGCACACAGAGCCCTGCTGACGGCCCAGCCTCAAGTCAGCTTAGACCACAGTGAGGGAAAGGCGATCATCACCCCCTTGGTCTGCCTCGCACAGAAAGCATGAACCGTCTCCAGGAGGAGACAACACCCAGAGATCTCACAACTGTTCATATGCAAGGTCTAGAATTCAGGGTGGGCAGGGGAATTCTGTGCACATTAAAGTGACAGAACTCAGTGACCAAAAGTCAGGGGAAACCAGTCAACAGAAATACACCCACCTTTGATGCACATATTGAAATTATCGGGTAAGGAATTTAAAATAGTTTGTGGATATGTTCAAGGAAATGATGGAGAAAAGAAAGAAAAATGGGAAATCTCACCAGAGAATTAACATCTATTAAAAAGAACCAAATGGGAATTTTAGAAATGGAAAATATAATGATTGAAATTAAGAACTCAGCAGATGGGTTTAACAGCAGATGATACCCAGCAGAAGAAAGGGCCATGAACTAGAGTCTGGGTCAATGGAAAACATCGTGACTAAAGCACAGAGAGGAAAAGGGTAGGGACTGCAGAAGACAGCATGAGAGGCTTGCTGGACTTCGGGGAAATGACGTAACATGCATTGAACTGCAGCTCCAGAGAGAGACCGAAGCCAGAGTACAGAAAAACCACTGTTTAAAGAGATCATCGGTAACATTTTCCAAAACGAATGAAAGACATCATCAAGGCAAGCCATACATTTATAAAGTTCTACAAATTCCACACAGGATAAATAGAGGGTAAAGAAATGAAACCCTCCACACATACTCTCCTTACAGGTAAGAAGTTTAAAATGCAGCAAAAGCCTGCAGAAACCAGTAAGTCACAGCCTGGCAGATTTTTGCAATCCATAAAACCAACAAAAGATTAAAACCACATTATATATTTTAAAGTTGAAAATCGATTTTAAAAGACAAGCAAATCACGTTCTTGTCCAAGTCTGGGAGGCCTCATGTGACAAGACCAAGGACCGAGAGCACCTGCCGTCCCATCCATCTGCCTACACACCAGCTGGTCCCCTCCTGGGCTCCTTCTCTCTCAGTACTTGGCTGGAAGCAGCAAGAAGACACCAGAACTCACCAAAGCCTTTCTTATTCCCAGAACTGCCTCTCCTGGAGCAATGGGTTCCACAAGCCACAGCCTGCCTTCTGGGTTCCAGGCCATGAGGGCAACACTTTCACCAAACGTCTTCCCAGGACCTCACAAGACCATCATATTCACAGCCCATGATGTCTATTTCTTCATGCTTACCCCTGACCACTGGGCCAACGCACATGTTGTAGGGTTTTATTACAGCGGATCCCCATCCGCAGGTTCACATTTCTGATTAGGTTACTGACCCCAAATACAGCGAGATGAATAAGCTGTCAGTGTACATCATGCTCATGTCACCGTCCAGAGCTCCGCAGTAGGTACATGACAATGGCATGATGCTGCTGGAGGCGCAGGCTGGCCTGGTGGCTCTGCCATGCTGGGCGCATGGCTGTCTCTGGGCAGAGGCTACAGCTGTCTCCACATCCTGCTAGCTGAAAGGAAAAGCAGGTATCCAGGCAAGGTGGCTTTTTCACCTCTACCTTCTCACCAGCCCAGACAGTCATATGGCTACACCAGTCGCATGTATGTCTTAGAAACACAGTCAGCTTTCCAACCACTGCCAAAACCAGAAGGATGAAGAGGTGGAAGGAGTACACACGAAGTACCATGGGGCTGATTCTTCCATCCCACAGTCATATCCCCTCCCCAGGAGGCTGCCTGAGGAGAGCTGGGCTGCACAGATCAAGGATTTGACTCCTCCAGGCTCACGGCCACTGCCCCTCTCCTCCTCCTTGTCTACTGATCCATCTCTTTCTGCCACCAGGACAAAGTTATTTCAGGGACTTACCTCTTCTGACCCTTGACTTACTTCAGTGCCAACTTGCTAAGCCCTGACAGGTCTCCCCAGCCCCAAATCCAGGGAGGAAAAGGCTGAGGAGCTTGCTCCCCTCGAGAAGACCACGGACTCCTTCTACTATATAGTAACACCTTCCCCAAGCCCTGCATCCTCAAGGAAGAACTGAGTGGGTATGTCCAACTAAGTAAGGTCCTGATAGTTAATTTTGCCAAGGTGGGGGTTAATTAAGAGACATAAATTTATCAGGCAACGTAGATTTCCTCTGTGGCAATCTCCTGCATCTATCCATAAAGAAAAGCAGCTAGCACATCTTTTGTCTACACACACACACACACACACACACACACCCCACACCGAGGCATTCCATTACACCCATTACACACTGTATGCCACTCAAGGACATAAAAGAAGACTTGAGAGAATTTACACCTGTTGCTCCTAAATGAAGAAATTCAGCTCTCTAAAGTATCAGTTCTCCCTAAATTAAAAACATTATTTCTATCCAAAGCTTAATGAAGCCACTTTAGGAATTTGGAAAAAAAAAAGAAGATTTGAAAATTCTTCAGGAATCTTATATACATACAAAAAGAAGAGCAATTAGGGAAAGTGGTGCCAGCAGATAATAAAACCACACATTGGAACAATCTAGAACAGGCGGAGGAAATACAGCTCCCTGAGACTGACATCAAGCAGAACTCATACATACTGGTTGACGTGAAAATGTGAAACGTCTGCATGCCAAAAAGAAAACACTGTTTATTGATGAAAATGCAAATAGTCATATAATATATTGAAAGGGAAGGGCTGGTGATATAAAATCATTAAATCCTCATCAATCATAGGAGGAAGTGGAAAGACATTGTCCAAATCACTAAAATCAAGGAGCTGCAGAATACTCGGATAGCAAGGACTGGGATAAAGGGAGTGTTACCTCAACACTGGCTAAAGAAGCTTCGCTCATTCATCGCTGGGAGTGTGAGAAGTGTGGCTTGTTACCATTTTCTTTACTAAATCTAGCAACATATAGAAAAGCATACATCCATCTATTTTTCTATCTTTTCCTATCCCAAAGAGCAAAAATCACCTTATATAAGCACTCAATGTGTACAAACAGAAGAGTCTTATTAGTTTTAAGTATCCAAAGAAAGAATTAAAAGTAAAATAAAAATGGGCCTGAGATGACAGATTCTGGCACAATGCCATGGCATCTACTACACAGAATGAGATAGAACTATGCCAACGGGCTTGGAGAATTTCTGTGCCTGTTTTTTTTTTTTTTTTCATTCCACATTTATTATAAGAAATTTATGTGCTGGGCACAGTGGCTTGCACCTGTAATCCTAGCACTTTGGGAGGCTGAAGCAGGTGGATCACTTGAGGTCAGGAGTTTGAAACCAGCCTGACCAACATGGTGAAACCCCATCTCTATTGAAAATACAAAGAAGTTAGCCAGGCATGGTGGCAGGCACCTGTAATCCCAGCTACTCAGGAGGCTAAGGCAGGAGAATCACTTGAACCCGGGAGGCAGAGGTTGCAGTGAGTGGAGATCGTACTACTGCACTCCAGCCTGGATGACAGAGGGAGACTCTGTCTCAAAAAGAAAGAAAGAGAGAGATAGAAAAAAGAAAGAAAGAGAGAGAAAGAAAGGGAAAGAAAGAAGAAAGAAAGAGAGAAAGAATGAAAGAAAGAGAAAGAAAAAGAAAGAAAGAAAGAAAGAAGAAGAAAGAAAGAAAGAAAAGAGAGAGAAGAGAGAGAGAAAGAAGAAAGGAGGAGGGAGGAGGGAGGGAGGGAGGGGGAAGGAAGGAGGAAGAGGAAGGAAGGAAGAAGAAGAAGAAGGAGAGAAAGAAATAAAAAGAGAGAAAGAGAGAAAGAAGAAAAGAAAAGAAAGAAAGAAAAAGAAAAGAAGAAAAGAAAAAAGAAAGAAAAGAAAGAAAGAAAAGAAAGAAAGGAAAGAAAGAAAGAAAGAAAGAAAGAAAGAGGGAGGGAGGGAGGAGGGAAGGGAAGGGGGGAAGGAAGGAAGGAGGGAGGGAAGGAGAGAGGGAGGGAAGGAAGGAAGGGAAAGAAAGAAAGAAAAAGAAAGGAAGGAAGGAAGGAAGGAAGGAAGGAAGGAAGGAAGGAAGGAAAGAAAAAGAAAAAAAAAGAAAAAAAAAAAAAAGAAAGAAAGAAAGAAAAGAAAGAAAGAAAGAAAGAAAGAAAGAAAGAAAGAAAGAAAGGGAGAGAGAGAGAAAGGAAGGAAGGAAGGAAGGAAGGAAATAAATAAGTAAATGTATGTAAGTGTAAGAAAAAATAAGACGTAGTGAAATACATATAATATGAATGTGTTTATATAAAAGAATGAACTAAAAAATACACCAGCATATTAAGTGTTAATGGAGAAACAGATGAAAGTTTTACACACTATAGTTTTCATAATTTTGGTGTGGGGCTGAGAGAGAATTTCAGAGAGATATTAAGATGCAAAATGAACAGAGAGGTAGAAGAAAAAATATGAAGTTGCATGAAATAATTTCATCTGCATAAAATCATACAAGTTTGAATCTCTCCCGAATGCTATGTTTGTTATCACAGGTGGTGCATATCTAGGTGGAATTCACTTTCTTCTAATACTTTTGTCCAAATGTTTTGCAAGGAAGATGTCTTACAATATTATACTATGATGTAATCAGAAAATAGTTTTGGGTGTGCAAGACATATGAATCAAATTGAATCTAAAGTAGAAGAAAATAAAGAGTTAAAAACAAACAGAAAATGGACAAACAATAAAGGAATATTGGTGGTTTTTTGAAAGATCAGTAAAAATTATTAACTTTAGTTAGAAAAAAAGAGAAAACACAAATTGCCTATATCAGGAATAAAAGAGGAAACTTCATGATAAATATTACAGATATAAAATAGATAACAGGGGACTAGTATGAACTACCTTATCACAACAATTCAACAATTTAAGTGAAAATGGTGATCTCTATGAAACACACAAAATGCCTACTTAAGAAGAAATAAAATGTAAAGAGATGCAAAAAAGAAAGAAAACTGATTTAATAATTTAAAGCCTTTCATACATTTAAGCACAAACATTTTTAAAATTAAAAAATAAAGCTTGCCTACAAAGCCTTTCTACAAACTCCCAGACCTACAAGACTTCAGTAAATTCTATCAAACCTTTAAGAAAGTAGACAAAGGAAAAAGAACCCCTTTCCAACTCAATTTTGTGAAACCAGTTATATCCTGAAATCAAAACCAGAACTATCACAAGAAAAATCTAGGGACTGTATCCCTAGTTTAAGTGTAGCCAAATATTAGCTAACTTAATTCAGCCATCTATAAAGGGATAGGAAAAAAGAGTAATACACTGTTGGCCAATATTCATATCAAAAATAATAATAAGCTCTTAGAAAACCAGAAACAGAAGGGTCCTCCTTCAACCTGCTTGGACATGTCTAGATGAAGCCCACAGCTATCATATTTAATGTTGAAAAACTGAATGCCTTCCCCTTAAGACTGGCAACCCCAGGCAAGGAAACCACTGGCACCACTCCTAATCACTATCATCCTGGAGGTGGTAGCCACTGCAGTCAGGCAAGAAAGAGAAATTAAAGGCACACAGATTGAAAGTTTAAAAGAAAATTCTTTATTTGCAGATGACATTATTGGATATGTAAGAAATCGTAGAAAATCTATAAGGAAAAATAGTCCAACAAGTGAGTTTGGCAAGGTCTCAGGATACAGGGATAGCATTCAAAAATCAATTTTGCATCTCTATATACAATAAACAATTAAAATTTCAAAGTTTTTAAATGCCATCTATAAGAACATCCAAAAATCTGCAGTACCTAGAGATTAATCAGTACAAGTCCTGTGCTTTGAAAGTTCTAAGAGATCACTTAAAATAGCTAAAGAAGAGCAAAATAAATGGAAAACTGTACCATGATCATGAACTGGAGGGATTAAATGGCAATTCTGTCCAAATTGATGAATGGATTCAATGTTATTCCGATCAAAATTCCAACTTTTTTAAAATTATCAAGTTGATTCTAAAGTTTATAAGGAAATGTAATTAAGCTGTTTTACAAAAGAACTTATACTACCTGATTTCAATACTTACTATAAAGCTATGATAACCAAGACAGTAGGGTAATGATGTAAGTGTTGACATACGGATCAAGGAAACATAATGGAGCTCAGAAATAGACCACACTAAGATAGCCAATTGGTTTCTAACTAATGCGCTAAAGCAATTCAATAGAGAAAGAAAAATCTCTTCAAGAAATGATGCTAAAATAACTGGATATCTGGTCTTACCTCACCCCATTAAAAAAATAACTCAAAATGAATAGACCTGAGCCTAAACTAAATTCACATCTCTTCTAGAATATATAAGATAACATCATTATGATTTTTGGTTAGGCAAAGAAGTTTTAGTAAACACAAAAGCTTATATTCTTTTGTCTTTTTTTTTTTTTTTTTGAGACGGAGCCTCCCTCTGTTGCCTAGGCTGGAGTGCAGTGGCACAATCTCTGCTCACTGCAACCTCCACCTCCCAGGTTCAAGCGCTTCTCCTGCCTCAGCCTCCTGAGTAGCTGGGGTTACAGGCACGCGCCACCACATCTGGCTAATTTTTTTCGTATTTTCAGTGGAGACAGGGTTTCAGCATGTTGGTCAGGTTGGTCTCAAACTCCTGACTTCATGATCCACCTGCCTTGACTTTCCAAAGTGCTGGGATTACAGGCGTGAGCCACCGTGCCCGGCCAAAAAACTTATATTCTAAAAGAAAAAATATGGTAAATTGGACTTCATCAAAATTATAAACTTGTACTGATCAACAGACATTGTTAAGAAAACAAGACAGAAAACCACGAATGGAAGAAATTATTCTCCATACATATATCTGATAAAGGCCTGATAGAATTTCAGAACAACATAATTCAGTAACAAGGAAATAAGTAACCCTTAAAAATAAATGAAAAAAGACTTGAACAGATATTTCACCAAAGAAGATATTATGCGCAAATGGCCAATGAACACATGACAAGACGTTCGACGTCATCAGTCACTAGGGAAATGTGAGTTAAAGCTGTGACAGGCTCCCACCACACAGCCGCGGGACGGGTACATGGAAAGACCCTTGAAAGACCCTTCGGCGCCAAACATTGGCGAGGAGGGCGAGCAGGTGGAACACGCATATGCCGCGGGTGGGAAAGAACAATGACAAACACTTTGCAAAACGGAGGGGCAGGTTTGTTTGGTTTTTCATTTGTTTGTTTTAACATGCCCTTACTATACAGCCTAGCAATTCTACTCTTGGGTATTTACCTAAAACGAGAAAAAATATCCACACAAATACTTGTAACCCAAATGTTCATAACAGTTTCATTCATATCAGCCCAAAACTAGAAACAACCGTCTTGTCCATCGACATTTGAATAGATTTTTTAAACTGTAGTATAGTCACACTGCTCAGCAATAAAAGGGAAACTCTATAGACATATGTAAAAAAAATGATGAATTTTGAAAACATGATGCTAAGCAAAAGAGGCCAGACACTAAAGATGACATGCTATACGATTCGATTTGTATGAAACTAAAGAAAAGACAACTCTGATTCAGAGAGAAAGATGAGTGGCGGCCTAGGGCCAGGGTGGGCCAGGGGCTTGATGGTAGGGAAGGGCACCAGGGTGTCTCCTGCAGTGATGAATATATTCTAAGTCTTGATTTCAGTGGAGGTTACACCAGGCTACGTATTAGTACACTCAAAACGAATGCATGGCTGGGAGCACTGGCTCACGCCTGTAATCCCAGCACTTTGGGAGGCCAAGGCGGGCGGATCACCTGAGGTCAGGAGTTCAAGACCAGCCTGGCCAATGTGGTGAAACTCCATCTCTACTAAATACAGAAAAATTAGCTGGATGTGGTGGTGGCGCCTGTAATCCCAGCTACTCAGGAGGCTGAGGCAGAATGGCTTGAACCCAGGAGGTGGAGGTTGCAGTGAGCCAAGATTGTATCATTGCACTCCAGCCTGGGCGACAGAGTGAGACTCCATCCAAAAAAAAAAGAATGCATTTGCTGTATGTAAGTTATAGCTCGATATAGTATTTTTTAAAGAAATATGTAAAGTACTTGATATGTATTAGGATTAGGTGCTCACAAAATGGTATATGTAAACAGTACAATTGTAAAATGAAAGAAATGGCAGCATAAGCCCACAATTGAGAGATGGGGGGCCAACTGTAGCATAGAGGCAAAGAGCGTAAGCCCTGCAGATCCCCTCTCTGAGTCCCAGGGCTACCACTTAGTAATGGTATGACCTTGGAAAGGTTATTTAGCCTCTCTGGGCCTCGGTGTCCTGGTCTGAAAAAGAAGTCTGCCATAGTATACACTTCATGAAGTATAAGACAGTCGTAAGTCATGAAGTACGTAAGACAGTCCCAGTTCAACAAATGCTTATTGTTTGCTTATGATATTACTGGGAATATTTATCACAATCCAAAGTCAAAAATATTGAGGACAAGCACAGTGGCACCTGCCTGTAATCCCAGTGCTTTGGGAGGCCAAGGCAGGAGGATCACTTGAAGCCAGCAGTTCAAGGCTGCAATGAGCTATGATCACACCACTGCACTCATTCCAGCCTGGGCAACAGAGCGAGCCCTGTCTCTAAGAGATAGAGAGAGAGAGCGAGAGTGAGAGAGAGAGTAAGCAGAGCTGAAGATATCTACCATGAAGAGAGGAGCATAGAGCTGGGGAGGACTAGCAAGAGATGCTGCATTTCCTCATAAACCCTTATATATGCTTTGATTTTTAACCAGATGTTGATAATACCTTATTTTTTCAAATTTAAAAGATAGGATAGAAAAAAAATACAAATATATCAACAAATAAAAACCATGACAAATACATGAAAAAACAGTTTACAAGAGAAGTATGCATATGAAACAAGAAATTCTTACAAAAGAATTTCTATGCATATGAAACATTACTAATAAAGAAGATAAAACAGGGTATCATTTTTTGTTTTATTGGATTGGCAAAGATCTAAAATAATGGAAAAGAATTTGAAGAAACAGGAGTTTTTATGTTGTTGGAAGGAGTGAAAATTGTTACAAGCTTTTTTGGAAATTTAACAATATATGTCAAATTTTAAAAATCTGTATAATCTTTTAACAGTGACTACGCTTCTCAGAATTAACCCTTAGATCAGACAATTTGGGCTGGGCATGGAGGCTCATGCCTGTAATCCTAGCACTTTAGGAGGCCAAGGTGAGCAGATCACTTGAGGTCAGGAGGTCAAAACCAGCCTGGCCAACATGGTGAAACCCCATCTATACTAAAAATACAAAAACTTAGCCGGGCATGGTGACGAGTGCCTGTAATCCCAGCTACTTGGGAGGCTGAGGCAGGAGAATCACTTGAACCCAGGAGGCGGAGCTTGTAGTGAGCTGAGATCAAGCCACTGCACTCCAGCCTGGGTGACAGAGCGAGACTCCATCTCTGAAAAAAACAAAAGACTTAGACAAGTATGAATATTTAAGAATAGCCAATACAAAATTGTTTATGTTTGCAAAACTAAAAGCTGGCAACAAACTGAATGGTAAACAATATAATTAATATTAAAATGATACAGTTAAATTAGAATATATCTATGACATTCACACAATGGAATGATTGATAGACAGTCAATAATGATGGTATAAATCTATATTTATTGAATTAGAAATATGTTCAAACTATAATATGATACGTAAAATCCAGGTTATAAAATAGCATACCTGGTATAAACAAATTTAGTTTTCTTTGAAAGTGCATTTGTATGTTTTCGTGGCAAAAGAAAAAATCTGAAAGGATTTTTACCAAAATGATAATAATGATTATTAATGGACACTAAGATCTGAGGGATTTTACTTTTACTTTAAAGTTGTCTCTGTCACATAAAAGTTTTATAACGATCATATGTTAATTTTTAATCTGCATTTGTAGTTCTAGATGTTAGGATGTGCTGGAGAAGGCTCAAGTTCTTGCCTCTCCAACATCAACTCCTTACAAAAGTTAGTGTTGTAAAACATTTTACATTTAGCAAAAGACTGCAGTCTGTTCCTATTATTCTCTTTGTTTTTTTTGTTTGCTTGTTTGTTTGTTTGTTTTTTTGAGATGGAGTCTTGCTCTGTTACCCAGGTTGGAGTACAGTGGTGCATCTCCACTCACTGCAACCTTTGCCTCCCGGGTTCAAGGGATTCTCCTGCCTCAGCCTCCCAAGTAGCTGGGACTACAGGTGCCCGCCACCACACTCAGTTAATTTTTGTATTTTTAGTAGAAATGGGGGGGGGGTCTCACCATGTTGGCCAGGCTGGCCTTGAACTCTTGACCTTGTGATCTGCCAGCCTCGGCCTCCCGGGTTCCTATTATTCTTTTGTGCCCACAATGATGAACACACCTAGTGATTCAGACCTCAGGAAGCCTGGCCTCATCTCATGCTGTGATCTCATCCACACTGGCCTGTTGCCTGGTTAATGAACTGTGATATCATAGCTTGTGAGGATGCATACTTGAGCAGGGATGAGACACTAGGCAATATTAGAGTTAACGCAAAGAAAAGAAATAAATACATTCCAAGGAGCACAGAAGGAAAAACATCTTAGGTATAATGGTTTTTTTTCATACAAGCATTCTAATTTTCTGAGTATATATTATAGTAATGTTTTTTGATACAGAATTTCACTCCGTTGCCCAGGCTGGAGTGCAGTAATGCGATTAAACTTCGGCTTATGATCATCTAATCTTAGAAAATAAAGTTAAGAAGATGCTAGCTAATATATTAGAATATTTTCCACAAAAGAAGGTGATCTTTGTCCCTTGAAAAGCGGAACCAAAAGTGGTTCCATGTACGTTTCAGAGTCATATAAATGTAGACCACTGTGGAGGCAGCAGGACTTGCTCCGAGGAATGTTTGGAGCATCATCATTTTTAATCCTAAATCCTCAAATGAGATAAAGTAGCCATCAAAATAGATCCCCGGCCTCTGTTGGGATCTTGGGGAGCTAAGCCCCAGCTTCTGATGTGAGCAGCCTAGGCCAGGTGACCAAGTCACGAGCAGGCCCATTTCTAACACAGAGGTGGGGGAGTCTGCGTGACTCAGGGGTGCATCCTGCAAGAAGACAGGGACCTGCTCAGGGGCGGCAACCACTCCAATGCACAAGCTGCTTGCTTTTGGCCAACTGGACTCCAGCAAGCTTCTTCACTGGGAGCTACGACCACCTGAAAATGATGACTCAGCCGCAGGCAAGGCCAGGGCCACAGCTCGCGTCTGTCCCTGCCAGGGAGGCTGTCCTTCAGGGTGATGGGCAACTGCAGCCTCTCCTGTCCTTGACTGCCTGGGCTGCCATAGCCAGGTGATGGCCTTCTCATCCAGGCACGGTGACTGGTGTCACCAGAGGGAGGGAGAATGCCTCCCATGCTAACCACGTTTGACTGTCCCTTTGTAGAACATTCTGTTGTGTGTAAAGCACGAATTTGGGAATCTCCAAGCTTGGTTGACTTTGTAAAAGGAAAAGGTAAGAGATAAATGTGGACTCTGCCAATCCAGCACTGTCTAGGAGACAAGACACTTTGAGAGACCCACACCTCTCGGGAAAGGCAACCCAAAGGGGAGCTGAGCGCTGGGGTTCCAGGCAGTGGGGTCCCAGTGTCCTCATCCCAGGAGTGAGACCACTCCCACTGGATGCCAATAAAGCCGCTGAGGACAGCATTCGCCTCCTTCCCTCTTGGGATTTCTGTTCACTGAGCAGAGCATTTGCTCCACACTCTCCCCTGGTATTCCGAGCCCTTCCACTGTTGCTTTGCCTTATAAATTAATAAAGCAGGGCCAGGCATGGTGGCTCACACCTGTCATCCCAGTACTTGGTGAGGCCAAGGCAGGAGGATCTCTTGAGCTCAGGAGTTTGAGACCAGCCTGGGCAACACAGTGAGACTCCCATCTCTGCTAAAAACATTTTTTTTTAAATATTAAAATTAGCTGAGTGTGATGGCGCACCTGTAGTCACAGTTACCTGGGAGCCTGAGGAGGGAGGATCACTTGAGCCTGGGAGGTCAAGGCTGCAGTAAGCCATGATCGCACCACTGTACTCCAGCCTGGGCAATAGAGCAAAATTCTGTATCAAAAAACAAAGCAAACAACAACAACAACAACAAAGCAGCATTCTGATTTCATGCATGTGGCTCATGAGTTTATTTAGGATAAGTTTGTCCCTGGGATTGGCAAGACTTCCAGGTTAGACCCAGAGTGCCACAAGATGCCATCCCACAAGACCTGTTGGGAGAACTTCCCTTGGTCGCCCCTGGAGGCTACCAAGAGTCTGGGAACATTGTGACTTTCTCTTCCAGGATAACCCACACTCCTGCAAGTGGCATGGAAGTCTTCGCCACCTGGCTCAGCCCAGCTCCTGGCCTCAAACCGCAGCTTTCTTATGCTGCACTTCACAGCAACTCACAACTACTTGTACCCCACACACCTGCCCCATGTGTGTGCATCCGCCCATCCCATGCACACATTCTTATTCACAAGCGGGTCCTGAGCCTGTGCCTTCCTAAAACACCTACCCCCGATCTCCACATCTCAAGCTCCCTCGGCTTTCAGGTTTTGGCAACATCACTTCCTCTTTATTGCAGCCAATCCCACTGCCCCAGCCACCTGAGCACTCCCTGTCTCCATCTCCTCCGTCGTCATCATTTTATTACAATATTTAGTGTATCTGTCTCCTCCCAGATTGTGAGCTTCCAGAGATGAGCAATTCTATTACTTTTAGATGCCTGGGATTTGCGACCTATTAAGTACACGTATTGTAGGTATTTCTCAAATGTGAAATGAATAGCTAGAGTAAGAGCAATTCTATCACTTTTAGATGCCTGGGATTTGCGACCTATTAAGTACACGTATTGTAGGTATTTCTCAAATGTGAAATGAATAGCTACAGTAAGATTTATTATCTACGTATTGGAGGAAAATGCAAATGCAGTGAGTCTCCAGGGTGTTTCCTCACAGCACCAGGAGTGAAATGTTGGAGGAGATGGAATGAGGTCTGAAGGAGCTTCCACCTGACCAACGCTGGAGCCACGGGGAGGAGGGGGCTCCGCGCTCTCCCTCTCCTCTTCCCCCCTGTCCTGACTGCCCAGAGCCTCTCAGGAAGCAGCATGTGAGGAAGGTGTGAAAACGAGAGTCAGGGGGATGAACTCCAGGCATCCGCCAGATCTGCTGTGAAGAAGGAAAGAGAAGGCAGGAAGTCACTGTGTGACTGCTGGAAGGAAAGAAAATTCCAGGGGCCAGCCATCCAGGGCAACTGTGCCTGGGTATCTGTTCATTTGCAAAAGTGCCTAAGTCTTCAATTACCTGTAAAATCAGACATACTTTCTCCCAACAATTTTTCTTAATTGGGTAAAGAAAGATATTAAATCCGATTTATAATATAATAAATTTTCCAAATTTGAAAAACTACTTTATATTCTCTAGGGAAGAGTCAGGTTGGAGGAATCTTGCCTTAACTCACAGCTCCTACAGATTGCTTTTGACCATGAATATCTCATTTTATAGTCCCATTTTTCTAAGTGATATCCTGAACTAAGGAATAATTTAGATAATAAATCCATTTCAATTACTGTCCATTAGAAGACAGGAAAACATTAAGCCCAACCAAAGCTCATGGGAATTATGGTTGCCCTTGCAGGTGAAAATGAATTTAGTGCCGCCATAGGTGATGCCGCCCTCCTCCAGCCCACGTTCTTTCTTATGGAAAGAGCATTCCACATTCAAACGACATGTTTCTCTGTCATGCTTCTGAATGAAGAAACCATCATCTGAATTTTCCTAACACAAACTCAGACCCCATGACACAAAGTAACAACAGTGTGGGTCATAGAACTGTCTGATTCCCCGTCCCTTCCCACTCTCCTCTCCTCTCTCCTTTCTTTCTCTGACCTCCTTTGCTCAGCCATTCTACAACTCAGGAGACCTTCCCACATTTGCAGACAGAAGCGGACAACAACTTGTAGGGGGCTGGGAGGCCCAGTGTCAAATCTCTCAGAGAATCTGATCGGCTCCACCCAGGTCAGTACCCGCCCTGGTCCACTCAGCTGTGCCATGGCCATCGGATCACACAAGTCGAACATCACTGATGGGTCAGGGCTCAGAAAAAGCAGCTGGTTCAGGGGTTAAGCAAGTGCTCCCAACATTGACTTCATAGTTTCCCTAAAGCATTGTGGGAAAAGTACATTTTGAAATATAGACGGGTCCCAAATTACAACAGTTGACTTATAATTTTTCAACTTTACAATAGTGTAAAAAGGGAGATGTCTTCAGTGGGAAGCACACTTCAAATTTCACATTTTGATCTTTTTCCAGGCTAGCAATATACCGTAGGATGCCCTTAGATTGCCTAACAGCATGTGTGGCTCCCAGACAGGCCCACGGCCATGAGGGTGAGCAGCCTACCCTCGATAATTTTGCCAACTATGGGCTAGTAAGCATGCTCTAAGCACAGTTAAGGTAGACAAGGCTAAGTTGTGGTGTTCCGGAAGGTCAGTATATTAAATGCAATTTCAACTTTTGATACTTTCAATTTGAAATGGGTTTCAAGTTGAAGTTTCAATGGGTTTTACTGGAACGTGACCCCATCATAAATTGAGGAACATCTCTAATTATTTATGCCTACATCAGTGAGAAGATGGAGAAGTTTATTTTTCTTGTTTCCTTATGATTATTAGCATACATGCATCTTAACTCTTTTTAGGCAGTGAGGAGCATGGGTAAAGATGGCCCAATTCCATCTTGTGTGAAGCTCTTATCATCACTCATGTTCAATTGGGATAAATAATTAAATAGCAATTATTTTGTTCTTCATCATTCACACTCATAATAATCATGGGAAATTCATCATGAATTTAGTAATTCCAAGGGGCTTTCAAGGTGATTGACCAGAATCAGGAAGAGGAAATGGGCAAGGCTGATGAAAATATACTTGTTTGTCCTGGAAAATTGCATCACACACATCTTTTTGTGTGATGGAGAATGGAGATGGACTTCCTCCTCACCATGCTGGCTCCTTCCTCTTCTCCCTCATTCTCTCAACCCTACCAGGCCCACCTCAAGGGCCATCAATGAGTCCCATAAGCCTCACAGGCAATCCACTGATGAAACTTTTTTTTTCAGAGGATAATGAAGACAGGAACTGTAAGTGGATTTAAGAATTATTGGCATAAAATGATAATATTAGAGCCATAAATTGCTACAGAGAGAAGCTAGGATATATGTAATTCTTAAAGATGCTGATTTTAGGGGTAATCCTCCAACCCAATCCTCCTATAAACAGAATTTAATTAGAAAATACATAGAAAGGGAGAAGATTTCAGACAGAGGAAACAGAAGGAATGAAACTGAGGAGAAAGGAATGAGAAGCTGTGCTTAGCAGAAGGAAATAAAACGTGTTATACAGAAGAAAGAAGGATTTCTCCTTTGGCTGGATGTTACAGTCATGACACATCAGCTAAACATCACTCTTTCGGGAGGTCTTCCCTAAGTTGCCAATGTAAGTAGCTCCTGCCCACTCTGTAGGACATGCTGTCATAGCACTTACCACTACCTGATTTGGGAAAGGGGGGTGTATTAGTCCTTTTTCACATTGCTATAAGAAACTACCTGAGACTGGGTAATTTATAAAGAAAATAGATTAATTGACTCACAGTTCCACATGGCTGGAGGGGCCTCAGGAAACTTACAATCATGGCAGAAGGCAAAGGGAAAGCAAGGCATGTTTTACATGGTGGCAGGAGTGAGACAGAGCAAGGAAGAAAGTGCCACACTTTTAAACCATCAGATCCTGTGAGAATTCACTCACTATAATGAGACCAGAGTTGGGGGAAACCACCCCCGTGATCCAATCACCTCCTACCAGGTCCCTCCCCTGACACATGAGGATTACAATTTGACATGAGATTTGGGTGGGGACACAGAGCCAAATTATATCATTCTGCCCCTGTCCCCTCCCAAATCTTATGTCCTTTTCACAGTTTAAAATACAATCATGCCTTCCCAACAGTCCCCCAAACTCTTAACTCATTCCAGCATTAACTCAAAAGTCCAAGTCCAAAGTCTCATCTGAGACAAGACAAGTCCCTTCCACCTATGAGCCTGTAAAATAAAAAACAAGTTAGTTACTTCAAAGATACAATGGGAGTGCAGGTATTGGGTAAATGCTCCCATTCCAAAAGGGAGAAATTGGCCAAAACAAAGGGGTTACAGGCCCCATGCAAGTCCAAAATCCAGCAGAGCTGTTATTAAAACGTAAATCTCCAAAATAATCTCCTTTGACTCCATGTCTCACATCCAGGGTATGCTGATGCAAGGGGTGGGCTCTCAAGGCCTTGCGGAGCTCCACCCCTCTGGCTCTGCAGAGCACAGCCCTCACAGCTGCTTTCACAGGCTAGTGTTGAGTGCCTGCAGCTTTTCTAGGTGCACAGTGCAAGCTGTCAGTGGATTTACTATTCTGGGGTCTGGAGGACTGTGACCTTCTTCTCACAACTCCACTAGGCAGTGCCCCAGTAGGGACTCTGTGTGCGGGCTCCAATCCCACATTTCCCCTCCACACTGCCCTAGTAGAAGTTCTCCATGAGGGCTCCACCCCTGCAGCAGACTTCTCTCCGAACATCCAGGCATTTCCATACATCCTCTGAAATCTAGGCAGAGACTCCCAAACTCTTGCCTTCTGTGCACCTGCAGGCCCAACACCACGTGGAAACTACTAAGGCTTGAAGCTGACACCTTCTGAAGCCATGGCCTGAGTTGTACCTTGGCCCCTTTTAGCCACAGCTGGAGCTGGAGTGACTGGGACACAAGGCACAATGTCCTGAGGCTGCACATAACAGCAGGGCCCTGAGCCCAGCCCACAGAACCATTTTTCCCTCCTATGGGAGGGGCTGCCATGTGATGGGAGGGGTTGTCATGAAGGTCTCTGACATTCCCTGGAGACATTTTCCCCATTGTCTTGGTTATTAACATTTGGCTCCTCCACTTATGCAAATTTCTGCAGCCACCTTGAATTTCTCCCCAGAAAATTGTTTTCTTCTTTTCTACCACATGGTCAGGCTGCAAATTTTCCAAACTTTTATGCTCTGCTTCCCTTTTAAACATAAGTTTCCATTTCTGATCATCTCTTTGTGAATACATATGACTGTATACTTTTAGAAACAGCCAGAATACTTCTTAAATGCTCTGCTGCTTAGAAATGTTTTCCACCAGATACCGTAAATAATCTCTCTCAAGTTCAAAGTTCTACAGATCTGTAGGGCAGGGGCAAAATGCCACCAGTCTCTTTGCTAAAGCATAGCAAGAGTGACCTTTACTCCAGTTCCCAATAAGTTCCTCATCTCCATCAGATCCTGTGAAAACTCACTCACCATCACAAGAACAGCATGGAGGAAATTCTCCCCCATGATCCAGTCATCTCCCACCAGGTCCCTCCCCTGACACGTGAGGATTACAATTCAACGCGAAATGTGGGTGAGGACACAGAGCCAAATCATATCAGGGAGGCTGTTTTTCACTAGAGTGTGAGCTGTATGAGAATTTGAATAGCGTCATCTGACACAGAGTAGGCACTAACTAGGTGCTTATGGAGGGAAGGAGCGAAGGAAGGAAGTGGGTGGGGGAACTACAGAATGCTTGTTATATTATGTGTGATCCTAGCCTTCACACTTGATTGCTTTTGAGTGGTATTTTAATGCATTGTTGATATAACTCAAGACTTTGACATTCTCTTTTAGCTTATTTTCCCAATTAATCATCTGAGCCAATACTTCATTGAGTTGAATTTATTTCTTAATTTTCAGCCTTATAAACAAATCCTGAAATCACATACCTCTGTCCTCTTTCTGTTGCTGCTTCCTCCCCTTCGATTGCCTCAATCGCCATGACCAAAAGTGACCTCTCCCTCTGTGCTCATTATCACCCCTCTCTGTACCAATTACTTGGGAGGTCTTATATTGTTATTGAACTCCTGAGTGTAATTTCACTTTTACCTATTTGTGGCTTTCCCCCAATCGTGCTGTAAGCTTCCAGAGCCCAAAGACCATGACTTGTATTTGATGTCCTTATGCTCCCAAGAGTACCTGGCATCAAATTTTGCACAAAGTAGGTGCTCAGATATTCTCTATTCACATATTTATTTATGTGAAGAGCTAGTTTATCTCAGAAATCATAGTTTGCCATGTTTCATTACAATACTAATCACAAAAGTCAAAATTTTGATGAGTGCAACTCAACCAGAATTCCTGAGTTAACATAAATATTTTGATTTGCATCACTTTTATCAGAGTTACGACATTTTACTGAGAACAGAAATCTCAAAGTCTTCACCTTCCACCTTTCACCTGGCCATCCCAAAGGCAGCCTCTGCTTCCTATTCTACACCTCCAGACTTGAATAAGGAGAATTCATCTGGAAATCACCACTTCAGAGAAGATTTACCTATAGATTGTGGGCTCTCAGAACGTGGGACCTTTTTCATCTTTTTTGTTCCAATTTCTAGCACATAGATATTAGCTAATTCAACATCAGTCATTATTGAAGGATTCTATTATTTTTATTACATCATACTAAAGCTTTCACTAAAACTTCAGATCACTAAATAACTACCATTTTTTGAGCATATCCTCTGTGCTAGGACACATTTCACCTAATTTAATCCTTCCAAGAACCCTTGGAGGCAGAGATTAGAATGATGAATAAAAGAGATTAAGTAATTTTCCCAAGTTCAAAAAGCTGGTAAATGATGGATGGTTCTCAAATCCAGATCCTTCCAATTTCAGATAAGGGTCAAAATGATTTTGAGTTTAAAAAGAATCCTCCATGGTTAACTCTCAATGAATCAGAACATTCACTGCAACACAATGCCCTTTGTATTCCCCGGGGCATAAAAATAAAATAAAAAACACAACACCACAGTCCCCAAACATGTGACCTTAAATAAACCAACAGGCCTACCTGGGCTGAAAACCTAAGCACATAACTTTTAAGAGTACACATTTTTAAAACTAAATTGTAAATGTACACAATAACTTGCCTTTCCCACATGACCTCAATTTGTTGAGCCTGCTTACCTGTTCCTCAGGATAAGAAAGCATGTGTTTTTCATCTTGCCCTGATGGATAAAATGACAACAGGAAATGAGGTGTTTCAGACCAAGGTGTTCACACGTTGGTTGGCAAACATGATTACCTAAAAATTCCTTTCCAGAAATGACCCTTCTTGAGCCTATACAGCTTCATAGAAATTGGCAACAATCACAAACAGGATTTTACACCACCTTGCACATCTAGCACAGGTGAGTTTGTCTGTTGTTAAATCATATCACTTTAACTCCTGAAACACAAGGCTGTCAGCAGAGCCAGCGCTGGGCCATCCTGGCCCCACCACACCTTCAGGTTCTGCCGGGAGCTCAGGGCTTGGCCTCTCCCCAGCAAGCAGCTATCAGCCCTTCTGTTCTGTTTTAGCCTCCACCCTATGCTATCCCTGCCAAAGGTGTTAACTCATTAACCAACCAACGCTTGCTGTTGGTTCAGCTGAATTAAATCAAGAGTTATTGAGTGTTGCAATGTGTAGGCTCAGCATTAATTAACTGGCAGGAACGGAAGTTCGGGCCCCACCCAGAAGAGACTTACCCTTTAGCGGGAAACTTGAGGAACACATTGCTCTGATGGTGTTGAATGGTTAACATCTCAGGGCTAGGACCCTGCCTTGCCTGCTGTGAGGTCAAATGTCTGTCCCTTCCCAGGGTGGTGATGAAACAGAAGTGGGGGCACCAGCTCCGCCTTCCACTCCACCAGGACTCCGCCCCCACTAAGAGCTTCTCAGTCTTAAAGCAAATGCTGTGTGGATGTAGCTTCAGGATCATTTCCCCAAGATCTCTCCACCAAACCAGAGGGCTCCCCCAACCCAACCCTTTCTGTACTAGAAATTCTGCAGCCTCCACTGCACCATCCAGGACTATTTGTAAAAATATTAAAATTTCCAAATGCATCTGACAATGTCATGATAGATTTCTAGTCTAGAAAGCATTCAAGCAGAATCAATAGTGAAAGCCAGCATCAGAGTATCACAAAATGTTCAAAAAATAATAAGGCTGATTCTTCGTGTTAAAAAGCCCACTCACCAAAAGTTATAGTTTTAAATTTACATAATCAAGAACAATAAACTTTATCTTAAAACAGAAGTAAAAATTATTTTTTAATCCTTAAGTATAAAACACACTTTTTGGCTATATTTTATTGGCACATCTTAAAATAAATTTTAAAGTGCTCATTGTTGATAAATAGACACAGAAAGTATTTGTGCCAGAAAAGTCATAATTAGACTAATAGCTGTGACATCAAAAATCTTGTAATTGAAGTAGAAACTCTGAATGAGCTCTGTTGCGGCAAAACCTATAGTCTCTTCTCTGGAATTAATACTCCGGAGACCAATAAAAGATTAATCAAGACAAAGAATCAATAACTTCTCAAGTGCTAATAAGCACTGCCTTGTTCTGTGATATGTTGAGCAGTTTATCATGTTTAGCCGTATGAAGATTTATAGAAAATCCATAGTTAAAACTGGAGGATGAGGTAATGCAACACTTAGTAAATGAAGCCAATTAAAATTTATGCTTGATATCGTGCATTCCAAGGACCTGAAAAAAAAAATCACTTTTGATTCCTCCTCCCCTTTTCTTAAGGATAAGAAAAAAGAGTTAGTCGTGTCACTTAACAGTGTTACTGGGGAATAACTAAGAAAAGTACGATGCTATTCTAATGACCAGCTCCCTGTTCTGGAGTGGAGGGCAGGAACATGCATGGAAAATTCGTCAGTTTTCTTTTTCTGCCCTCTTGCTCATGCAAGGATCAACTTTTCCTGGAATTCTTTGTGAAAGTTATATAAAATACCTTTTAGGATCATTTAGGTCTCTACTCTCAATCAAGCTGATGGATCTACAGGTCATGTGAGTGGATGAGTTAATGGGTAATTAATAGCTCATCAATTGCAGGTCTTGACCATTAGGTTACGTCATGAGCTTTACACTATGGCATGTGATTAATTAAAAGCATCAGATTATATGTTTAGTAAATTAATCTTTGAAGCACTATGATGATCATGAGAATATGCCTAATCAAATAGATGGGCCACAGTAAATGTTTTCATAAATTTGGAAACATAAACTATTGTGAGTAATTAGAAACAAGCAGATCCTGGTGGGGAGTTTCCTCCAGTGTCAACAATTAGAAAGATGAGAGCGCTACATCAGATAAATTGAAATCACTAGTTGAACCAAGGTTTAAAATACAATATATGAAAACTGTGAAAAAGACTACATTTTCTCAATAAAAAATAAAGTTCACCACCACAAAGTGGTAACTAATACTTTTTAAATTGATAAGGTAGGGTAAGCGTGGTGGCTCATGCTTGTAATCCCAGCACTTTGGGAGCCCAAGGTGGGCGGATCACCTGAGGTCAGGAGTTCAAGACCAGGCTCGTCAACATGGTGAAACCCCGTCTCTACTAAAAATACAAAAATTAGCTCGGTGGCATGCACCTGTAATCCCAGCTATTCAGGAGGCTGAGGCAGGAGAATTGCTTGAACCTGGGAGGCGGAGGTTGCAGTGAGCCAAGATTGTAAAACTGCACCCTAGCCTGGGTGACACAGCAAGACTCCATCTCAAAAAAAAAAAAAAAGAAAAGAAAAGAAAAAAGAAAAAAATTGATAATGCGATCCATCCTTAAAATAAGTAAAGAATTTCCAGAGAAAATTCTGATGTTTTTAATGCTTTCTGGTCCAATTACACTGGGAATTTTTTTCTAATCAGAAAGGTCTGGTGAATAATGAGCGAAGTAAGCTTTATTTAACAATGGCTACTGACAGGAGTGATCAGAACACATACCTAGGTGGGCTCCCCGACACGGGTGCTACCTCCACACACTGGCTGAAATTTGCTTGAAACGCTTCTTTTGAAGGGTCCTTGGGAAGTTCATTTGAGGGTTTCAGGGATGACAAATCTCTTCCCATTCACAGTTTAGTTAATGTGGAATTGGCCAGAAATCACACATAGGCCAGTGGAGCAAATACGGAGGCTTGAGAAGCAAGGGTACGTTTCACACATCAGGAGTCGCCAGAGGACAGGCTGGGTGCGTATCCCTGTGCCTTCGAGCAACAGAAAACCAGAAGCTGCATGGCTTAGATAATAAGGAAATGGATTCGATCACACAAGAGCAAGTCCAGAGTCCTTGGGACTTCAAAGGTCAGCCCAGTGGCTGGGCAGCCTCCACTCAAGCCTGAGTGACCACCTTCCCTACAGCCACCCACGGTGTCACTTTGCCCCACTGCTGCTTTTCTCACGGCTATAACAAGGCTCCCAACAGCAACCTCAGCTATGTGCTTCGTCATACCATGGAAGGAGGAGAGATTTCTGTGATTCTCCTTAACCCATCAATCAACGAGTGGATAAAGAAACTTTATATATTTTATATAAAGTTATATATAAATACATTTTATATAAAATATAAAATATATTATATAATATAGTTAATTAAGTATATAATATAAAATATATTTTTATATAATATATAAAAACATATAAAATATAAAACTATATGTTTTATATATGTTATTTTATATATAACACACATATATATGATGGAATAATACTCAGCCATAAAAAAGAATGGATTAACAGCATTTGCAGTGACCCGGATGATAATGAGACTATTATTCTAAGTGAAGTAACTTAGGAATGGAAAACCAAACATCGTATGTTCTCACCGATATATGGGAGCTAAGCTATAAGAACACAAAGACATAAGAATGATACAATGAATGGCCTTTGGAGACTTGCAGGGAAGAGTGGAAGAGAGGCAAGAAATAAAATACAACCTATATGGTGCAGTGTATAGTGCTCAGGTGATGGGTGCACCTGGATCTCACAAATCACCACTAAAGAACTTTCTCGTGTAACCAAATACCAGCTGTATCCCAATCACTTATGGAAAAATAAAATGAAAATTAAAAATTTTTTTTAAAGTGTGAAGGAGCTTTCGTTAAGGTATCCAGGAAACTTCTAAGTTTCATTGGCCCAAATTGGGTCGCAACCTGATTCCTAAACCAATCAGCAGGAAGACTGGAAGTAGTCGAGTCCAGGTCTAAGCATGGAGACTTTTGGAGTGTGATACCCGGTGGGCTCCTGTTTTTGGGGAACGGTAATAACATGGGCTGAGAAAAAGCCCCCAGCACACAGCAGTGTGAGTACCAGGCCGAGCTCGCATCCGCGGGAGAGACAGTAAGAAGTCCATTCATCCGCGTCTCGGTGGGGAGATAGTCCACAGTTCTCTATCATTCCTTCCAAGGACGTGAGCACTGATTTGCACGCAGTAAGTTGCCCTCTCACCCAGCAAGATCTGGTTCAACAATGTAATTACCTCAGAACCTAGAACTAATTAAGGTAGAGTTCAAGGTCACAGCCTCATAATCAAGGGATAATTATCTTTGCTGTTTAAATCACATCATTTTGATGAAATATAAAAGTTACATGGCAAATAAACATCTAATTACATGGCAACTGCAGTGTAATTACTACTAAGTCATCTATCAGATATAAAATCACTACTCAATGTGCTTATTATGATCAGCCTTGCTATTGCCAAAATGTTTCCCATGACTACTATGTCTCGGAAAAGACGCCGTTCTAAAATAACACCAAGCATTAAAAAACAGATTTCGTTTTCTCTTTACCAAATAGGATCCTAAGTCTTTTCATTGGGTTCAATTCAAGGCACTTCAGAGCACCAGAAAAAGAAAAAAAAGATACAGTATAGAAAAAAACAGCTCAAAGAACATGAAGAAAAAACAGAAATAAACAAAATCTTCTCAAATCTCATACACTTTCAGATTAAAAGAAAAACGTCTGAAATCCAAAAGGCAATATAGCAAATGGTTGAAGGAGTGAGGGATCCAGCTGAAGAACTGCTGCTCATGTTTTCAGAATTTCAGGATGCAGAGACTTTTCCATTCCCACCACAAGGGAGAACAGATGGTCACAAGATTATCACAAGCCTCTCTTTCTCGAAATTACTGACAAAGAAAAGCTCAGAGTTCACTATTTCTACATTTTATAAGGAGGCAGACACCTGTCTTTCTCACCATGGATTTGTTCTTCCACAAAGTAAGAATAAAACAGCTTTACAAAAATTAACATCACCAATTTCTCGCATTCATACCCATCTGGACAAGAAATTAAAACTGGTAAATTTGTTCAGATTGACTGCCTCTATAGGGCCCATTTTGTTGTAATGATTTTCTTTCTGTTCTTCATCACTTTTTCCCAAGTGACTTTATATTCTTATTTCTCTAACCCTGCAAATATTATATATGGTAGTTTTCATTGACTTTGGATTCCAGAAGTTGTGTCTATTTGCCATATATTTGAAAGCCTTTATCATCTCTTCTATTACTCCAAAGTCATTATTGTCCACATAAGAATTAGATTCAATTTTTAAGTCAGTCAATACTGAGAAAATATGAGTAAACTGGAGTTTACTCAAAATAAGGAGGAGAAAAGGTGAAAGGGTGAAAAAGGTGGGGGGAGTGGGGGGAGAGGGTGGCAAACAGCTGGGGACCACAGGGTAAGGCGAGGCACACAGGAGAAGAGATAAAGCAGCCACACCCAGGCTCACCCACCTCCTTCTCCCGAGGGAGCAGGACCTGGGCGCCCATGGCCTCCTCCCTCTGGGACAGATGCACACCACTCAGGGAAGCCCTGTCTTCCCCTCCTCCCTGTGAGAGAGCTTCCCACTTCTCTTTTGAAGAGCAAGCTTGGCTCCAGGAAATCCAGTCGACCAAACAAGGGGAAGAGATGCCCAAACACCCAAGGATGCCTCCCTGAGTTGTTGAACACTGAGTGCCTGCCACGTGCCATGATCTGTGCAGATCGGATGATGCCTGCCCATCTTACATATTTTCTTTTCCTTTTTGGTCTTTCTCTGAATTCGTGTCATTTTTCTATTTCGTGTCCAGGTTATCTACGGTTTCTGCGGCAATGGAGAGCAGAGGGCTTGGAGCCTCCTTTGACCTTGGCCTCCTCCCTGACACCCTGTCCGCCAGCCTCCCTGTGCCAACGCCGGCCCTGCACCCAGCACGCTACTGACTCTGCGCCCCTGAGAGTTCTCAACCTTTTTCCTACCAAATTCAGTCCCCATGTTTCAGTCTTCATTCCTCTGTAGTTCCCCAAGCATCTGAGCTGATGGACACCCCGTTCGTGCGTCCCGAAGTCTCCCCTCCGAGTTTCCATGACACTGAGTCTTCCTGCCTCACTTGCTTCCCCTCCGTGATGACCCTGACTCAATTATGTCCCACCACATTCATCAGAACCCCGCCAGCATTCCCACCCAGCCTCCCTTTCTGGAGCTCAGTGGGCAGCCTGCTCACTCCCCCACCCCCAGCCTCTCTGGCCCCTCTGTTCTTTCTTTACTCCCCTCAAAGCCCCTCAGAGCTCCCGCTGTGTTTCTCTTAGGTCCCTCCCACCCTGCCTCCCTCTCCAGTTCAGCCTGCCCCTCGCTGCCCCCCACACTTGGACCCCTGCACCCACTCAAACAGTCGGCGCTCCCGATGATCTTTCCACTCATGCACAAACAGCAGACTCATCTTCCCAAAGGTAGCAGTTTGAGAATTCCCCGCAAATCCTCTTTATCTAGGAGTCCAGTCCAAACACTTCGGGCTCTGCATGATGCAGCCACTGACTGCATCCGTTCACACTCCACCCGATCTTCCAGTTCCGCACCCATTCTTGCCCTGACCATGATCACGTATGGTGAACACTCTCTTCTCTGAAATCTTGTTGAATGTATTGTCACCTTCATATATTTAGTTTTTTGTTTGTTTGTTTGTTTGTGACAGAGTCTTACTCTGTCGCCCAGGCTGGAGTGCAGTGGTGGGATCTCAGTTCACTGCAACCTTCGCCTCCTGGGTTCTAGAGATTCTCCTGCCTCAGCCTCCCAAGTAGCTGGGATTACAGGCATGTGCCACCACGCCCAGCTAATTTTTGCAGCTTTAGTAGAGACAGGGTTTCACCATGTTGGCCAGACTGGTCTCAAACTCCCAACCTCAGGTGATCTGCCCACCTCGGCCTCCCAAAGTACTGGGATTCCAGATGTGAGCCACCACGCCTGGCCACCTTCATAGATTTAGTATTTAATTAAAGATAAGCCTGTACTGTTACAGAATTTTTTAAATTTAACTTTATTTTTTTTTTGGTTTTGTCTCCTCCAGTGAAATGGTTAACTTCTCTAGAGAAAGCCTATGCTTAAGTTTATTTTTCATTATTCTTACCACTGAACATTAGTAAGTATTTAATAGTCGTTAAACTACCATTTCATTCATTCAACAAATATTCATAGAGACCAACTAAGTCTGTGGGGCTGTGCAGGGTACTGAGACACAATGGCGTGTGAAAGACATGACTGTCACAGGCCAAGTTCAAGTACAATGCAGGCCACAGGAGGAAGAGCCTTAGAGGTGGGAAGGCTATGCAACACAGACATATTTAATAACCTTAGACGCGACCGGATCCATCCCATCTCCATCCACCTCCTTCACTGAAACTCCTCCCCACCCACTTTTAATCCTAATGCATTCAGGGTCTTCCTTCCTTATGGTCTTATTCTCCAGGAATTGCTGCTACACGTTAAAGTGAAATTTCAAAGTTTTGTGACACGTATCCAATAGTATGTGGAACCACCAAATCCTTCTTTTCATGTCCTCTTTTTTTTCCTTACAAAACAGGAAGCACATAGTGTGTTACCTATACAAGTGGATTGCTTAAACTTTTCACAGTTAATTACCTAGAAAATTCAAGCACCACGAGCAAAACCTCTGGCTTCATTTCATTTTACACCTCTCAGTATAACGCCTTTGTCTCGGCGTCCTCTGAATCTTTGTTGTCTTCATTATTTGCTCTCTTTCCTTTACACTCTAATAATAATCTATAAATGATCTACAGGAGAAAAAGCTTCAAGGGCAGATACATTTTAGCCTTTGGGGGCATAAGAACATCCTGTATTCTCCTTTCTTGGAATGTTCTAGAAGATCCGTAGTTAACACCTAAAATAGCATAAGCCTTTTCCTTCTCGACTTCACTTTTAGTTCCTATTAGATATTTCTGCCCATTTATGATAATCAGGTCTTCTCAGTTTCTGCTTTCAGCGAAAGGACACATAGTGATAATATTTACTGAGATGGGGGAGACCGATATTTATATATAATAACGGAGATAAATCAATAATTAGGCTGGAAGCATGTTACATTAATTACAATAATTAAGCTTGAGACAACTGAGTGTAAGTGACACGGAGACAGATGGATCGACATCCCAGGCCTCTGGGGGGAGATGTGGGCTCTGCACAACAATATGGGAACCGTGGACAACACAAATCCAGAGGAGTGGCCAGGTCACCTGGGAGAGAGAAGCAAAGGCTGAGGGCTCAGTACCAAGTCCTGACTATTACACACTGGAGGTCTCGTGTCTCTACAGATTGGAGGAGGGACTCCTAAAGGAAATTGAGAATAATCAGATAAAGGAAGTAAACCAAGAGAATATGGGTTTGTATTAGCCAAGAGATGACGGTATCTTGAGTGGGAGCCATCCTGAGCTGGGGAAGGAGAAAGACTGACTTGGACACAAAATAGGAATTTTGACTTAGATTGGTCTGGACTATTTTTAAACTCTTGAAAATAAGAGATTGGCCAGGCACAGTGGCTTACACCTGTAATCCCAGCAATTTGGGAGGCTAAGGCAGGTCAATCATTTGAGGTCAAGAGTTCAAGACCAGCCTGGTCCACATGGTAAAACTCATCTCTAGTAAAAATTAAAAAATTAGCCAGGCATGTTGGCAGGTGCTGTAATCCCAGCTACTCGGAAGGGTGAGGCAGGAGCATCACTTGAACCTGGGAGGAGAGGAGTGAGCCAAGGTCATACCACAGTACTCCAGCCTGGATGACAGAGCCAGACTCCATCTTGAAAAGAAAAGAAGAGATTATCCTAATATAATACCTGAAATGGACTGTAAGATCCACCTGAGATGTCATCCAAGAGAGAAGATTTGGCAGAGTGTGTCTGAAGGTAGTGGTGAGTGAAGAAAAGAGATTCCTGGTAGCTAGATCCCTGGGGATGAGACCGACAGGAGAGGAGCTTCCTGTCATGAAAAATGTCTGGTCAACAGGAAAGCTGGGAAGTTAATTAAACAGACTCAGGAGAAGGTTAGATCAAGGAACGGTTAAGGAGAGAAATCTTACTGAAGTTGATGGGAGCCAAAGTGGGAAGTACTTAGGAACTGGCAACAGACATTACCATGAAAACCCTTTGCAACATCAACAGTCTCCAGCATTGAACTTAGAGAACCAGATAGCAAAGTCTTTGTCAGTGGCACCCAGCATTCATTACAAAGAAAGTGCTCTGAATCTGAGAGGTGGAAGTGGCCAGACCAAGGCGTAGGAAGGTATAGGGTACAAGACAAATCTGTTTGCTGATTCTAAATATCTTGCTTCCCTCCACAGGTGAAATCAAGTTAAAAGGTAATATTAAAAATGCCCTTTAGGTAACACCATCCACAAAAGCCCAAAGGTGGAAATAACCCAAACATCCATCAACTGATGTATGGATAAACAACGTGTTCTCTTCATACAATGAAATATTACTCAGCCATAAAAAGGAATGAAGTTCTGATCCATGCTACAACATAGATGAACCTTGAAAACATGGTGCTCAGGGAAAGAAGCCAGTCACAAAAGGTCACATAGTATAGGTATATTATTCCATTTACATGAAATATCCTGAATAAGTCCATAGAGACAGAAAGCAGGTTGATGTTTTCCAGGGGCTAGGGGCCTGGGGGGAGTTGGGATGATTGCTTAACTGGTACAGGGTCTCTATTGGGGTGATTAAAATGTTCTGGAACTAGAGAGAGGTGGTGGTTGTATAACATTGTAAAGGTATCAAATGCCAATGAATGCTTTAAAATAGAATGGTTAATTTTGCATTTGTAGATTGTTTTTGGCAGTTACGGTCATTTTTGCAACACTGATTCTAACTATCTATGAGCATGGGATTTATTTCCATTTGTTTGTGCTGTCTATAATTTATTTCAGCAGCACTTTGTAGTTTTCCATGTAGAGATCCTTCACCTCCTTGGTTAAGTATATTCCTAAGTTTTTTGTTTTTTGTTTTTGCAGCTATTGTAAAAGGTGTTAGTTCTTGACAGCTGGGTGCGGTGGCTCACACCTGTAATCCTAAGACTTTGGGAGGCCAAGGTGGGCGGATCACTTGAGGTCAGGAGTTGGAGACCAGCCTGGCCAACATGGTGAAACCCCATTTCTACAAAAAATACAAAAAATTAGTCCGGCATGGTGGTGCATAACTGTAATCCCAGCTACCCAGGAGGCTGAGGCAGGAGAATCATTTGAACCCCAGAGGCAGAGGTTGCAGTGAGCCAAGATCACACCACTGCACTCCATCCTGGGTGACAGTGAGACTCCATCTCAAAAGAAAAGGAGTTAAGTTCTTGATTTGATTCTCATCTTGGTCGTGGTTGGTGTACAGCACTGCTACTGATTTGTGTACATTGATTTTGTATCCTGAAACTTTGCCGAATTCATTTATCAGGTCTAGAAGCTTTCTGGAGGCGTCTTTAGGGTTTTCTATGTATACGATCATATCATCGGTGAACAGTGACAGTTTGACTTCCTCTTTACCAATTTGGATGTCCTTTATTTCTTTCTCTCGTCTGATTACTTGGGCTAGGACTTCCAGTACTACATTGAATAGAAGTGGTGAGAGTGAGCATCCTTGTCTTGTTCCAGTTCTCAGGGGGAATGCTTTCAACTTTTCCTCATTCAGTAAAATGTTGGCTGTGGGTTTGTCATAGGTAGCTTTTATTACCTTGAAGTATGTCCCTTCTCTGCCAGTTTCGCTGAGGGTTTTAACCACAAAGTGATGTCGGATTTTGTCAAATGCTTTTTCTGCATCTATTGAAATGATCATATAATTTTTGTTTTTAATTCTGTTTATGTGGTGTATCACATTTATTGACTTGTGTATGTTAAACTTGCATATGTTGACCTGCATCCCTAGTATAAAACCCATTTGGTCATGGTGGATTATCTTTCTGATGTGCTGTTAGGTTCAGTTAGCTAGTATTTTGTCGAGGATTTTTGCATCTATGTCCATCAAGGATATTGGTCTGTAGTTTTCTTTTTTTGTTATGTCCTTTCCTGGTTTTGGTATTAGGGTGATACTGGCTTCATAGAATGATTTAGGGAGGATTTCCTCTTTCTCTATCTTTTGGAATCATTTCAGTACAATTGGTACCAATTCTTCTTTCAATGCCTGATAGAATTCAGCTGTGAATCCATCTGGCCCTGGACTTTTTTTTGCTGGCAATTTTTTTTATTATTGTTTCAGTCTCACTCCTTGTTACTGGTCTGATCAGATTTAATCTAGGGGAGTTGTATACTTCCAGAAATGTATCCATCTTCTCTAGATTTTCTAGTTTGTGCATGTAAAGGTGTTCATAGTAACCTTGAATGATCTTTTGTATTTCTGTGGTATTGTTTATAATAGCTACCATTTCATTTCTAATTGAGCTTATTTGTATCTTCTATCTTCTTTCCTTGGTTAATCTTACTAATGGTCTATCAATTGTGTTTATCCCAAAGAACCAGCTTTTTGTTCCCTTTATCTTTTGCATTTTTTTGTTTCAATTTCATTTAGTTCTGCTCTGATGTTTGCTATTTCTTTTCTTCTGCTGGGTTTGGGTTTGGTTTATTCTTGTTTCTCTAGTTCCTTAAGACATGACCTTACTTACCTTGTCTATTTGTGCTCTTTCAGACTTTTTGATGTAGGCATGTAATGCAATGAATTTTCCTCTTAGCACCACTTTTGCTGTGTCTCAGAGGTTTTAATAAGTTGTATTGCTATTATCATTCTGCTCAAGGAACTTTTTAATTTCCATATTGATTTCATTGCCGACCTAAAGCTCATTCAGAAGCAGATTATTTAATTTCCATATATTTTTATAGTTTTGAGGCTTCTTTTTGTGGTTAATTTCCAATTTTATTCCACCATGATCTGAGAGGGTATTTGATATCATTTTGATTTTCTTAAATGTATTGAGACTTGTTTTGTGGCCTATCATATGGTCTATCTTGGAGAATGTCCCATGTGCTGATGAAAAGAATGTATATCCTCTGGTTGTTGGGTAGAATGTTCTGTAAATATCTGTTAAGTCTGTTTGTTCTAGGGTATAGTTTAAGTCTATTGTTTCTTTGTTGACTTTCTGTCTTAATCACCTGTCTAGTGTTGTCAGTGGAGTACTGAAGTCCCTCACTATTATTTTGTTGCCTTCTTTCTCATTTCTTATGTCTAGTAAAATTGTTTTATAAATTTGTGAGCTCCAGTGTTAGGTGCATATATATTTAGAATTGTGATATTTTCCTGTTGGACTGATTCATTTATCATTTTATAATGTCCCTCTTTGTCTTTTTTAACTGTTGTTGCTTTAAAGTCTGTTTTGTCTAATATAAGAATACCCCACTCGTGTGTTGTTTCCATTTGCATGGAATATCTTTTTCTACTCCTTTATCTTAAGTTTATGTGAGTCCTTATGTGTTACGTGAGTTTCTTGCAGACAAAAGATATTTGGTTGGTAGATTTTTATGCGTTCTTCCATTCTGTATCTTTTAAGTGGAGCATTTAATGCAATTCCCATCAGAATTCATCATCATTCTTCACAGAACTAGAAAAAATTATAAAATCCATATGGAACCAAAAAAGACCCTGCATTGCCAAAGCAAGACTAAGCAGAAAGAATAAATCTGGAGGTATCACATTACCTGACTTCAAACTATACTACAAGGCTGTAGTTTCCAAAACAGCATAGTACTGGTATAAAAATAGGCATGTAGACCAATGGAACAGAATAGAGAACTCAGAAATAAAGCCAAATATTTATAGGCAACTGATCTTCGAGAAAGCAAACAAAAACAGAAAGTGGAGAAAGGACACCCTATTCAACAAGTGGGGCTGGGGTAACTGGCTAGCCACATGTGAAAGAATGAAGCTGGATCCCCATCTCTCACCTTATAGAAAAAAATCAACTCAAGATGGATCAGGAACTTAAATCTAAGGCCTGAAGCCATAAAAACTCTAGAAGATAACATCAGAAAACCCCTTCTAGACATTGGCTTAGGCAAAGAGTTCACGACCAAGAATCCAAAAGCAAATGCAACAAAAACAAAAATAAATAGATGGAACTTAATTCAACTAAAAAGCTTCTGCACAGCAAAGGAAACAATCAGCAGAGTAAGCAGACAACCCACAGAGTAGAAGAAAGTATCTGCAAACTATGGATCTAGCAAAGGACTAATATCCAGAATCTACAAGGAACTCAAACAAATCAGCAAGAAAAAAAACAAATAATCCCATCAAAAAGTGGGCAAAGGACATGAATAGACAATTCTCAAAAGAAGATACACAAATAGCCAACAAACATAGGAAAAAATGCTCAACATCACTAATGATCACAATGCAAATCAAAACCACAATGCAATACCACCTGACTTCTGCAAGAATGGCCATGATCAAAAAATCAAAAAATAACAGATGTTGGCATGGATATGATAAAAAAGGGGACACTTTTATGCTGCTGGTGGGAATGTAAACTAGTACAACGACTATGGAAGACAGTATGGAGATTCCTTAAAGAACTAAAGGTAGAACTACCACTGAATCCAGCAATCACACTACTGGGTATCTACCCAGAGGAAAAGAAGTAACTATACGAAAAGGACACTTACACATGAATGTTTATAGCAGCACAATTCACAATTGCAAAAATATGGAACCAGCCTAAATGCCTATTAACTAATGAGTGGATAAAGAAAATGTGGTGTATATATATATATATATAAAACATGGAATACTACTCAGCCATAAAAAGGAAAGACAGAATGGCATTTGCAGCAACCTGGATGGAGTTGGAGATCACTCTTCTAAGTGAAGTAACTCAGGAATGGAAAACCAAACATCATATGTTTTCACTCATAAGTGAGAGCTAAGATATGAGGATGCAAAGGCATAAGAATGATACAATGGACTTTGAGGACTCAGGGGGAAGGGTGGGAAGGGCGTGAAGGATTAAAAAAAAATGCTATGTGAAAAGGTTCCCAAGAACAATTTGGGACAATTTGAAATTAACAAAACTAGATGGAAATACATTTAGTATGTTTAAATAAAAAATAAATAAATTGGTTAATTTTATGTTATGTAAACCTTACTTCAATAAATTTATTTTTAGTTTTAAGAAAATTCCCTTTAGGAGCAAAACGTCATAAAATGCAACATGAAAGGGAAAATGAAAAAGGGAAGGGTTAGTTTCATAACTTTGCATTAATGTAAATTGTATTAGGGCAGTGAGAAGAGCTTATAAATGACTTTCATACAAATAGGACTCGGATCTTTTTAGCCCTTCCTGGGATCCATCTTCCCCTCCCCATCCGGACACATTCGCCCTGAAGCAAAGGAACTTATCATTCCCCGGGTCCTTCTAAGACTCCAAGAGAGTCCCAGCAGTTTGTCTTCATAATCTTATGTCCTTTTACCTAAAAGCATTCCCAAAATCATATAAGCTTCTGTCTTCCCCAGAACTTTCTAGATCTATCTTGCTGAGTCCTCTCCAGCCCTGAGTCAGAGGTGCTGCCCAGGCACTGAGCCAGCAGCAGCTTCCATTAAGGAGCAGAGACTGAAGCCAACGCCAGCCGCTAAAGGAATATCCTTCTCCAGGACCAAGAAAGATTTCTCGAGTTGCCAATAAAACCAGTCTGCTGTCTTCAAAACTCATGTTTTATTTTGCTTTGATTTCTTGCTTATCTAAGGAAATGAGAGACACCCTCCTGTGTCTCAAGAATTGCCACCTGAGGGACATAGATGATGCAATCCCTTCGGTTAATTAATACATCCCGACTCTGGTTATCAAACAAAAAGATGTTCACCAGAGCTTGGTTCCTTCCAAATAGGAAGATGGCATTGAGCTTCCAAGCAAATAACCCAAGTCCCTAACCGGGTCCTAGAGTCTACTCTTACCCCTCCTCTGGGCTCACTCTGGCCACACCCACCACACCATACCAACCGCACACGATACTCTTCAATTGCTCTTGAATTTGCGGTTTGCTCCTGTCTCGGACCTTTGCAATTGGTTTCCCCTCCACCTAAAATGCGCTTCCCCAAAATATCCACATGGAATTCCCTGTCCTCTTCAGGTCTTTCTCCCATGCTTCTCCCTGGGTACTCGCTCTGAAACTGCACTCTACCCCCTTACTTTCTATTCCCTTCCAAGTTGATTTTCCTCCCTAACCTTCATTAACCACCCAGGACAAGCCGCACATTCTGCCAACACCTCCTGCTGTCTATCTTCCCCACCTGACTGTCCACTCTGCAGGGGCAGGAATGTGGGCGTTTTCATCACCACATCTGTGAGGTGCAGACCACCGCCTGGTGTGTGACGGGTGTCAGTGAGCATCTGTCTGGGGAGGTGGGGTTCAGTTAATTAATCATGCAATGAGGGACGGGCTAAGGAGATGAGCCGCTCAGACAGAACATAGCATAGCAAGGCACACGCTGAGCTTCTCATACAGGTAGCACTACCCTACAACACCAAACAACTCAATGCAAGGGGAAAAAGTAAAGTCAAAAGTAATTCATTCATATTTGTCTAATTGTGGCAGATTTATACTGCCGAGGACTATTCAGCAATAAACAGGAACAAACTACTGATGTATACGACCGTGGGGATCAATTTTAATGCATTACTGGGTGAAAGAAGTCAGACCCAAGAGAGTCTGTGCTGTGTTATCCCGTGTCCATCAACTCCAGGAACAGGCAACACTCACCCATGGTGATAGAATTCAGAAAGTGATTGACTGGTTTGGGGGCAGGAAATGAGGAATGACTAAAAGGGTCATGAGGGAATTTTTCTGGGATGACAAAAAGGTTCTGCCTTTTGTTTGGGGCAGGGCTACATGGATAAGCATGTGTTAAAATACAAATCGAGCACCTCAGATCTCTGCATCTTACTGAATGTAAAATGATCTCAATTATAAATACATACGAGTATATACACACACACCGAATCATTCATCTTAAAATGTGGGTCTCTCCACTTGCCACATTCTGGAAGGCGCTGACTGAGGGAGATTAAATAAAAGGGGAAGGCACCCTAAAACCCAGTTCCTAACCTTTATGCTATCTCTGTTTCATAACTGGACAAATTACTTTAACTTCTCTGTGTTGTTTTATTTTGTTTTTTTTCCTTAAAGACAGGGTCTTGCTCTCTTGCCCAGGCTGGAGTGCAGCGATGCAATCATGCCTCCTTGCAACCTTAAACTCCTGGGTTCAAGCGATCCTCAGCCTCCCGAGTAGCTGGGACCACAGGCACACATTTCCACACCCAGCTTGTTTTCTTAATTTCCAGAGTTGTCGGTAGAGACAGCAATGCCTGCCTAGCTGTTTTACAGAGCTAAAACCTCTATGAGATGCTAGCAGCTGTGAGCAGGCAATCCTCCAAGCTCATCTTCCTTATTAATAAGGCCGTCTTACAGTCCTCACACTTAAAGAACTAAGCCCCTTGGACGGAGGCCAAGGCAGACATGCCTTTGTCAATTGTCCCCTTTGGTGACTGCTCTACATTGAGCTGCCAATGGGGTAATAATAGAACATCAGATTTGTAGGAAGAGCTGTCTGCATTACCTAACTTACCAAAGACGAAATGTCAGAAAAGGGGGAATTCATAACAAAAAAAAAAAAAAAAAACTTTACATCCTTCCAAATGACAATGAAGGTCAGAAGTATTTTTTATGCATCTCAATGTACTCAGTCTTCATGATGTTCAGAAGCTGCAGAATCGGGAACAAGCGGTCCTGCTCCTGCGGCCCCTGCTTTGCTGCTCCTCCTCTGAGGCGCTGAGGACATCCTCTGGCCCAGACCTAATTTCTTTTTCTTTAGAACATCTGCCAGGCAGGAAAAGGAGGGCATGCAGCCGTTCTGAGCATTTTCTCCTCCCAATCTGATATTCACCTGACAGCCTGACCTGTACCTGACACTGCTCTGCCAGCATCGTACAGGAGAAATACAACTGGTCAGAGACAGACCCCTGGCTTCGCCGTGATCCGTCACCACCACGCACGCTGAGCAGCCCTGGGTGTCCTCGGGGGGCAGTGCTGCATGCTGGCGAGCAGGGCGGGCTCTGGCTGCCATCCTGGCTGACCCATAGCCACTCAAGTGACCTTGGAGTCACTCGCCCTCTCTGTGCCTCAGGCTCTCCACCTGCAGGGTGGGTGTAATGAGAGTGCACCTCTCATCTGTGGTGCCTACACAGTATGACGCACACAAAGTGCTTAACACAGCGCTGGACCCTTCGCTTCTGTGCTGAAGGAGCACAGAGCACTGAGGGGATGGAGAACACACCTGTGCTGGCTGCCACGCAGTGTGTGTACCCTAGAGATGTGTGATGCCCCAGGACGGGAGTGCACAGCCTGGGCTCAGGGGGTCTGAACACCAAGGTCACCAGTAACTGGGGAGTGTATGCATCCATGCCTCTTCCTCACAGGAGGCTCCACAGCCTTTGCAAAGGGGCCCTGACTCCAAAAGCAATTCAACTCAGCAAGGGCTGTGAGTCCCACAACGCCTCAGACACTGCTAAGCCCAGAGGGCGCGAGGACGATGGTGACTGAGACCAAAACAGACAAGCAACTGAGTCCTCATGATGACAGCTGGGTTAGGGGAAGCCCAGGAGGGGGGTGGGGTGGGGGCAAACACAAGGGCGGCTGCCCTATGGAGAAAGAAAAGACCCAGGGAGGCCTCCCGGAGGAGGCGGCGTTTACCTTGGGATCTGAAGGATGCCAAGAATCTGCTCCCCTGCTTGCTAGAAGAAGAGGGATCCAGTCCGAGAACAATACACATGAAGACCCAGAGGTGAGAGCCGCCCAGAGACTGAGAAACGGAAGAGAGTTCCATGACAGGAAATGGCCAAACACAAACCGGAGGGTTCTGTGGAGCCAGAGCCCAAGAGCTGTGAGCATTAGGTGTGCCAAGGAGATTTTGAAGGGTTTTAAGGAAAGAAAAGACATGGCCCGGTTTTTCGGAGGGGAGTCTGCGCGCCTGCAGGGTGAGGAAGGATTATGAGGGGCCAGCTGGGCAGCCACCATGTGAGAAGGGACAGGCCAAGGCGGTGAGGATGAGAGGGACTTGTGACAAGTTCAGAGGCGAGTCCACGGGGTGGTGGCAGGTCTGTGAGTGGTGCGGGGAGAGGGGCAGGAGAGAAATCAAGTGTGATACCTGAACTTCTGCTGGAAAGCCAGAGGGATGAGGTGTCGTGCCTGGGAGAAAATGACTTGTAGAAGTTGAAGTGCCTTGAAAACATTCAAGCACAGATGACCAGAGCCGGTGGGGAGAGAGCTCCGCTGGACATACGGATTTTGGAGACATCAGTGTATGTTAACATCAGGGTGGCAGGATGAGCTCACAAACAAGGAATTACATAAAGAGAAAAAGGAAGAAGGTCTGAAACAAAACCCTGAACAACCAGAAGGTCCCTCCAGGAAAGACCCAAAACCAAGACCCCACAAAGGACCCTTGGACAAGGATGGCCCGAGGATGGGGAGGAAGTCAGAGGAGTGTCATTGGCACACTGCGAGAGCATTTCACAAGTGTCTCTACGATGCAACACTGGACAGACATTTTGAAAAACAGGTAACACGACCTGAAAAGACATCCACAAAATACTGGATTTAAAAAGATCGCATAAGGCCAGGCACGGTGGCTCACGCCTGCAATCCCAGCTCTTTGGGAAGCTGAGGTGGGTGGCTCGCTTGAGCCCAGGAGTTTGAGACCAGGCTGGCCAACATGGTGAAACCCCATCTCTACAAAAAATTCAGAAATGAGCCGACGTGGTGGCACATGCCTGTAATCTCAGCTACTCAAGGGGCTGAGGTACAAGAATTACTTGAACCCCGGAGGGTGATGGAGCAAGATTCTGTCTCAAAGAAAAAAAAAATAGCATAGTATGAACTACTTTTGTAAAACCAGAATCAAAACTGCATGATAACAACGTGTTGAACCCTTTCAACATGCCAAGTCTTCTTCAATAGGCTTTACGTCTATTAACATGCTGAATTTTCACCAGAGCCCTATGAAATGGGTATGAGTTTTAATCATCACTTGACAAATGGGGAAACTAAGGCCCAGACGCATCCAGTGTAGTTCCCAAGGCTACAGCTGGTACGTGGTGAGGGATGGGTGTCAGCCATAGCAATCCGTGTAACTGGACAGAGGATTCCCTGAAAGAAGCATCAGGGGATATTTCGAAGGAAGTGAAATGAGTTTGAGATGCTGCAGGGTGCGCAGTGACGTCCAGGAGGTAACCACAGATGTGAGAGCAAGCTCAAGCCAGTCGAAATCCAAAACGTAGACTTGGCATCTTGTAGTCCATGAGCAGTAGCTGTGGACAGAGGGGAGGGGAGCTGGGGGCCGGGGCATGGCGAAGCGTCTGTGGGAGACGGGAAGGAAGGCAATGCTTTGTGGAAGTTTGGCCATCGAGACAGTGCTGCCGCTGGAGGGACCTCAGGTGGAGAGAGGAAGGCGCATCTACCCAGCACACCTGTGTAGATGGAAAAAAGGAAGAAAGACCAGAAGGCAGAAAGCCTCAGGCAGGGCGAGGATGGAGGCAGACAGCCGAGGCCCTGGGGTGGCACGGAAGCACCTCGGCGTGGGCTCCTCTGACATCAGGAGAGTCCAGGGGAATAATGCAAAGGTGAAAAAATGATAGAACATCAGAAAGTGAGGAAGAAATTAATTCCATGATAGTCTCAACAGAATATATTAAAACTCGATGAAATGTGAATACTCACACATTACGATGCCCAACAAAGGCTGAGAAAAAGCCAGCCAGTTTTGTGTTGTTATAACACAAAATGCTACTGTTTCTTGTAACTCCATCTTTTAATGGTAAAGTTACATAATCATCCAAATAGAGTATCTTTTATTTGTAAAAAGGAGTATTTCCTTACACAGTCTCTGCATACTGTTTATTGATACTGTGTGTCATCTGGATGCTTGATCTCCATTAAACTCCAGACTTAGATTCATCCATTAGGAAGGTAAGACGTGGAGCCAAACAGAGAACTGTGTGCACAGCTGCACTCTCTGCAGGCCCCAAAGACCATGCCCACACATAGTTAACTGAAAGTGTGGAGCTTCAGTGTGTTTGTGTGTTTGTTTGTTTTGAGAAGAAGTTTCACTCTTGTTGCCCAGGCTGGAGTGCAATGGTGTGACCTCAGCTTACCACAACCTCCGCCTCCCAGGTTCAAACGATTCTCCTGCCTCAGCCTCCCAAGTAGCTGGGATTACAGACGTGCGCTACCACGTCTGGCTAATTTCGTATTTTCAGTAGAGATGGAGTTTCTTCATGTTGGTCAGGCTGGTCTCGAATTCCTGACCTCAGGTGATCCGCCCACCTCAGCCTCCCAAAGTGCTGGGATTACAGGCCTGAGTCACTGTGCCCGGCCAGAACTTTAATATTAACCTAAATAGAGAGAGAGAGAGAAAGAGAGGGAGACTGTGCTCACTGGTATTTCAATAAGTAATGCTCTATAAACAATTGTAATTTTTTAATCTTTTAAAAAATTATGGCCGGGCAAGGTGGCTCACGCCTGTAATCCCAGCACTTTGGGAGGCTGAGGTGGGCGGATCACGAGGTCAGGAGATCGAGACCATCCTGGCCAACATGGTGAAACCCCGGCTCTACTAAAAATACAAAAATCAGCTGGACTTGGTGGCATATGCCTGTGATCCTAGCTACTCGGGAGGCTGAGGCAGGAGAATCACTTGAACCTGGGAGGCGGAGGTTGCAGTGAGCCGGGATCGTGCCACTGCACTCCAGCCTGGCGACAGAGACTCCATCTAAAATATATATATTTACATATATATTGTACACATTTCTAAGTCCTGTTGCCTCTCCCTGTGGCACGCAGCATCTTCACCCATTTTAACCACATCATGACAGTCTAAGTGAATATCTTGCATTTCTAAGAACCAAGATATCAAGATTTTGTCTTGGTAACCACCGTTCTTCTCTCTGCTTCTGTGAGTTCAACTTTTTTAGATTCCACATCTAAGTGAGAATATGCAGAATTTGTTCTTCTGTACCTGGCTCATTCCACTTAATGTCCCCCAAGTTCACCCAGGTTGTCATAAATGACAGACTTTCCTTCTTTTCGTGGCTGAGTAATATTTCATTTTGTGTTTTTGTATGTGTGTATATGTGTGTACACACGCACATGTGTGTGTGTATATCTCTCTCACACACATCTTTTTTATCCGCTGGACTCATATCTTGGCTACTGTGAACCGTGCTGCAATGAACACGGAAGCCCTAGGCCCAGGCCGCTGCTTTCCCAACTTTTTACATAAGGCGGCTTCCAGGAAAATAGCTCAGCAGGGGTGCTTTGCAGCAACCATAGAATTTTGAAAATTCATATTGAATGCCCTTAGATGGTGCGGGGACTCTCCACTTCTACACAAGCCTTGCCATTCTCCATTGCCTCACAGCCAGCTCACTCACAGGCACCACCTGCTGGGCCCTGTGGGTTTTTGGTTTGTGACTGGGGGTGCAGGAATGAGATGGAATGGGTACGACACACAAACACACACACACACAGTCCTTGAATTCACAGATATACATTTGAGTTCAGCTCTCCTACTTTTTTTTTTTTTTTTTTTTTTTTTTTTGAGGCAGAGTCTTGCTCTGTCACCCAGGCTGGAGTGCAGTGGTGCAATCTTGGCTCACTGAGACCTCTGCCTCCCCGGTTCAAGCGATTCTCCTGTCTCAGCCTCCTGAGTAGCTGGGATTACAGGTGCATGCCACCACACTTGGGTAATTTTTGTATTTTCAGTAGAGATGGGGTTTCACCATGTTGGCCAGGCTGCTCTCGAACTCCTGACCTCGGGTGATCCGCCCACCTCGGCCTCCCAAAGTGCTGGGATTACAGGCATGAGCCGCTGCACCCAGCTTCTCCCACTTATTTTCTACAGAAGACTTCCTGGTGAGCATTTTCAGTAATTCTCAGACTCCTCATCTGTGGGAACAATAACATCTTGCCAGCCCACTCCACAGAAANTCTTTTTTTTTTTTTTTTTTTTTTTTTTTTTTTTTTGAGGCAGAGTCTTGCTCTGTCACCCAGGCTGGAGTGCAGTGGTGCAATCTTGGCTCACTGAGACCTCTGCCTCCCCGGTTCAAGCGATTCTCCTGTCTCAGCCTCCTGAGTAGCTGGGATTACAGGTGCATGCCACCACACTTGGGTAATTTTGTATTTTCAGTAGAGATGGGGTTTCACCATGTTGGCCAGGCTGCTCTCGAACTCCTGACCTCGGGTGATCCGCCCACCTCGGCCTCCCAAAGTGCTGGGATTACAGGCATGAGCCGCTGCACCCAGCTTCTCCCACTTATTTTCTACAGAAGACTTCCTGGTGAGCATTTTCAGTAATTCTCAGACTCCTCATCTGTGGGAACAATAACATCTTGCCAGCCCACTCCACAGAAACATTCAACTGCATTACACCTCACAGAATTGGTGTAAAAAGCAAAATTAAATGACAATGCTTATAAACTATTTTAAAAAGTATTCAGTGCTGAGGATTGTTACTTCCAAAGGTCAGAAGCCAGAAAGGACCTTGCACATGACCCATGAGTTGGAGGCAGAAGCAAGTGCCCCACCTCTAGCTGTAGGGTAAGTCTACACACGCATGGAAGAGGGCAAATGAAAAGCTACCTTTCAAACATCTCTTATTAGCAGCCTGGTCACACGTTAGTGGCAGAACGTACAGTGGTTAAACTAATTTTTACTACGCTGATGTACACTTTTAAAAATCAGAAACACAAGCAAAACATCATGTTTTTTCTTCTGATTTTTCAAAACCTCCAGATCCCTATTATTTCGATCTGGAGTATTTGCAGCAAAACACAAATGCTCACGGTAACAGGAGCAAATGACACTGTCATGACCACGCTTGACAATGCCAAAGCCACGTTCCCAGCGCTCTGCTTTGCAGGGATCACTTACTGTGAGGATATTTTTCTGGAAAGGTGAAATGGAATTCAACCGCACAACCCCTAATAACACTCATAGAAACCACACTGCACCCGCAGCACATTTCTGAGAGTCTACGAAATGGATATCAGATTTTGTGGTGACATCAGTGGCTGGCACACGGGCTGAAACACTTGCTAGTAAGGACAGAAAAGTTTGTTTCTGAAAATGTCACCTGTATCCTGTGGTGACAATGGGAGTCAGGCTGAGGTGAATTTGAAAATTACACCTGCTACACAAGCAAACGCGTCCTCAGGGCTCATTCTGGAGAAATCAATAAATTCTGTGGACCTCCTCGGTGGGAAGTCACCCTGTACTATTAAATTTTGCAAATGGTATTTTCCTTCCTGGTGTTTATTCCATCTTAATTTAAAATGGTTCGCACAGTTTTGGAAGTAAAGTCTGTCTCCTCCACTGTAATCTAAGTCCCATGGGGGTGAGGCCATTTCTTTCTTATTCATCTTCATATCGTCCAGAACCAAGGGCACAAATCTCTGTTGACTAAAACACAAGTGTGCTGAGATTTTGGGTGGGGTCAGGGGGTGCCAGATTTAAAGGGGTATAAGTCAGCTCCGCATCATCAGGAGTTCACAAACCTACTTGACTAATGAGACATCACAGAAGATAATTTACAGCATAGATTAAGCGTAAGACAAACGACAAATGATTTAGATTATAATCCCAAAAGACATTCTAGACATATTATTACAATATATATATTTATGCAGAAAGCCTTACTCTGTAAAATTATGTTCTTTAAGTGATACTCCCAGAGCTGGAATGATGTGGTAGTATTTTATAGAAAATAATATTAACACCCTTTTCCGCAAAATTAATTTTAAAATGGTAATATTCGCAATAGCTTAACAAACTTCCTAGCTTAAAGCTTTAGAAAATATTTTAAAAGTATTAAAGTGTATGTAAAACAAAGATGAGGAACTTTAATACAATTTCTTAACTACTTAGTAGTTGTTATTACTCCAATATGTAAAAAGCTTAGATCTCCCTCTTGTCCTTAACACGAGGAAAAAACCGAACAACCTGAAAATCAAGGACCTTTTATGGATCCATTGAAGAACTGAGGTCATAGGGAAAACTGCTGCTCCGAGAACTGAAGAGACAATACACGGAGAACCACCACTGGAGTCAGCTCACCCGGGGCTGAGGGCAGGAGCCACAAGCTGGCAGGAATATTAGATGGTGATTTGGATGAACCTCTGGAGGCTGCACAAGGCCCAGTCTGAGAGTGAGAAATTCCTGGCCCAACCTTAGCGGGGGCCCACACTGTCATGGTTTTACCTCCAGGAACCCCACCAGGCTCTCAAATAAAGAGCCAAGAAAAAAAATCCCTTGTGTTTGAGGCAGGGAGAAGGGAAAGTGATCATTTTGAAGGACGCCAAGAGCAGTCTCCATCACAATGCCCTCTTCTGCAGGGAAAAGACTTTACCAGGGACTTATCTCACCTCCCACCTGCAGGGAGGACAACTACCCATCTCCAGCCTCCTCTGGCTCCCTTTCTCACCGAAGGAAAGTAATATAGAGCAGAAGCTCTGATCTACTTAACGAAAAGAAGAGCATCACAGAAGGAATACATGAAGGGAAAATTTTTTTTTATCCTTAATCTTATCAGTAACTATTTTTTCATTGCAACAATAGTAATAATGTATTGGCTGATTATAGTATATGGATAAGTAAAATGAATGACAGCAACATTGTAAGAGATGGGCAGAAGGGATTGAGAATATTTTGTTATAAGGTACCTACCTGCACTACGCATGAACTATATATTGTTATTTGAAAGTGAACTTAAAGTAGTTGTAAATGTAGATTGCAAACTGTGGGGTAACCACTAAGAAAATATTTAGATATGAGTATAACTGATAAGCCAAAAGAGGAGAGAAAGAGAGATCATATAAAATTCTTAATTAAAGCCAGAGAACTCAGTAAAAGGGGGGAAGGGGAAAAGTTCAACAAATAGAAAACAGTTACAAACATGGTAAATATTAACCCAGCTAGATAAAAAATCACATTAAATGTAAATGGTCTAAAGACACCAATTAAAAGGCAGAGATTGTCAGCATGGATTAAAAAAATCAAGACTCAAGTAAATGTCTACAAATACGAGCATGCTTTCTATCTTCCTGGCTGATCACGGTACTCCTGCCAAACTTTAAGCTCTGCAAAGATGAAACCTAATTTGCTTCAGCATTTTTCAGCATAGGGTTGTTTTCATTAGTATTTATATTACTATAGAAATGATAGAAATAATAATATCCACCACTGATTAAGCACCTACTGTATGCTGGGCATTGTGATTTCAATACATAGGAGGTTCTTAATGGTCATTTGATAAATAGATGGATAAATTAATAAACCAGTTAATAAAAACTCTAAGCATGCTGAATTTTGTCTTCACCTACATCTATGCCCAGCTTTCTTTTAATGAGTGACTACCATACAGTCAAGTCTGGTTTATATAAGCTGCAAAGGGAGAGGAAAAAGCATAGATTTTAATCTAATATTAAATTCCCCATGAAGAAATTATCTCTAGTATCAGTAAATTCTTCATCTTTCACTGCCTTGCCATTCACCAATCCTTCTAAGGACTGGTCTCTCTGCTTTTTCTGTCCTTGCTCACAGTGATGGAAAATAGGAAATGCATAAAAGTACACACCCCACTGCTTCACAAATTGGGTTATCACTAACAGAATTTTATGCTCTATGAAGGAAAGTCCTAAAAGTCATCTAATCTACAGGGACTCAATCTTCACTCCCAAAAATCATGACATACACAATCTGGAACTTTGGCACCAAGTTTGAGGAAGGACCTGGATATATGGAACCAGATCAACCTGGAAGCCCAGAGTGTAACAGTTACCAGGCCAGGACGACCACATGGGCACTGGCCTGAGCACCAGGAAATCCAGGTTGCAGATGTGAGCTGGTAATTATTATGCAGAAGTTCCTCAATTCTCTGGCCTCAGTTTCACCATCTATAAAGTGAGCAGACATACTCTAAATAATCTCTTATATCCCCTCCAGATTCAAAGTTCTAAGTTCTAAATTGATGAAAACAATATAATAATTATTGAATCTCTATATAACTCTATTGTGTGATTCAATCCTATATGAGATTGTGAACACAGAGACAATATAAAATACAGCAAGTTCCCATTGCCTTCCTTAACATTGACTTATAATTTGAAAGCCAAATGGTATTTATCAAATGTAAACACAAGATACATAAAACTAGCCTCATTCCACACCACGTCTCTTACCTCTCTTCACTCCTAAACTTACTTAAACTTCAATTAACACCATGTTTCCTCACAACCAGGCAGCTTTCGAACTTCTCCACACACTAGTCCAGAGCTCCTGACTCTTGATTATTCTGTCTTAAAGCCAAAAATCCTACCACATCACAATAGTATGAACAGTAATCAATACTATGTAGTGTCCATCAGGGGTATGTCAGGCATTATGCTTAGTGGTTCCTACGTTATCTATTCCATTCTCATTGCAAATCCATGAAGTAGGTCCTACCCATATTCAACCCACAGAGAAACTGAGTCTCCGGGAGATTAGGTGACTTGGTCCAGGCCATACATCTAGTAGGTTTTAGAACCAAAAGTCAAACTTAACTCTTCATGAGTTCCTAGCCATGTTCTTGCCATCTTATCAGTTTTTAAATATCTTTAGTAGCAGAACCCTCTTTGGAGTAAAAATATGTACACAGAACCCCAATATACAGAACAAAAGTGAGAGTATATTGGAAGTGTAAACACATAAATGAATACACTATTATAAAGGAAATATTTTCCTATTATAAAGGAAATCAATGAAAATCATAACAAATTCTGATAAACACAGAAACCAGGAGTTGCTCATGACCTCTGCAGATATTTACCAGCCTCTGCATCCTGTTCACGTTGGTATTCTGTTGGGGTTGCACGTTGCCCCACATAGTAGAAAATAACCATGGGTGTTTCACATTTCACCTTGCAACCTGGCTGTTCTTTGATCCAATTGACCCAGACGTTTGCAACAAGAGTAGGAAACTATAAAAATATGTAAAGCAATCCCAGGCTTACAATATCTACCGTATGTACCAAAAATATAAGGGCATGATGGCCAGATGCATATTCACTTGTTACCACACAAATGACTGATAAGCTGTCACTAGATCAAATGTCAAGTGAACGTGAAAGCTTGTGTGGCCATTCATTGAGCCAGTATTACCACTACAAATACACGCACACATGTATCTATCCACACACATATATGTAACGCTTTGGAAACATCGTCTTTTATAGACTTTGACATTAGTGGGAATCACAAGCCTAAATTCCAAGAAAGATCATTATAGAGATAGAACTTTTAAATTAATACTGGATTATAAGAAGTTCAAATACCACAAAATGACAGGATTATCTTTAGTTCAAAGTCTTCCCCAAAGAAATTAATCTAGAAGCACAAAGTAATGTCTTACTGTCTTGTTATTTTCCAGTGTGTTAAAATGTAGCATACACTGCAATTTGAGGAGGTTATTTTTATCACTACTTTTACAAATAGTTTAAATTATCTATGAATATGTGTATTCATAAACACTGTACTGATGCACATGGCTTGGTCCTGTGGTGCCGAGTCCTGCCTGGGCATGCAGAGGGAGCTTTCTAGTATAGAACGCCCAGTCCAGGCTGGGTGCGGTGGCTCACACCTGTAATCCCAGCACTTTGGGAGGCTGAGGTGGACGGATCTCTCGAGGTCAGAAGTTCAAGACCAGCCTGGCCAACATGGTGAAACCCTGTCTCTACTAAAAATACAAAAATTAGCTGGGTGTGGTGGCGCACGCCTGTGGTCCCAGCTACTTGGTAGGCTGAGACAGGAGAATCGCTTGAACCCAGGAGGCAGAGGTTGCAGTGAACTGAGATCATGCCACTGCACTCCAGCCTGGGAGACAGAGTGAGACTCCTTCTCAAAAAAAAAAAAAAAAAAAAAAAAACACGACTGCCCAGTCAGACTCTCTAAATGAAATGAGTTCTTAAATGGAGCCGACCACCTGATTTCACTAGTCATCCCTCCTCGTTAGGAAAGTGCCAAGTCACCTTGCACTGGGCATTTTCTAAGTGCTCCCATTTGAGGTGCAGCTTTAAGTTGATATATTGCAAGCTAGCAGTCACCTACCAAATGTCAAACGTAACATGGCAGAAGGATTGGTGTCAAGAATTTTCTTAACTAATGTAGTGTCTGGGTGCTGAGTAATTTATTAACAAAACTATTAATGCTTGAAATGTTTTTGTCAAGTTTTGCAAAAATGTCACAAATGTTTAAGATGCCATCCACACAGGCTAACTGCCAGGAAAAAGCAAACCCATGACGTAGGACTTGATGGAATATTTATAAGATCCAGTTTCAAACAGATCCAGGCACTCGGCCAAAGTGCAAGATAGATGCTTCACTTTTAGAATTTGAGCTTCTAATGAAATTCAACAAAACAGAAAGAGAATTCAAATAATTTTCGGTGCCCAATAATACTTTTCTTGAGATTGTTCAATATACTCAGATATAGTTTTATGTAGTTATCCATTTCTTCCCAAAGAATTCCAGAGATATCTTCAAAATTCAGTTATGCTGCAAAAAAAAGAGTGGTCTTTAATGGATATTCAGTTTAATCAACTTATTAAAGAAAGCAGAGACACTGCATAAAAGACCAACAGACTCAAAGAGGGTCCCTGGAAAGGAAGAGTGAAATTATTTGACAAAGTTACAGTGGACAGAGCCTGTAGATGTGATAACCCTAAGTTGCCCAGTGAGGAGGAGAACCTCCAGCAGCTGAGCTCTCTAGCCTCATCCTCTTCTGGTGAGACTGACGCTCTGTGCTGGAGATGGCTCACCCCCCAGTGGCAGCTTATGCCTAAAAGAATAGAAAAGAATGCTCATACCAAGAATTTTGCTACAGTTCAACATTGCATTGGGGAAAAGTATAATGAATGAATCATGTGAACTAGTTTTGTAAAGTCCAGACTCACTCCAGGCCACATAAACGGGTGTCATTTACGTAAAACAACAATTGTGCTTGAACATCAGTCCTGGTGAGACTGAATGTTGTGGCCTGTTTCCAAGAATACGGGGGCCTGGACTGATGCAACCAGTGCTTCTCCCACTGCCGTCACCCAGAAAAACTAGTTCACAATAAACATTTTTAGAAGACACAGCTGAGCTCAAGAGGAAGAGCAGAAAGCCCCAGAGGTCAAGGGTGAGAGAAGCAGCAGGCGGCACGCAGGTGACCCAAGGCCTCAGGCAGGAGACTGGACCTGCAGTCCAGCTCACACAGCTTCCGGATGTGCAGCCTGTGCCCAAAGCAGGGAGACTGAGCTCTGCAGGTGATGTGCAAAGCCACAAGGCCACATATCAATGGATGGGGCAGCATAAAGACACTCGCTGTCTCCCCAGGATCTGGGGAGGTGAAACCTCATCCATAAGGTGCAGAATTTCCAAATCTGCAGCACGAGAAGGGTGTAGAGTCTGAATATGAGTGCCCGAAGACAGCAGGAACTCCAAGCAAAAAACTTACCTCGAAATTTAGACTGGAACTGCTGAAGCCTGCATGGACCGAAAGAAGCAAAAATGAGAACACTTTGAATAAGGAATTCCCAAAGCAGGACAGATGAAAAGACCGCACACATGCACACACACTACAATACACACCTTGTTTTTCCCACTTTGGAGCTGAGGAAACTGAGTCACATAGGAATTACGTAAGTTACCCCCGTCAAAGACCTATTCGCAATAAAGCAGCCATTTGAAGCCAGGCAGTATGTCTCTGGAGTTGTCTTTAAAATACGATGCTTAAGTCCATTTCATCACCATCTCGCTGCACCCACACAGCTGAAGGAGACACACGGCCCTGCCAACTGATGTCACTTCGCAGGACAATTACAAATCTAATTTGAACCAATTGATAACGAAGGCAATACATATCCAAGAATGTGTATTACCTTGGAGAAACAGCTCTCACAGTACCCAAAGAGAAATACTTAGCCTTACATGCATGTATGAGAAAAAATTAAAAATTAGTAAGCCAAGAGTCCAACGTAAGCTTGCAAATCCTGAGAAAGGAAGAAGGAAGATGATGCAGATGGAACGCCTGTGTGCCTTTGTTGACAGTGATTATGAGACCTCGGTTTTTCTTTTTTGTTAAAAGAATGTAAACCAGAGACACACAGCAAAGGAGGTGCAGCACAGAGCCAATGATCTCAGGGGACACAGCGCACTCTGAGTGTTAGGTGCGAACGAGGAAGTAACACTTCGGAGAGGATTTGGAGCGGGTTCCTCGTTAGGATGAGACAGCGTTGACAGTTACTGGGCCCCTTTATGGAAGTCTTACCTGATTGTTCAAAAGGGGTGGGAAGAGGTGTTGCTAGGAAGCACATTCTGTGTGGCCCCTGGGCACAATATGTCACAGGTCTCATGAACATCTGAAATCTCCAGCTAGGGGTGTGTAGTTTACTATTATAGTGAGCAAAGGATCAGTCTGAGGACAGGCAAAATCAAAATGCACATGCCCTCTACAGGGGAAATTCCCTACTGGAGACAGCTTTGCTTGAGTGAGCTTGATGACAGTGCAAATGCTGGGGCTCTTTGTGTTGGCAGTGCGGTCACCATGGTTGCCAAATCGCAAGGACATGGTTATTTCCTTGACTACCTGTGCTGCCTCACCTCCAAAACTGGTATGTTGAAGTCCTAACCTCCAGTGTGGCTATATTTGGAGATTGGTCTTCCAGGGAAATAACTAAGGTTAAATGAGACTATAAGGGTGGGGCCCTGATCCCATAGAATTAGTGTCCTTATAAGAAGAGACACTCTCCCTCTCTCTCTCTCCCTTTCCCTCTCTCTCCTTCTTTGTCTCTTTCTCCCTCCCTCTCTCTCCTTCTCTGTCTCCCTCCCACTCCTCTCACCAAGCCCTGAGGAAAGGCCACATGAGGACACAGAAGATGACTATCTGCAACCCAAAAAGAGAGTCCTCACCAGAACCTGACCGTGCTGCCACCTTGGTCTTGGACTTCCAGCCTCCATAACTGTGAGCGATAAATGTCTGTTACGCCACCCAGTCTGTACTACATTGTTATGTCAGCCTGGGCCAACTAATACAGATGGAATTAAAGATAAGAGCAGAATAAGGAAAATAATAATGATAAGGAAAATAATGAGATCAGACGACATGTTTTATAACACATAGATTTCATAAATACTTGGGCCATTTTAATCTATGATAACATTGGGTATTTACAAGATAGGTCATCTTTGAACTGTTCTTCTTCTTCAAAACTGCTTTTGCTATTCGTGGCCCTTTTTATTTTCATATAAATTTTATCATGAGTGTATCAATTTCCAAAAAATATTGCTGAGATTTTGGTTGGAATTGCATTGAATCTACAGATGTTCTTGGAAATAATAACATTTTTACAATAACATGACATCTAGTTCATGGGCACGGCAAGTCTGTCCATAGATGAAGCTCTTCTTTCCTTTATTTCTCTCATGTTTTCTAATTTTCAGCACAGAGATCGCCTCATTTTTCACTACAATTATGCATGAAAATTTCCTGTCTGTGATGCTAGTGGTAATTTATTAAAATTTTATTTCCAGTTGTTTAATGACTGTATATAGAAAGGCAGTTATTACTAACCTTGTATCCTGTAACCTTGAAAACTTTACCTAAGAATTCTAAGAGTTTACCTGTAGATTCTTTTGGATTTTCTATCAACAATATTTAATACCTGAACACATTAAATCTGATGTCTCAACTATTTTCCATTTGCCGACTGATTTCCTCCGTTGCATTCCTGACTCTGTTTTTCAAAAAAGTATTTCAGAATTACGCTTCCAGGAGTCATCCATTAGATGAGAGGTTGCCAGAATTCTTCCGTGACCGCCCCACCTGCAGCCCGACTGAGCTAAGTACCCTCCCTTCATGCTTGGACAGCACATCTTCCTGAAATGAGCTGTGGATGAGACCATCTTGTCCTTGTCTTTCCCTTCTCCTGAAGACAAGGCCCATGCTCTTCAATGTTACATCCCTAATGCCTCCTGGAAGATAATAAGCTCTCAATAAATATCTATGGAACTGAAGAGCTAAACTAAATTATTAGCAACCATAATGGCCAAGGGTTTCACTCTGTGCTCTTATTCAATCCTCATGAAATCTATGAGGTAAGAAGAGCAGACATAATTAATAACCAGGTTACAGGAAGCTACAGGTCAAAATAGTAATGAAGTGGGAATTGTCCACAGCGATAAACCTGGTCCACAGTAGACCTGGGGCCAGGAACTCATGCTCTTTCCCTTCCCGTTTTGCTGTTTCCAGACAAAAATGAAAATGCTGAGAGTGTGGCTCTGGGTCAGACTTTTTATACTATGCACATAAAAAGCAAACGCTTAGGTAGAGGTCATTTATTGATTAATGTGTTTGTTCTAGCATCCAAGGCTTCAGGAACCAAAGGGCCATCATGTTTTTGTAGCAGGCAGGAGAGTCTTCTACAGTATTTACAACTGATATAACTGAGCTACATGGCTCAAATCTACAGATCATTATATTCATGATGGGATATTATGGACTGAATTGAGTTCTCCCTCTCTCAAAATTCATATGCTGAAGTCCTAGTCCCTGCAATGTGACTGTATTTGAAGATAAGGTCTTTAAAGAGGTGATTAAGTCAAAATGAGGTCATTAGTTGGGGGCCCTAATCCAATCTGCCTGGCGTCCTCATAAGAAGAGGAGATTGAAACACAGACACACAGAGGGACGACCCTGTGAGGACACAGGGCAAAGATGCTTCTACAAGCCACGCAGAGAGGCCCCAGGAGAAACCAACCCTGCCAACACCTTGATGTTGGACTTCCAGCCTCCAGCACAATCAGAAAAAATTTCTGTGGCTTCAGCCCCACACAGTCTGTGGTCTTTGCCACAGCAGCCCTGAGACACAGGTGGCACTGTCAGATGAAGTCCTCTTCCATGTATGGACACCTCCTGGGCTTGTCTCTCCTCCTTTCCTGTGCTCACCCTTCATATCCAGGCATGTAGGGAAATGGGAGGACAGCTCTTCCCACTCACATCTCACCTCCCTGCAGCACCTTACATCAGACCCTTTCCCCACCCGCATCCCCAAGACATACCCATCCTCCTTATGGGCATGACCTCCCACATGAGCACCTCACATGTGAACAGAGGATGAGCCAAGGGAGAGGAGAGATGAGGAGCGTCGCTCATGGGAAGAACAAATGGAACGCTGTCTGCAGGACTCACCACGTCCATGCAGAGGATACAGCCATTGCACCGTCAACCCCTATCTGCTCCCAGGCTGGGTGGACCTCACGCTCTGGACAGCAACCAGGGGAGAGGGTAAAATCAGACAACAGGATCCTTTGCTTGTTCTGACATCAGGCCAACCCATTGAAGGCATGGGAGAGCAAGGTCTTGCCCTGCCTTCTCTCAACTCATGTGTCATTATGCTTCCATAATGCTTCAGTTCATGTGTCATGAATTGAGAGATACTCATCATGAGATACCGCTTCTGCCTTTCTCTTCTACTGCAATGGCAGCACTAGAAGAGAAAGGAAGAATGGGTATGTGACTTAGGCTGAGTCCATCACGCCCTTTGCCCTGTCACCGGAGGAGCAACAGGCTGCCTGTGCCCAACAAATTTGCATACATTGGGCTAGGATTTATGTATTTATGCAAAACTCTAAATGTTTGTAAGTATTTAAACTCATACAAATAATCCTCAGTCCTTCGTTTCTTCTCTTGACTTGACCAAGCCTCCCCCCGGTGCCGCCTTTGGGACAGCCTTATTCTTTTGTTTTTTTGCTTTGTTTTGATTTTGTTTTCACTTTGAGACAGAGTCTCACTCCGTCACCCAGACTGGAGTGCAGCGGCACGATGTTGGCTCACTGCAACCTCCACCTCCCGGGTTCAAGCGATTCTCCTGCCTCAGCCTCCCGAGTAGCTGGGACTACAGGTGCATGCCACCGCGCCTGGCTAATTTTTTGTATTTTTAGTAGAGATGAGGTTTCACCGTGTTAGCCAGGATGGTCTCAATCTCCTGACCTCATGATCCACCCGCCTCAGCCTCCCAAAGTGCTGGGATTACAGGTGTGAGCCACCGTACTCAGCCTATGGTGTTCTTTAATTCTGGGATCAAATTAGGCTCAAGCTGGGTGCAGTGGCCAACGTTTGTAATCTCAGCACTTTGTGAGGCCAAGTCAGGCAGATCACCTGAGGTCAGGAGTTCAAGACCAGCCTGGCCAACATGGTGAAACCCCGTTTCTACCAAAAAATACAAAAATTAGCTGGGCACAGTAGTGCATACCTGTAGTTGCAGCTACTGGGGAGGCTGAGGTGGGAGAATTGCTTGAACCTAGGAGGCAGAGGTTGCAGTGAGCCAAGATTGCACCACTGTACTCCAGCCTGTGTGACAGAGTGAAACCCTGCCTCAAAAAATAAAAAATAAAAATAAAAAAAAGAGAAAAGAAACGAAGTAGGAGAGCTGAACTTGAATGTCTAAAAAAAAAATTAGGCTCACGTGTCTAGTTACTTCTAGTTTCACATCAATGCACGTGTGATTCTGAGCCACCTAGTAGTCTTTCTTTGGTGATAACACTATGGGCAGCTGGCTGTCTTCCAACTGTGTGAAAACCATATTTTGCTTCTGTAATCCAAAGTACACAAAAGTCTCACATTTTATTCCTACTATGTCTTACCAGGTCCCTGAACGAGTGAAATCCAATGAACTCTGTCATTTAATTAATAGTATTTATCAATGTTAATTTCTTAGTTTTGATTACTATATGATGGTTATATAAGATACTAATATTGGAGGAAGTTGAGGGTATACCAAGGGTATATTGGTAACTGCAGTATTTTGCAACTCTTTAAGTCTAAAGCATCTCAAAGTTAAAAGTTTAAAAAAATTCAGGCTTTGGAATTGGTCTGGAAATAAGGATAAAGAAATATTAAAGTTGTTGCCTTCGTTTTCTGGTTCAGGGATTGAGGTATGGTGGTGCCACAGCCTTTAATAAGGAATCCTCTTTTAGGTAGGAAAATATTGGCAGCTGTAACAAATAATCCTCAAAATTTAAACAGCTTAACAAGACAAAACTTTTATTTTTCTCTCAAACCACAAGTCCATTGTGGATATTCTGTCATGACCAGCAGTTGAGGGGTGGGTTCCAGGGCACTATGAACCATGACTGGCAATTGACGGGCAAGCTGGGGGTGCTATGTCCCATGGCTGGCAATTGAGGGGTGAGTTAGGGGGTGCTATGCCCCATGGCTGGCAATTAAGGGGTGGGTTGTGGGGAGCTATGCCCCGTGGCTGACAATTAAGGGGTGGGTTGGGGAGAGCTATGCCCCATGACTGGCGGTGGAGGGGTGGGTTGGGGGGAGCTATGCCCCATGACTGGCAGTAGAGGAGTGGGTTGGGGAGAGCTCCCCCCCACACTGTTATTTCAAGACTCAAGCTAATGGAGGTTCTGCCGTCATCAACGTGTGGCTTCCAAGGTTTCCCGGGGGGTCAACATCTACCTGGAAACTGGGAGAGAGTAAAGGGATTGCCCAAGACAATCCCATTTACAATAGCTACAAATAAAACAGAATACCTAGGAATATATTTAACCAAGGAGGTGAAAGATTGCTACAAGGAAAACTAACACACACTGATGAAAGAAATTGCAGATGACACGAACAAATGGAAAAACATCCCATGCTCATGGATGTTAAGATTAATATTATTAAAAAGGCCATACTGCCCACAGCAATCTACAGATTCATTATACCCTATCAAAATATCAATGTCATTTTTCACAGTCTTAGAAAAAAAAATCCTAAAAGTTATATAGAACCACCAAAGAACATGAACAGCCAAAGCAATCCTAAGCAAAAAGAACAAAGCTGGAGGCATTACATTACCTGACTTCAAATTATACTACAAGGCTATAGTTACCAAAACAGCATGGTACTGGTATAAAAATAGACACATAGATCAATGGAACAGAATAGAGAACTCAGAAATAAAGCCATACATCTACAACCAACTGTTCACAAAGGCAACAAAAACATACACTGGGGAAAGGAAAAAGTAGAACTACCATTCAATCTAGCAATCCACTACTGAGTGTCGATCCAAAGGAAAATAAACCATATCAAAAAGATATCTGCACGCGTATGTTTACAGCAGCATTATTCACAATAGCAAAGATGTGGAGTGAACCTAAGTATCCATCAACAGAGGAGAGGATGAGACAATGTGGTGTGGGTGTATATATATATATACACACACACATACACACACACACACACACACACACATATGGAGGTCATTATCTTAAGGAAAACAACTCAAAAGCCAAATACCACATGTTCTCACTCATAGGTGTGAACTAGAGAAAGTGTCCACATGGTAGCCGAGAGTGCAATGATAGACACTGGAGCCTCAGAAGGACGGGGGCAGGAGGGAGGTGGAGGATTTAAACATGATTTAATGGCTTCTTTGTACACTATTTGGATGGCGGTTCCACTAACAGCCCAGTCTTCACCATTATGCAATATATGCATGTACCAACACCACACCTGTACTCCATACATTTATACCATTTTGAAAAAAAAAAAAATTGCCCGAGAGAAGTGTCCCTGTCCAGGCCAGCAGCAGCCCACATCACTCCCACTCAGACCCCACTGGTGAGGACTCAGTGGCCTCGCGTAGCTGAAAGGGGCCCTGGGCAATGCAGCCTCACTGTGTGCCCAGAAGAGGCTCTGAGCTCCGTGCCTGGCTGGGAGACTCCACCACCCGCTCTCATTATCTATGCACCTTAATAGCCACCAGGCCTTTCAGAGGGAAGAGGCATCACTTAGACAGCAGGTAAGCAGCACAAAGCAGCTTGCTCTGGGCACTGAGCCTTCACCTGTGCCCTTCCCATCACAGGTCGTTGTGAGCCAATCACAGAATCATTAGTGAGAGGTGGCCGGTTTCAAGTTCTCAGTCCGGGTCGTGAGCGTTAAGAAGTAAGGACAGTGCCAAATCATAATTGGTCAAATTTGGTTTGCCACTATAGGTCCAGCCGTTAGGTGAGGACAGTTCAAAATGGCAGAGCCCTTGGAAAGTGCCTGAGCAGTTCTGATATGGGAAGGGGCACGGGCGTCTTCAGTGAGCCTCTAGAAAGCGCTACGCTTGATGCTGTTAATATGTGTTTATTATATGCGCCCGGCCTCCATACTGTTTTCCATAGAGGCTGCACTAATTTACAACCTCACCAACAGTGTGTAAACACTACTGTTACCTCATTTCATACTCATAACCGCCCCCCTCCACGAATATGCCCACACTAGGACTGAGGAATCTTAGGTTAGGAAAGTCCCAGAATCCACAAAAGAACAAGACACAGTCTTTGCTTTCCAGGCCCCAACACTCCAGTGAAATGGTTGCAGCTGGCACGTGTGAGCTGGGCACATAAATCATAAGCCCAAGTACCAAGGCCCCCACACCAGCTGGCACGTTGGCTCCCAGGGTCCACACCCGTGATGGTCACCCGCTGCCTGACTGGTTTAATGAGTGCTAAGACAACAACCCATTCCTGCAGAATTCTGGTAACTTTGCAGTGGAGGCCTAAGCACCACGGTCAGCCTGTCCGGTCCACTCAATCCCTTCACAGCTGAGACCCCTGTGGTTCTCTGACCAGCGTCCATCTAAGGCTCGCCTGGCAGAGGCACCTGCTTTGGAGGACTCCTAAGAGGGGTGTCATACTATGTCTGAAAACTGCACCCCAGGACACCTCTACCTCCTTACTATCACATTCAACCTCTGATGGTAAACCCCCAACTCTGAGGAGCAAATACAACCCTAACTCTGCTTAGTTACTAGAAGTCGCTATCCCCCCCCCAAAAAAATAACCTCTACCAAAAGAAGAAACTCAGCACCCAATCTTAAATTTCCATACTGGCTCTTTTGCATTTCTCTGACACATGCCAGCTTAAACCCAGACACTCATATTTTGCAGACTAAAACTACTGAAAAGGTAACCTGCCCACCTTCTCCTAGGACAGGCCGACTCCCTTCCCTTGGGTCTCTACCCCATTTCTCCTCCTTTAGGATTCCTTTGGGCTTTGCGTTCTCTTCCCAGGACCAAAAGAGTCCCCTACAACCTACTCTCCTTTCTTTTCTGTTTTTTATAAAGAGTGAAGGCAGAAGTGACTAAGGCAACGTGCTGACAGGAAGCCAGCACCGGATTTAAGGACAGTCTCCTGTAAGGGCCTGGCCCGCCCATCATCCCTGACTCTGAACAGTGCTCTCAGTTCAGCAGTGCTGATAGTGAGATTAATTATCCTCCAGTCCAGCCGAGAAGCGGGGGTTGCCACACGGATGTGTCTCCAGCCACTTACTACACAGAGACTTACTCATCACAAGCGCTGAGGATGTTGAAAGGACGCACATTCCTGAGCAATATTTGTTCCTGTGCTAATTTGATTTTGGAAAAACCAGGCTTCCCCCCTGCAAGAAAGGCAAGTGAGAGAAAGAAGAGCAAGCTTTTGCCAAAATAAATGGGAGGAAGAATCCAATTCAACTTCTCCTCGTTTCACGGTTTAATCTCTGCTTTCCATTAGGCAGTTGAAGAGGGACTGCCCCTTCACCTGTTTGCCTCTGTGACTTCAGACAAATCCAGTTGACAACGACAAAGCACCTTCTTTGTCCTTATCATCAGTTAATTTAAAGGGTGCATGTTTACTAACAGCTTACTCTATTTGGTGCAAACACTCTTCACATTCTTTTCCTTCATCAAAAACAAAACCCCAAAACCTTCCAAAAACTCACATGGAAACTTCCCATCTTAAGTTGGCCTGGATGGCAGTACCATAGCTACAGAAATCTTAGCCGCACAACCATGTCTTAGTCGGTTAATGAGCCTCCCTCTCTCTGTGAAATGTCAGGACCAGAAGCTCACATTCTGAGTGGCTAGTCTCAACTTTTACAACTCTGCACACTGCAAACACTGAGGTAGCAATGAGAGCTCCCTTTGACCCAAAGAATTTCCTTCCTCCAAGAATCAACCAAGAGGAAATCAACGTTTATGTTTCACACACAAAAAAATTGACAATAAACTTAATTAGACTTGGTATCTTAAATACGCCAACAACTGCTGGTAACTTCACAAACAGAATGAACCAAGTTTACTTTCCTTGAGTCATTACCTAGCTGTATCAGGAAACATTTGTTTCTACCAAAGTAATCACTTGCATGGAGTTTTAACATCAGTTGCAAGAGAAGTATGGTATAATTTTAACACTGTACTTGCTTGTATTTTATTTTAAATACAGAGTAATGTTTTAAATTGAATTTAACTATAAAACTTCCATAAAATAAAAATGCATGATCTCATAAAATCAAATCAGTCTTTAATTGTAATAATAAAAATTACATTTAAGTAATGGTGTCTCGGAGTTAATAGCTCCATAAAATCGCCCCTGAAAAGCCAATCTTTGCTACCTGAGTGACTCTTTCTTTAACATTCTGCAATTAAAAGACGAAGTTCTGCCATGACTCACCATGTGTCTGCGGCGGAACTCCTACTGGGAGTGAATTTCCAACTGAGCTCGCCAGTGAGTAGTGAAGGGAACGTCCGAGCAAAGGTGTGTTACCTGGGCCCAGAAGATTCCGCTCTCCACGCTTTAACTACAAACCACAGAAAAAGGGCAATGTGAAACCAGGACACTTTTTTAGAAAATTCTAAAATAACTACCATCTAGAGATAAAGTTATTTTTTTCCCCACTACATACCAGGAATAACATTTCCCCAGTGCTATACACCATTACTACTCATTTGCGGATTAGGGGATTTATAAGGATGATGTCCATTTTTTTAATGCATCTTGAAGTAAGCCAAGAGGAGATGCCACCTTACAAATGCATTTTACGTCTAAGAAAGGCTTCTTCTGTTCCTCTACATCTTCCAGGTAACAGACATCAAGAAACCCAGCACCGCGGACTTAGCACCCAGGCACACGTTCGCATGTTCCTATTTATTTCACGTGTGCCGACCTCCTATCCTGATGAGGCCTCAAGTCCCCTGAAGACAGGGACTGTGTATTTTATTTTCCCCATGCATTTGCTCTAGGACTGGATCTTCAACACGTACAAGTGGGTGCAGGGAGGGAGGCCCTGAAAATCTTCACCAGCATCGACGCAAAAGGCCAAAGCCAAGCTTGTCTTCAACATCAGCCTCCAAAGGCCCCCCTTCTCTCCCCAGCCTTCACGTCCTCCCACATTCCCTCCACCGATCCACGAATGCACCGCAGCTTCCTCAGTCTGGAAGTCGCCTGAGGGCTTATGACTGACACAGAATTAGGAATCCAGTCCCACCGGGCAATTCCCAGCTCTCCAAGCCCCTGTGATGCCTGCGGAAGGGGCAGCGGCTGAGCTCCCTAGGGCTGTGGCTACACACTCCCCTCTGCAAGAAACCTGCTTCAATTTCAGGCTTGTCTACCTACACACAAACCTGATTCTAGTAACCCCGTGACAAAGAACCTCTGTTAACTTCCTTCACCTCCAGAATAAAGAGGACCCGCTAAAGCCTCCCAAGGTCTCTTGCTTCCGGTTCCTCTTCTCTCACTACCCCTCTTCCTAGCCTTCCCCTTGACCTCATGTAGAAGACTGTTTCCTACTTTGGAATAAGTGGCTTAGGCCAGAGAGTGCCACGGCTTCTGCGTTACTCTCTACCCTCACCCCGGTCACCAGCGCTGGAGCCACAGCCCTGCATCTCAGCTCTGTGGCCAAATGCACACCCACCTGGTCAAGACTGCCAGCCACACACCCCAGCCTCCATCACCCACACCCACATTGACAGAGGTTGCCCACGAGCAGGCCCCAGGGGCTTCCAAGACCAGGACTGTGAGGGATCATTTGACTCATCAACAGGACAGGATAACACTTGTATTTTTAAAAGAGTCTTTTATGCGCTGCGTGAAGAAAGGCTGGGCAGGCGTGGGTGGTGGGCAGGCTGCTATTTCCATGAGACCAGAGTTCGAGGCTTCCTCGTTTAGCCTCTGTCCTTCCACACAGTGCAGGCAGCAGGGAGGGAGGACAGGTCCCCGGATGACCACGCGGGTGCACTGGGACTGCAGGGGTCCTGGTGGGACATCATGCTGGCCACCTAGCCCATGGGCAGCAGAGAGAAAAGGGCAGATTCAGGACATATTCAAGAGAGAGAACCTGCAGGATTCAAGTCATCACATAGGGTGGATTCAGTAAAGGGTATCAAGGATGAGGCCCAGGTGTGTGACGTGAGCAGCTGGGTGGATGGGATGTGGAGGCTAAACCAGGGGCCACTGCAGGAGCCCCACATCTAGGTCAGAGGGCTGTGAGCGCCACACCAGGAGAACAGGAGACAAGTCGTGCAAAGGGAGGTGCCTTACCCACAGCCATGCAGCCTGGAGCCCAGCAGAGAGGTCCCCCTGGAGATACCACGTGAAGCAGATGACAGTGGAGGCAGGGGATGCGATGGGATCCCACCAGGAGGGCCTGAGAAGGGGAAGACAGGAGGCCTGGGCTGACACTGGAAGGCAGGTGGAATGGATGGCCCGTGCAAGGTGAGGAGTCCCTGCAAGGTGAGGCCCAAACAGGAGAGTGAAGACCCCATGGCCAAGGCTGCCAGAAGCAGAGGGAAGCCTGCTTTCCCTAAGCTCATGAACTCAAGACTGAAAAGGAAAAAGAAAATCTTTCTTACTCAGTTGTATTATCACTAGAATAACAAGTACTTTATCTCTTTTTCTTGGAACTGTTCCGTTTTTTTGCTGCAATATTAGTTAAAATGGGTTTCTTACTTAACCTTAAAATTCAAATACAGTTTATAGCTTGTCACAAGTAAACTACAGCATTTAAAAACAAAATGATTTACAAAGGTACTTTGGGGAAGATATTCATGACTGAATGGAGACTTCATAAAACGAAATGAGTTGAAATCATTCAAGGAAAAGATAGAACTTCTCATCAGAAAGCATTTATAGCTAAGTCTAAGCCTAAAATTAAATAGTTAAAATTTCCAGCACTTCTGCTGTTGTATGAGGTTCATGATCGCCCTGCCACATTTGACCAGTTGGGCCATTAGAAACAGAAAGGTACAAAATTGCAGAACAAGTGTCTCGTGTACACTCGCCCACGCTGGTTGCTGCTCAGGTCTGTGCTCTATGAAATGCAACTGGACTGCAAATATATATGTATATATTTTTGATAATGAATTTAATAAGTAGCCAACATCTCATAATATAGAATTGAACTGTCATTGTTTTCGGCTAGTTTTAACTGGGAGCCCTTAACTAAAGAATAAAAAGTATTCTTATCTCTATAACTAGATAATTACAATCTATATAATTAATTATATCTGATTCATCTGCATGGAAGAAGGAAGTTTACCTTCTCTTGCAGACATCAATTCGCCTCTCCCCACACAGCACTCTCATCACTTGGCTCCTGCAGCCAAGTCGCACCTGGGCACAGCACCTGGGCACCTGGATACCACTCCTTGCCCTCACCTGGGTACCCCACTGCTGGCACCTGGACACTGCCTTGCCCCCCTCACCAGGGGACCACCCGGTCTCCCACACCTGGGCACCACGCCACCCCCCACACCTGTGCACCATTCCACTGCTGGCACCTGGGCACCGTCCTGCCCCCTTCACCAGGGGACCACCTGGACCCCACACTTGGGCATCACCCCACCCCCCTCACCTGGCCACCACCCCGCCCCCTTCATCTGGGCACCGCCTCACTCCCTCACCTGGGCACTGCCCTGTCCCCCCTCACCAAGGGACCACCCGGCACCCCACAACTCGGCACCACCCCATCCCCCCTCACCTGTGCACCTCCCCCACCTAACCTGGGCACCGTCCTGACCCCCTCAGCAGGGGACCGCCCAGCCCTCCACACCTGGGCGCCGCTCCACTCGCCTCACCTGGCACCTCATCACCCAGCCCACGGCACCCCGCAGCCTGGCCCCAGGCCCACCTTCCAGGGCTCCCCGCGAAGCCTCCTGTCCGCTCAGCCCCACGCGCGGCACCGCAGGTCCCGTGGGTTCCACCTTCCCAGCGCCTCTGAGGCCTCGCGGTCGCTTCTGCCCGCACCCGAGCGAAGCCCGGCAGATAAATCTCTGGGGACAGCGCCTCTCCTGCCCCAGCCCCGGGTCTCCCGTCTCATCCCACGCAAAGGCAATCTGAGCCGTGACCTCCGAAGCCCCCAGATCTGCCCCCGAGCGAGGCGGGCAGGGAGAGGACGCGCGGCCCCCACCCACGCAGCTCCCAGCGCGGAGTCCCGGGACCACCTTGCGGAGAAAAGTCGGCCCGCACCTGCCGCGGAGGAGAAGCTGGGGGTGGGGGACCCAGGAACTCCGGCTCGGTCCAGACGGGGCACCTGGAAAAGCCTCGCGCGGGGAGACTCGGGACGGCGGCGAGGAGGGAGGCTCCGCGGACGCGCGTGGGGCGGCCCGGGACGGCGGGTGCCAGGCGGAAGAGGGGGCGGCCCGGGGCACCCAAGCTCAAGTACCGCTCCCCCGACGTGCATCCGGCCCTGGGCGCCTCCCCTTTACTTGGCTTCCTCCCCACGACCACCCTCGGCCCCCCCCCTCCAAAAACAGGGGCGCCCCGCGCTCCCCCTGCGAGGCCACGCGAGCCCCGACCCCCCGCGCACCGGGCTGCAGACAGGAGACGGGCTCCAGCCTCAGGAGGCCCCAGACTTGCTGGAAAGGCAGGTGTGTTTAAAAATGGAACGGAAAGGCAGGTGTGTTTCCGGAACGGAAAGGTCTGTTGACCGGCAAAAGAAGTATTTACAAATCATTCTGTAAATGTAGAGACCAAGGGGGAGAAAACGGATGCCTCCTAAACCTCCATGCGATCTTCCGAGGACTGGAGGACACCGGGCCCAGCCCCTGCAGCCCCGTGGGCTCTGCGATGACCCCACCCGCTTCCCTCCAGCCCGTTCCTCCAACTACGGCCGCTGCGTCCAACCAGCCTCCTTCCTGGCCCTGAACACACGCTGACGTTCCTGCCCCCATGTCCACCTGAGGAGACTCTTTCTCAAGCCCCTGCCTGGTACCCATCCGCCCCTCTGACTTCCTGTCAAATGGACAGATGCTTAGCCATTCGTTTTGTGAATGTTAAGCGACTTTTTTTTTTTTTTGAGATGGAGTCTCACTCTGTGGCCAGGCTGAAGTGCAGTAGCCCGATCTCGGCGCACTGCAACCTCCGCCTCTTGGGTTCAAGCGATTCTCCTGCCTCAGCCTCCCTAGTAGCTGGGATTACAGGCCCCTGTCACCACGCCCAGCTAATTTTTGTATTTTTAGTAGAGACGGGGTTTCACCATGTTGGTCAGGATGGTCTCGAACTCCTGACCTCAGGTGATCCGCCCTCCTGGGCCTCCCAAATTGCTGGGATTACAGGCCTGAGCCACCGCGCCCAGCCACCAGTCTTCTTAAACGATAAGCCCCTTGAAGGTGTTGGGAATCATTATTAGATCAGATGAGTCGACTTCGTGCTGATCATAAATAATCTACAACCTTGTCCAATTTACTTACTTTCTTCTCAATTTACTCTTCTACAAAGGAAGGATGATAAGCCAAGTAATCTTAGTTGTTCCCAAGGGGATTTTTATTGTTACATATTTTCTCCTATCTGTGAGTATTACAGGAGAGCAGGCACTCAATATGTCCTTGCTCCTGGGGTTTTTTCCTCTTTAATAGCTTACAACTAAGGTATATTGGAAGGTAGGAAAAGCCCTGGTCCATGCCAGGTGAGCTGTCCCAGGCTCCCAGCCCCGCAACAACATCTACAGAATTCTAGAGATAAGAGGCACCTAAGTGAGTCTTTATCTACCCTTCCCAGTGAGCAAACAGGAAAGCTGTCAAGAATTTCGGAACGCCCCATTCTGCACAGTCCATTGTTTGAAACTGAACTCTGGACCAAAAGTGCTTACAGTGAAGCCCAACGTTTATGACACGATCTTAGCGGGGTCAGACCGCTCTGAGAATGGTTTTAGCTGGTGATTCTTTTCCTACTACTTAAAGAAAACAGTATATCTGGAAAATTCTGTTTTTGGCTAATTCCTAAATAAACAGAACACGAGGAAGTAATTACTCTTGGCATAAATCTAGTGTCTAGAATTATAGGATTTCTTCCCACAAAATGTCAAAGTTGGACTTAAATCAACACATGTCACATCATTGTCATTCCTTAAAATTAGAAACAATTTCAAATTGCTTCAGAACAACTTATCAGTGACAATAAACCAGAACTGAACATTTAAAATAACTTTTATTTCATGGACCTCCTACAAGCTTAGTGTATGGAAAAAGTGTTAAACACAAAATTATCTGTGAGTTCTGAATAAATATTTACCAATTCTATCACTATCACTTATTACCTCTCTGAACGAGCCTCTTCGCCTCTAACTCTGGGCTGCTCGGCCTTTTTTTTTGTTTTTTTCTTAACTTAGAATGTGCTTCCCATTTGAAAAGGTGGAATGAGGATTAAATAAGACAATTTATGCAAAATTACCTAAAATAGTGCCTGGTGAGTAGTAAATGCTCTGTAAATATGTGTTCCTTTCTAGTATCCTTTCCAATATGAGAAAGATTTGCCTTGTAAAACTGTCCATTTTAAACGAAGCAATAGGGCTAAAGTGAACTGTTGTGGAGATGAGTCCCAGTACACACCAAGAGGAAGTTCTAGCACCGCACTGATCGGTGCTGTACACACCAAGAGGAAGTTCTAGCACCGCACTGATCGGTGCTGTACACACCAAGAGGAAGTTCTAAGCACCGCACTGATGGGTGCTGTACACACCAAGAGAAAGTTCTAGCACCGCACTGATGGGTGCTGTAAACCAAGAGAGAAGTTCTAAACCGCACTGATGGGTGCTGTACACAACCAAGAGGAAGTTCTAGCACCGACTGATTCGGTGCTGTACACACCAAGAGGAAGGTTCTAGCACCCGCACTGATCGGTGCTGTAACACACCAAGAGGAAGTTCTAGCACCGGCACTGATCGTGCTGTCACACCAAGAGGAAGTTTAGCACCAGCACTGATTGGGTGCTGTAACACCAAGAGGAAGTTCTAGCACCGCACTGATCGGTGCTGGTACACACCAAGAGGAAGTTCTAGCACCGCAAACGATCGGTGCTGTACACACCAAAGAGGAAGTCTAGCACACACAAACTGGATCGTGCTTGTACACACCAAAGGAAGTTCTAGCACCGCACTGATCGGTGCTGTACACCCAAGAGGAGTTCTTAGCACGCACTGATCGGTGCTGTGACACAACCAGAGGAAGTTCTAGCACCGGCATGATCGGTGCTGTACACACCAAGAGGAAAGTTCTAGCAACCGCACTGATCGGTGCTGTACACACCAAGAGGAAGTTCTAGCAACCGCACTGATCGGTGCTGTACACACCAAGAGAAAGTTCTAGCACCGCACTGATCGGTGCTTAGGAGGAAAAGTAAATCAGATTCGATTTTTCAGTATTCTTATACTTAGAACATAAAACACCAGATTCTAACCTAATCCCCACATGAGGCATATGACTTATAGACGACAAATTAAAGACAAAAATACATAAACAGTATTCATTCCCTTGTCCTAAGACTCCACAGCTACGTCTTGAGATTCCCCCTTGAATCTTTGCTGCATTGGACGCTGGGGTGCTGAACTTGAATGTGCCCTGTGCTTAGAGATTGAGTCAGGAGCTGCATCTGTGCCTCCCGAGCACCTGGTGTGTGCCTTGCTGGGGAGCTACTTAGCACCACTTCTGTTTCTGAATTCAGGAAGAAAAGTGGAGTAGCCGGTAGCAAGCAGGAGCCAGAGGGCAGGAGGCCCTGGAGCAAGAACGGGCAGCTGCTCAGAGGCCCAGCACTGCAGCCAGAACTTTCTTCTTTTGTTGCTGGCTAAGAAGAGAAAGATTGGTTTGAAGTTCCCAATAGGTTTCAAGTACTACTTTAGGCTCCAGAGTATGAAGAGATGAATAGGGAAAAAAAATCCCTTCTCTTAGGAAATTCAAGGTCTAGCAGAGACACAGGCACAAAATCACCATCACAATTTCCCATCTGATGTGCTAGGACGACTTGCCTGTGCGGACAGGGAGTTACAGATGCTGGGATGCCTTGCAAGAGAGGGCACGTGAGCCAAGTCTTGCAAGATGAGTACTACTGGGGGAAAAGGGGTATTCCAGGAACGTGGTTCTCCAGCTTTTAGCCGCATCAGAGTCACCTGGGTTCATTAAAGCGTGGATTTCTGGGTCTCCTTCCTAGAGTTTCTGATTCAGTGAGTCTGGAGTGGGGCCCGAGAATCTGAATGTCTAACAAGTTCCCAGTTGCTGCTGCTGCTGCTGTGAGAATCAAGTATGAGGACTGCTGTGGAGAAAGCGTGGCAGAGCCCAGTGGAGACAGAAGATGAAGACACTGCTGAGACGCACACACCGGGGCCCGCTCCCCAGAGCATCCGACTGCATCGGGGCGCTTTTCAAGCTCCCAGGTGATTCCAACGGACAGCCCAGGGTTAAACATCAGCTCCCAGCAACTTCTCTATTCAATCATGAGCGAAAGATGAGGCATGTCCTGTTTCTCCCAGCTCTGCGTCATTCCCAGACATACTAGGTGTTCTTTAATGCTCCACCTCAGTCATGGATTCAAGGTTGACCAAGACAGAGTCAGCATCTCCCCTAGAGATACTGTTCCTCCCGGATGAGCTGAGCTACCTCATGGCCTGGAGTGGGGCCTGTGCACTGTGGTCTGCTCACTGATTTCTTGGGATGAATCTTAGCCGTGCCTTACACTAAATTATAAGCTCCACAGAGCAGGGACTTCAGTTTCCTGCCTGCTGCTGTCCCCCACTGCCCAGCACAGGGCCTGGGACAGAGCAGGTGCCCAGTGTTAACTTTTGCTGAGCAAATGCCCTGGGAGTCACTAAAGCCTTTTGTGTGGGAATGCCTGTGGAATCTTGCCTTTTACACACAGCTTGTCACTGAACTTTGTGTGTGTGATTTAAAGAAAGAAATAGAGACCATCTTTGGTGTTGCAATGCCTAGCATTTCAGCCAGGCTTCTCAAAACAGAACCGACGTGATTCATAGGAGCTGGAGGAAAGGGATTCATCAGGGAATTGGCTCACTTGATTATGGAAGCTCAGGAGGCCCACGGCAGGCCATCTGCACGCTGGAGACCCCGGGAAGCCGGCAGCGTGGTTCAGATCACATCGAAAGGCCTCCCAACCAGGGAAGCCGGTGCTGTAACTCTCAGTGTGAGGCAGAGGGCCCAAGTACCAGAGAGGGTGGTGCACAGGGGGCTGGTGTGAGTCCCTGAGTCCAAATGCCATGCAGCCTGGAGTTCCAATGTCCAATGGCAGGAGACAAAGGGCATCCCAGCTTTGGAAGAAGGGGCCAGAATCCACCTTTCCTCTGCATTTGTGCTCCATCTGGGCCCCCCTTGCCGACTGAAGGATGCCCCCCACATTGAGGGCAGATCTTCTCCACTCAGTCCACTGACTCGCACACCAAACTACTCTGGAAACTCCCTCACAGACATGCCTGGGGCAGCACATTCATTCTAACCAAACACCAGGCCAACTGGATTTCCCTTTCAGCAGAAGAGGGCCATGCCCAGTGCCCACTGAAGCATAAGAATAAATGGTGCTTTGTCAGGTATCTGGGCATCCCTTAATACCCTGTCACCTTGACATCCAAAATCCACCATCCCAAGCTCCCCCTTTGTCACTTTGGTACCCATAAACATCTCCTTAAACCATGTTTAACCTCCAAATAAAGCCAATAATAAGGTCATATTTCTGCCTAGCATGATACAGCCATGCTGTATACAACCAAAATCACATAGCAAACCATGCTGCGGTTTGAACATGCTCCTTCCAAAATCCAGGTGTTGCCAATGGGATGGTATTAAGAAGTGGGTCTTTAAGAGGCGATTAGGCCATAAGACTAAATGCCCTTGTAAAGGGGCTTGCTGGAGGGAGCTGGCTGTCTCTTGCCTTCCACCAGTGGTCCTCCAGCTCTAGCTGCATCAGAATCACTGAGGACACAGCAAGAAGGCCGACACCAGATGCCAGCACCTTGATCTTGGACTTCCAGCCTCCAGAACTTTGGGCAAATTAATTTCCATTCTTTGTAAAGTACCCAGTCTCAGATACGCTATTGTAGCAGCACAAATGACTAAGACACCTTCACCTGGTAAAGGTAAAGAGAATCTTGGATGCAAGTAATAGATAAGCTTTAAAATTCCTGAGGTAAGATCTATAAGACCTAATGACAAGAAGCACAGCTTATTGCTTACTTGAGTGTCTGTTCATTTTAATTTATCAATAGAATCTTCATATATCTGATTTGGAAATATTCTTTAAAACTTTTTTGCAGGGAGGCAGGGAGAGTTTGCCCCACTTCTCCTCTGTTCTTACGCTTCACCATGAACTGGGTGTTTTCTGACCACAAAGCCACAGTAGCTCTCTGTTCTTGAGTTGAAGTGGCAAATACTGGGTCCACCCAAGATGATTCTAAAGCACAAGCCGCATGGGTGCATGGCTCAGATCCACGTCTCAGCACTCTGCCACGTCACATCCTTTTGAGCATGCTGCAGCCTGGGGAACAGCAGCCTCCACCTGCTGACTGAGAAATCAAAAGTTCAGGCCTCGTTTACAGATGGTTGTGCACAATACGTGCTACATCGGCCCAGAAATGGAGAGATGGCTCTGAAGGACAATGTTGAAGGAAATATTTGCAGTGGGCAGGACTCCCAGCAAAGCACCTGGCTGTTCATTTTGCCCCAAAGAGAATATGGCCTGAGACAGCAAGAGCCATCAGTATGAACGGATGGCCTGGGACTTGGAAGGAATACAGCTGGAAAACTGATAAGAGGGCAGTCTCTGCAGGAACTGTGTGGACAGACTTCTTCAGTGGACACACAGTATGGACAAATTTGTGATACATAGGAAAGCTTACCAAAGGGCAACTTCACCAGAGAAGGCTTAGAACAGATCCCAATCTTTCTGGCACCAGAGACCAGTTTCATGGAATATAATTTTTCCATGGACCTGGGATGAGGATGGTTTTGGGATGATTTGAGCACATTACATTTGTGCACTTTATTTCCATTATTATTACATTGTAATACATTGTATTATTATATTGTAAATAACCATACAACTCACCATCATGTAGAATCAGTGGGAACCCTGAGCTTGTTTTCCTGCAACTAGCCAGTCCCACCTGGGTGTGATGGGAGGTACTGGCTGCACACAGGCACCAGGAAACTCTGCCATGATGGGTGTGTTGTTCATTGTGATTTTGATGTTCATTGTTCATTGTGATTTTGATGTTCATTGTTCATTGTGATTTTGATGGCGGTTACAAGACAGTTTGCATTTGCTAAAATTCACAGAATTATAAAATTTTAAAGGTGTATGTGCTTTTTAGCTCAATATACTTGAATTAAAATACACGAGGTACATAAATATAAATGGACAGGAATATTATTACTGCAAAACACATAACAGAAAATGTCAGTAACTAAAGGAATGCTTGAATAAATCGTTGTATCTGGACCACGCATTATTCTGCAGCTATTAATGATCATTTTAATACACAAGTTTAAAAGTCCTACTAATAACTCTGCAAATGCAGATTTAACAGCACAGCTGAGTTTCTTTTGAGAATCATTCTCTAGAAGAGTACAGACTTAGGTATGCAACAATGTTCCTCATTCCAAACCTCTTTATTTTGCCGTTTTATTGATCTGAGCCATTATCTGTTAAAAATCAGAAAGGAAATGGAAGTACACAGCTATCCTGGGACACGATTAATTTGTCTCACAGAATAACCAACCCAAGCGCAATAAAAAGAATCTGAGACCAAATGTTCAGATTAAGATTATATGCTGTTGCTTTTCATCCAGTTTTTATGGTGTTTAAACAAGGATTTGGTGGAGCCTTGACTTCTAAAAGGTCATACTGTGCGACACTGCTCTAAATCTTTGTCTGGTCTCACAACAAGGTGAGTTTCCTTAATGCTGCCACGAATCAGGTAAAAGGCACGCCAAGGTGAAAGTTAAATAAGAAACGATCTCAAATAGCATTTTTTAAAAGGCAAACATCAACCTTGTAAGTATTAAAAGCACGTTCTAAAATCCACTCTGATGACAGTTGAAGAAAGCCGCCTTTATGTGCACGGAGTCCTGGCTCTGCGCGGTCTTTTAAATGCGAGTGTTTACCTAAGGCTGCAGGCCAGGACCAGGCTCTGGCCTTGAGGAGGTGCCTTTGGGTTGCACACAGTGAACCCGATCTTTAACTCATAAATCGCTCTACACCTTTGTCTCCCCGGAGAAAGGCAGAGGTCTGCTCTCTCACAAGAACGTACAAGCCTCTTTAAAGTCAGGTGGCTTTTTACTCCGCGTCTCCATGCTTGTTGATTTAGAGTCTCTGTGAGTGACAATGCACATCACTGGCTTTTTTTTTTTTTTTAGCTCTGTCATCTGTGCTACTGAGTGTACTTTGCCTCAGATCAAAGTTGAAAGCTTCTAGAAAGATACACAAACCACAATGTGACAAATAGCATGCTGTGTTTGACACAGCAAACAATAAATTACTTTCATCAATCCAGATAAAGAATCCCATGTTTTCAATGCTAATTCTGATGTCTGAAATGATAGAACTTTACTACACTCTCAAAGAATGAGGAGCTTTAAATAACGAGGAAAAGACACAAAACTCACATACCACAAGTTCTGAAATTGCCATTGTTTGAAAACCTGTGGTTTCAACTTGCTAAATTAAAACTTGGCAAAACTTAAATGGAATGGTCTGTATTCAAATAAAACATGTTCATTTGTCTCCATTTTCTTAGTTTAAAAACAATTTTTCTGTAGTATATCTGTACCCAACCAGACTGTACCAAAACAAGGTTTCAATATTATTTAACAATTCTACAACAGCCTATTTCTTTCCCGTGTAAATTTTTGCCACAAGGTGCCCATTAATAAGGAATGGCGTTGAATAAAGTTGCCACACAAACACTCATTTGACCCGTGTGGTACGTCTCACTGGCCATCGTCTGAGACCAAAGAAGAAAGCACACAGCGCTTCCTGAGCACTGCTGCCCACTAGGCCCTGGCAAAGGGCCTCACGTGACACCTAATGTGATCCCTCCACAGTCCCCTGAGGCGGGTATCATCACTCCCATTTTCCAAATGAGGAGACTGAAGTTCAAAATAAGTGCAATAAGTTGCCCAAGACCCCACGCACCCAGTGAGTGAGAGAGCCGAGATCTCCACCTTTCCTTTTATTTGTGAAACCCAAACTATGACACTGTGGTGGGGACATTTCCTTCCGATGAATGAGTTACTCTAACATTTAAAAACGGATGCATTCACCTTTTCTTTCAGAATCCTGCCTGAATCCAGGAGAAACCCTCCTGTCATTTCACCAGGTACAAAGTAGTTTAATGTACTTCTACCACCGGAGATTCTGAATTCCACATCCTTCAGGTGCCCACTCCGGGTGGGTACTGGGCCGCGTGGTGAGGACGAACAGTTCAGAAAACAGGAAAAAAATACTTTGGATCCCAGGAGAACTGTGTTTTCCACTTATAAAAAGTATGCACATATATGCACTTTCTATAGACATAAATATATGTTTGGATTCAGACGTCCCGCCAGAACCTGAACGTTCAACTGTGGCCAGCGGTCACCCCTCCACAGTCTCAGCGGGCTCCACCCCGCACGTGTCGGCGCCCGCGACCCGGGATCCTCGAGAACCACGATTTGGGAGTGCGCCGGTTTAGGGTCAGCAAACACGCTGGGCTGAATGTATCATCACAGAACTCAGAAGGGAAACAGCAAAGCGGTGTCGGCGCCCGGGCCTTTCCTGCGTTGGCGCTGGCCGCGGGGCCCAGGACCCGGGACGTTGGCGCCCGCAGAAGGGAAGGCCCCGGCCACCCTGCTCCGCTACAGCTGCTGGCCTCTGCGGTGACGGGTGGGGGCAAAAACTCTGCAGAAAAGTCACCGTCACACGCGGAGTCCAAAACTCCCCTTTCCCCGCTGGAACCACTTTCTCCAAAGAGCTCCGCCCCGCGCTCTTCCCCGATCCGCGCCCCCAGACCCCTCACCGCCTCGCTCTCCCCGTCCTGCCCCGCGACCCTCCTCGCCCCCACCCCGCGTCCCTGCGCCGGGGCTCCAGCAAGGTCCCTGCCGCCTCCCGCGCCGCGCGCCCCGCACCTGCCCGCAGCCCGTCCCCTCCCTGCAGCGCAGCGCTCTGGGTTCGGGTCTCTGCCCTCTCCTCCCGCCTTTCCCGCCGGTCTTCTTGGCTTCCGTGTCCCCCTCCCCAGTCGGGCCTCACCCCCGCACCCAGCATCTGCGCCCCCCTCCCGCTAGCCCGCGGCCCCCGCGAGGGCAGCGCGCTCAGCCGGGTGAACCCGGGACTGTGTTCCTGGCCCAGCGCTTTCACAAAAGGGCGCGGAATAGTAAGTCCTAGTTGGAGGAATAAACACGGACCCACACTGGCTATGCCGAGACTGACGCAGGAAAGGACGCGAATAAAAACATTCATTAAAATATGCCACGACCAAACCACGGAGAGAGTTACAATAAAACAGAACAATTTCAGAAACAGAAGTGATATTATTCCTTTATTATTACTGTATGGACAGATTGCCTGTCCACACAGTAAGTCATCAGCTGAGACCAAAACAAGCTCAAACGCGTATTATTCCTTTATTTCTGTTTCTTTTAGTATGTCTACTTGCATAAAACTACAACTTTTTCCACGAATAAAGTGTACACGAGGTAAAGGTTTTGAGCAGAACATTTGTTTTAGTGGATATCAAGAGAAAACTGCTTCTTGGATGGTTTGATGGTCTCCGGGCAAGGCCGCATCTCAGGGCAGTCGTGGCAGGAGGGGCACAGCTGCAGGATCTCCCCCCCCACCCCCCCGGCTGGGCTGCACTCGTTCCTGTGCACGGGGTGCACACGGGCGTCTAGAAGCACACACCTGCTGAACTTAAATACAGTCTAAACTCCGTTTCTTTATGATTCATTTTAAGGGTAATAAAGAGTGACAGTTACTACACAGGGTTTAATCTGGGGGGACATGGAACCCATCAGCAAGACTGTTACTACTTAAGGGCTCCTAACTGGGAAACTGAGTCCAGTCCTAATTAAAGGAATAAATTTTTCCCTGTGGATGTTGAAAATAAATCCTTAAATACTATACAAATGAAAGAGCCTCCTATGACACTTAAAATTTCCACAAAAGCATTTACTTCCAAATTATCTCTGTACTGTGAAAATAAAACAGATGTGTGAACTGCGGAGAAGCAGTCCAGTGGCCTCATTTTAAATATTCTACCTATGAATTCATACATTCTGGACTCATGGACTAAAATCTCGTTTAAAAAGGAGTAACAGGCCAAACGCAGTGGCTCACACCTGTCATCCCAGCGACTTGGAGGATCACTTGAGGCCAAGAGTTCAGGACCAGCTCCCGCAGCAGAGTGAGACCCCCGCCTCTACCAAAAAATAAAAATAAAATAAAATTAGCTGGGCATGGTGACATGTGCCTGTAGTCCCAGCTACTCAGGAGGCTGAGGTGGGAGGATGGCTGGAGGCCAGGAGATTGAGGCCGCAGTGAGCTATGAAGATGCCAGTGCACTCCAGCCTGGGGGGCAGAGCAAGACCCTGTCTCTTAAAAATAAATAAATAAATAAATAAATAAATAAATAAATAAATAAAAGTAGTAATGCTGTGTTTCATACATGGCAATTATCAAACTATCCAAGAAGCAGTTTTCTCTTGATATCCAACCATTTTCACTTTCCTGAACAAAGCAAACCATGTGGCCACACTCAGATGGAGGGGTGGGCAAAACAGCAAAGTCACTGGGTAGACTGCCGTGGAGACGCCTGTGTGCACTCTGCCGGGCAGCTGTGCGGTCCCTCCCCCTGGAGGCCTCTGCTCAGCCATGTGTCTTGCTTGGACGGCTGGTATGTTAGATAATACGCCAGCCAAGGCTCACAGCGGGCGTGCACACGGGCTTCCTGTCCTTTCTCATGGAGAAGCACAGCAGGGCTGGGTAGCTGGAGGATGAAGCTGGAGGATGAAGCTGGAGGATGAAGCTGGGTAGCTTTGGGGCACCACGGCTGAGCTGCCCCGGCCCAGGCCAGCCTGGGTTAGCCAGCAGCCTGTGGCTCCGTTTGAACGTTAGCTACTTTGGGTTTCTTCTTCGGCAGATTGCCAGTCCATACAGTAAGTCATCAGCTGAGACCCAAACAAGCTCAGAACAAGCTTCTGCTCAGCCCAGCCAGGACCGCCAGCTGCAGGCCCGCTTGGAAATCCAGTGAAGCTGAATGTCTGAAACCACCGAGTCTGGGGGTGAGCGGGGTTGGAGTACAGGGTTATTGAAACACTCCCTAACAACACAAGCCCGGAAGCATCAAGAGACAGCACACAAGCGGACGAGGGCCAGAGGCCGGCTGGGTGTGACAGCAGAGCGCTCACTACGGCCTCTGCAGCAGCAGCAGCCAGGGAAGGCAGGCCAGGCTCTCCGGACCGACCGGCAGGCAACCTCCGGACAGGTGAACAGCCTGGCCAGGGAAGCCTGCGACCTGTTAGTTAAGAGGCCTAAGCTGGAGCTGGGAAGCCACTTGGGATCCAGCCTCTGGCGGCTCAAGTGGAGAATGTTCGATCCCAGGCTACATCCCCCTGGCTGAGCGGCTACCAAGGCATCTGCTGTGGTGGCCCTCTCCCTCTCCAAGGGCGCCTCTTACAGTCACACCCAACCCTCAGCTCCAGGGCTGCTCTGACCGCAATCAAACCCATTGTAAGAGTTGAAAAACGACTTTTGCAACTGCCCGCTCTCCTGATTCATCCTTTTTTCTTTAAAAGCTTAGAATCCTCCCTTGTTCTCTGAAGCACTTCCCAAGGTAACTTGGAAGCATTTCCTGGGCTACAGTCACTCAAATGTGGCTCAGATAAATTCTTTGTGGCTTAAGCTGTGCCTCAGTTTCCTTCCAGGTCCACGACACCCAGTTTCTGTATATTTTACCCCTGCTTCCAAATTAGGACCAACTAGAGAAAGCCAAATATGTTCCCCAAACCACTGGCATGAGATGCTCACTTTGCATGAGCCACCCCCAGTCTGGCAACATCCAATCAGGACACCCTAGAAGCTTTCCTTTCTTCACTCTACAGCTTTCCTGCTCTCCTCCGCCTCTGAGCCCCTGCTGAATGCAGGTGGTGGAGCTGAATTCCCTGTTATGTCACAAGCTCTAAATAAACAGCCTGTTTGTTCTCCTTTGGCTGGTCCTTGTCTCCACAACAGGAAGCGGGTGGAGAATTGTGACCATTAGAGGAAAGAGGTCCCAATCTGAACCCCAAGGGAGGGTTCTTGGATCTTGCACAAGAAATGATTCAGGGCGAGTCCGCGGTGCAAAGTGAAAGCAAGTTTATTAAGAAAGTAAAGGAATAAAAGAATGGCTACTCCATAGACACAGCAGCCCTGTGTCTTTTCACACCATACAGGGTAACTTCCTGATGTTGCATTTGTAAATTGTCATGGGGCTGGTGGGAGCGTAGCAGTGAGGACACCAGAGGTCACTCTCATGGCCATTTTGGTTTTGGTGGGTTTTGGCCGGCTTCTTTACTGCAACCTGTTTTTTACAAGCAAGGTCTTTATGACCTGTATTTTGTGCTGACCTCCTATCTCATCCTGTGACTTAGACTGTCTTAACTGTCTGGGAATGCAGCCCAGTAGGTTTCAGCCTCGTTTTACCCAGCTCCTGTTTAAGATGGAGTTGCTCTGGTTCATATGCCTCTGACAGTACTACAACCTACAACAGACATAGGAGCCAAATGGATGGGTCACAGGGCGTGAGCACCGTTAATATTCTCCAGGCCAAAATACTGCATTGCGATATTCATTCAACTTTGACTTTCAATGTGTTGCAGATGATCAAGAGGCTCTTCAATGCATTCCCAAAGCCTTCCTTAATCCTTCAGTATAGAAGTCTTTTCTCTTCTGAAGCTCCTGGCCATCATTCTTGTCATTTTCTCTTCTAAAATTATCAGGTCTATTTCCGCCAGATTTTTAATCAGTAACGGCTTTACCTAAGAGCCTGCCACGTCATTTCCATCAATTCCATTAAATCCTGACTCTTTCATGGAATTTGCAGTTTTGACTTTGCAATCTTTTTACCTTGTATCCTTAAGTGTCCATGGTGCCCTGCACGGGTGAGAAGCTTGTTGACAAAGATATTGATGGCACAGTAGCCAGTGGGAAGTGGGAAGGGATATTTGAATAGCACTATTCTTATCAATCTTTCATCAGAAAATTTTGATAATAAAATCAGAATACCAATGCCTATCTTTTAATAATTTTTTCTATATTTTAGAAAGATCCTTTAGAAACAAAATAAATTATCTAAAAGTTAAACTCACTACTTTTTATTTTATGTCTCTAGGAAAATCCCACTTGATCATGGTGAATAATTCTTTTAATGTGCTGTTGATTGTGGTTTACTAGTACTCTGTTGAGGATTTTTGCATATATGATCATCAGGGATATTGGTCTGTAATTTTCTTTTCTGATAGTGTCCTTGTATGACTTGGTATCAGGGTAAGCTGGCCTTGTGAAATGAGTTTGAAAGTATTCTCTCGACACAAACAAATGGAAGAACATTCCATGCTCATGGATAGGAAGACTCGATATTGTGAAAATGGCCATAGTGCCCAAGGTAATTTATAGATTCAATGCCATCCCCATCAAGCTACCAATGACTTTCTTCACAGAATTGGAAAAAACTACTCTAAAGTTCATATGGAACCAAAAAAGACCCCGCATTGCCAAGACAATCCTAACCCAAAAGAACAAAGCTGGAGGCATCATGCTACCTGACTTCAAACTATACTACAAGGCTACAGTAACAAAAACAGCATGGTACTGGTACCAAAACAGAGATATAGACCAATGGAACAGAACACAGCCCTCAGATATAATACCATACATCTACAACCACCTGATCTTTGACAAATCTGACAAAAACAAGAAATGGGGAAAGGATTCCCTATTTAATAAATGGTGCTGGGAAAATTGGCTAGCCAATGTAGAAAGCTGAAACTGGATCCCTTCCTAACACCTTATACAAAAATTAATTCAAGATGGATTAAAGACTTAAATGTTATACCTAATACCATAAAAACCCTAGAAGAAAACCTAGGTAATACCATTCAGGACATAGGCATGGGCAAGGACTTCATGTCTAAAACATCAAAAGCAACAGCAACAAAAGCCAAAATTGACAAATGGGATCTAATTAAACTAAAGAGCTTTTCTGCACAGCAAAAGAAACTACCATCAGAGTGAACAGGCAACCTACAGAATGGGAGAAAATTTTTGCAATCTACTCATCTGACAAAGGGCTAATATCCAGAACCTACAAAGAACTCAAACAAATTTACAAGAAAAAAACAAACAACCCCATCAAAAAGTGGGCAAAGGATATGAACA
>NW_016821745.1:968631-978083 GCF_001698545.2 Rhinopithecus bieti | reverse complement strand
AAAAAAAAAAAAAAAAAATTAAGATGGTTATACTTTTAGTGATTTAAAGAGCTAAGATTTTTTTCCAGGCTACATTGTGTTTTTTTCTTCAGATAAACTTTTTAAAACTGAAATACGATTCATCTATCATAAAGCAAACCTACTGAGTGTACAATTCAGAAGTCTTTATTATATTCAGAAAATTGTGCATCACCACTATCCAATTCTAGGACATTTTCATCAAACCCAAAAGAAACTCCATACCCATTAAGAGTCATTTAATTTTCTCCCTCCCTCAGCCCCAGGCAACCACCAATGTTCTTTTTGTCTGTATGGGTTTGCCTACTATGGACATTTTACATAAATGGAATCATACAAAAAAAGGAAAGAAAGAAAGAATGTATTCTCTCTTCTTCAATGTTTTAGGAAGGGTTTGAGAAGGATGGGTATTAGTTCTTCTATAATTGTTCGGTAAGATTCAGCAGTGAAGCCATTAGATCTTGGGCTTTTCTTTGATGGGAGATGTTTTATTACTGATTCAAATCTCCTTTCTTATTATTGATCTATTCAGATGTTCTGGTTCTTCATGATTCAGTCTTAGTAGGCTGTATGTGTCTAGCAACTTATCCATTTCTTCTTGGTTGTCTATTGTGTTGGCATATAACTCTTCACAGTAGTCTCTTATGATCCTTTGTATTTCTGTGGTATCTGTTGTAATGTCTCCTCTTTCATTTCTGATTTTATTTGTCTTTATCCCAGGGATGCAAGAATGGCTCAACATACACAAATCTATAAATGTGATTCACCATATTAAGAGAATGAAGGATAAAAACCATATGATCATCTCAATAGATGCAGAACAAGCATTTAACAAAATTCAATATTCTTCCATGATAAAAACTCTTTGATAAGTTAGGTACAGAAGAAGTGTACCTCAACACAATAAAAGCCATAGATGACTAATCCACAACTAACATCATAAAGGCATACCTTAGAGATATTGTGTATGCAGTTCCAGATCACTGCAATAAAGCTAATTTTGCAATAGAGTCACATGAATTTTTTTGCTTCCCAGTGCCTACAAGAGTTATGTTTATACTATAGTATATTAAGCATGCAACAGCATTATGTCTAAAACATGTGCATACCTTAACTTAAATATACTTTATTGCTAAAAATGCTGAGAAAGTGAGCACAGGCTGTTGGGAAAAAAATGGCACCTGTAGACTTGCTCGATGCCACAAACCTCCAATTTGTAAAAAAATGCAATATCTGCAAAGTGCAATAAAGTGAAGTGCAACAAAATGAGGTATGCCTGTACTCACTGGTTAAAAAAAAATTGAAGGTTTTTTCCTCAGAAACAAAACAAGCATGGACACTCTCACTACTTTTATTCAGCATAGTACTGGAAGTCCAAGCCAAAGCAACTAGACAAGAGAAAGAAATGGAAAGCATCCAAATTGTGGGGAAAAAAATTAAATTGTCCCTGTTTGCAGACAACATGATCTTATATGTTGAAAACCCTGGCAGGGCATGGTGGCTCATGCCTGTAATCCCAGCAATTTGGGAGGCTGTGGTGGGCAGGTTGCCTGACCTTGGGAGTTTGTAACCAGCCTGGGCAACATGGTGAAACCCCATCTCTACTAAAAACACAAAAAATTAGCTGGGCGTGGTGGTGGTGCCTGTAGTCCAGCTACTCGAGAGGCTGAGGCAGGAGAATCGCTTGAACCTGGAAGGCAGAGGTTACAGTGAGAAAAGATCGCGCCACTGCACTTCAGCCCGGGCGACAGAGTGAGCCTCTGTCTCAAAAAAAAAAAAAAACACGAAAAGAAAACCCTAAAATTCCACCAAAAACCTGTTAGAACTAATATGCAAATTTGGTAAACACACATAAAATGAAATCAACATACAAAAATCAGGAGCATTTCTATACACTAACAATAAATTACCTAAAAAGAAAACATTCCCATTTACAATACCTAATACCTACAAAATAAAATAAAACAAAATACTTAGGAATAAATTTAACCAAAGAGATGAAAGACTTCTAAACTGAAAACTATAATACAATGGTGAAAGAAATTAAGAAGACACAAATAAATGAAAATCCTGTGTTCATGGATTGAGAGAATTAATATTGTTAAAATGTCCATACCACCCAAAGCAATCTACACATTCAATGCACTCTCCATCAAAATTCCAATAACATTTTTTCACAGAAATGGATAAAACAATCCTGAAATTTGTATCGAACTATAAATGACCCGAATAGCGAAAGCAATCTAGGTTCTTGAGCAAAAAGAACAAAGCTGGAGGGATCAAACTGACTGACTTCATGATCTGCTACAAACATATAATAATCAAAACAGCATGGTACTGGCATAAAAACAGACACATAGACCAATGGAACAGAATAGAGAGCCCAGAAATAAATACACACATTTATGGAAAATTAAGCTTCAACAAAAATGCCAAAAACATACAATAGGGAAAGGACAGTCTCTTCCATAAATCATGTTGGGGCAACTGGACATCCATATGCAGAGGAATAAAATTAGTCCCTTTCTAACACCAGATTTTTAAAAATCAACTGAAAATGGATTAAAGATTTTGACATAAAACCTGAAACTATAGGCCAGGTGCGGTGGCTCAAGCCTGTAATCTCAGCACTTTGGGAGGCCGAGACGGGCGGATCACGAGGTCAGGAGATCGAGACCAGCCTGGCTAACACTGTGAAACCCCGTCTCTACTAAAAAATACAAAAAAAATTCGCCGGGCGAGGTGGCGGGCGCCTGTAGTCCCAGCTACTTGGGAGGCTGAGGCAGGAGAATGGCGTAAACCCGGGAGGCGGAGCTTGCAGTGAGCTGAGATCCGGCCACTGCACTCCAGTCCGGGCGACAGAGCGAGACTCCGTCTCAAAAAAAAACCCTGAAACTATAAAGCTAGAAGAAAACACAGGGGAAAAACTCCATGATATTGGCCTGGGTCATTTTTGGATGTGACCCCAAGAACATCAGCAACAAACTAAAAAACAGACAAATGGGATTGCATCGAACTAGAAAGTTTCTGAAGAGTAGAGGAAACAATCAACAGAGTGAAGAGACCACCTAAGGAATGGGAGAAAATATATGCAAACAGTGCATCTGACAAGAGGTTAATATCCAAACTATATAAGGAAGCCAAACAACTCAATAGTAAAAAATCAAATAACCCGATTAAAATATAGGCAAGGAACCTGAATAGACATCTCTCAAAAGAAGACATACAAAGAGCCAAAAGTATATTAAAAATTGCTCTGCCAGGCGTGGTGGCTCATGCCTGTAATCCCAGTACTTTGGGAAGCCGAGGTGGGAGGATTACCTGAGGCCAGGAGTTCAAGACCAGCTGGCCAACATGGTGAAACCCCATTTCTACTAAAAATACAAAAATTAGCCGGGTGTGATGGTGAGCGCCTGTAATCCCAGCTACTTGGAGGCTGAGGCAGAAGAATTGCTTGAGCCTGGGAGATGGAGGTTGCAGTGAGCCAAGATTGTGCCACTGCACTCCAGCCTGGCCAATAGAACAAGATTCTGTTTCAATAAAAAATTTTTTTTAAAAATTGCTCAACATCACTAATCATCAGAGAGATGCAAATTAAAAACACAATGAGATACCACTTCACACCTGTTAGAATGGTTATCACCAAAAAGATCAAAGATAACAAGTATTGAAGAGGATGTGAAGAAAAGAGAACATGTGCACACTGTTGGTGAGAATAGAAATTGCTACAGCCATTATGGAAAATAATATGGAGGTTTCTCAAAAACTTAATAAAACTACCATATTCAGCAATTCTACCAGATATGTGTTCAAAGAAAATTAAATCAGTGTGTTGGAGAGATAACTGCACTCCCATGTTCACTGCAGCATTATTCACAATAGCCAAGATGTAGAATCAACCCAAGTGTCCATCAACAGATGTGTAAAGAAAATGTGGTATATATGCACAATTCAATACTATTAACCATAAAAAAAGAAACAAATCCTGTTATTTGCAATCATATGGATATTATGTTAAGTGAAATAAGTCAAGCACAGAAAGACAAATGCCACGAATCTCACTAATATATGAAATCTAAAAAGGTTGATCTCATAGAAGTAGAGAGTGGAATGGTGGTTGGCAGGGGCTGTGGAGAGGGACGGGTTCAGGAGATGTTGGTCAAAAGACGTAAAATTTCAGTTAATAGGAGAAATAAGCTCAAGAGATATATTGTATAACAGTAGTTTATTGTATAACTTTATTATATGACTAATTGATAACAATGAATTAAATTCCTGAAAATTGCTAAGAGATTTTAAATGTTCTCATCACAAAATAATTATGCAAAGTAATGCGTACATTACTTAGCTAAATTGTCATTCTACAATGTATACATATTTCAAAACAACACATTGTACATAACAAATACATATAGTTTTATCCATTAAAAATAAATAAATAAGCCAAGCACGGTGGCTTATGCCTGTAATCCCAGTGCTTTAGGAGGCCACAGCAAGCAGATCATGAGGTCAGGAGTTCGAGACCAGCCTGGCCCATATAGTGAAACCCCGTCTCTACTAAAAATACCAAATTAGCTGGGCATGGTGGTGCATGCCTGTAATCCCAGCTACTTGGGAGGCTGAGGCAGAAGAATTGCAGTGAGCTGAAATCAGGCCATTACACTCCAGCCTGGGCAATAAGAGTGAAACTCCGTCTCAAAAAAAAAAAAAAGAAGAAGGATAAATATCTAAATCAATTCCTTCAATAACTTATTAAAAATTGATGAAACTGAAAATATAGAGGAAAAGTTTAAAAAATGTACATAAACCAAATAAACAGCAGGTACTAGAGAGCAAAGGTAATAAGTACCAAAAAATCCTCCTGGGATCATTATAAAATAAAAAGTAGAAAAATTAAAAAGAGAGATAATTAGAAAGAAAAAAACTCCAAAGAATGTGAATAAAAGAACATGAAACAGCAAGAGGACAGTTAAAACAAAACAAGGACAAATGAAAAATCTATTTGGATTCACAAATTCTAGTTTTTACTCTGACATGCAAAGAACTTGCAGTACTTACTCCCAACCTCACAACAAGAAGAAACTGAACAAACTGAAAATCAACAACACTTCTTAGAATAACTAGAGAGATGAGGTCACAGGGCAAATCACCACCTCAAAAGCTGGGGACAGACATGAATACAGACAGCCACAGTTTATAAGGTACAAAAGTTACTGCTGCAGCCAGCAGCTGGCAGGCACAAATCGCTACAGGCTGAGTGTGGACTTGCCTAAGAGTTAGAGACCTTTGGGGGCCGATGCTTTTTTTTATTTTATTTTATTTATTTTTATTTTTTTTCTATTTATTTATTTATTTTATTAGCTTTGTTTGTTTTCTTGAGGACGAAGTTTCACTCTCTGTTGCCCAGGCGGAGCTGCATACGGTGCCGCAATCTTGGCTTACCACAACCCCACCTCCCAGGTTCAAGTGTTCTCCTGCGCCTCAGCCTTCTGTAGTAGCTGGGATTACAGGCATGTGCCCACCATGCCCGGCATATTTTGTAATTTTCTTTTAGTATGAGACGGGGTTTCTCCATGTTGTCATGGGCTGGTTCTCAGACTCGCCGACCTCAGGTGATCTGCCCGCCTTGGCCTCCAAAGTGCTTGGGAATTACAGGCATGAGCACCAGCCGGCCTGGTCGGGCCCACTCTTAAGGCGTATCCCCATAACTTCATAAATTTTAGCCTACAGGGAGTCTGAGCAGTTCTCACACTGAATTTCACAGAAAAACTCCTTTGTTTTAGTGGCAGTAGGGGGAGGAAAGTAGACCATTTTGAATAGCGCATGGAAAAAGGTCGCCATTTATGATAATCATACCTGAGCTTTCTCTTCATGGCACGGGACCGCGGTCCTCAGGGAAACCATCTGTTAGATCTTGTCTACCTACAAAAAAGACAATTGCATGTATTCCGCTTCCAACTTTAGTTTTCCCGTCTCACATAAGGGGAGAGGCGGATAAGGCTAAGAAACTATTAAATTAAGTTAGCTAAAGCTAGGGTCTTTGTAAGTTCGAGCCTAAAATTTTTCTGTACATACTAAACTGCTAACCTAAATGGGACGTGCATAAAAGACTGTACCTACACTTGCTGACAAGTAGCTGAGTCTCAGTCATCATGCCTACTTTCAACCACTTCAAGCCAGCAACTGCTCAAGCCAATGTTCAAATTAAGGCAGAATGCCAGCTGTAACCGAGTCCAGCGCAGGAGCCGGGTGTTCTGCTACCTTACTTCCATTTTCTGTACCTCTCTTCAATTTTCTGCCCTGTAAATCCCTTCAAACATGCAGCAGGCCAGAGTCTCTCTGAACCTGTTCTGGGTTCTTGGGGTGCTGCCTGATTCACAAATCATTCTTGCTGTAGTTAAGCTCTTAGTAAATTTTAATTTGGTCTCAAGTTTTTCTGTTTAACATACGGCATCAGAAGTGGCGATCCAAAGTAGAGCGTCCACATGACCACCTGGGAGGCATCGAATTAACCGAAACAGCGATCTCCACTGGGCCACTGGTGTGTATTGTGTGTCACAGTCCGCTGGGGATGCCTGGGTAAGTTCTGCTCCCTAACTCTGAAGGCTCCACCGACTTGTGTTTGAGCTATCCAGGTTTGAGCAGAAATTTCAATCCCAACTGGTTCGGGAATTCATAAACAAACTGGACCGGTCAGATCAGATGGGATCTGAGGATGTAACTGGCGTGGATCCAGTTAGATAGAGGCCTCAGGACTCGTCTGACTGGGTCAGACAAGAAAGATGGCAGTACATGCAGATCACTGGCAGGGGCAGGAAGACCATAGCTTTCGAATATTTGCGCAGCGATTGCGATGTTTCCATCCCATTTGTTTCTCTTTCTTGCATGCTTAGGTAGGGCAAAAATATTGGCTAAGTTTGAATTTTGGGGATCTCGGAGCCAAACCAAGACTTCAATGTAAAAATGGAAATCCTTAATTCTGAGAACTGAGCACTCTACCTCTGGCTATGCCGCTATCTATACATGTATTATATTGGGCCCTACAAATAGCCAAAAATATGCATGTAGACATGGCTGAATATGTTATTATAAAGACAATAAAAAACTTACAGTATGGGGGCCAAGCTGCGGTGGGCCAGCTGCGGGTGGTCATGCCTTGTAATTCTAGCCTTTGGGGGCCCTCGAGCGTGGACAGATACTGGAAAATCAGGAGGTTAGAAACCAGCCGTGGATTCAACATGGGTGAGAAACCTGTCTCTTCTAAAGAAATACAAAGAAGGGCCGCGGGCTCTGGCCGAAAAAATTAGGTCAGGCATGGTGGTGGGCGCCTGTGAATCTGGCGCTATCTCTCTTTTTGAGGCTGAGCCTTGTGTTTTTTTTGTAGATTACGTTCATTCTTGATGTGTCTGTTCTGTTGTTCAAAGCTGTGTGTCTCAAAGATTTCTATTTATTAATATTCACATATTTTATAAACTTTCTTTTTTAAGAAGCGCCATTTCATAAATGAGAGCTCCCAAGATTTTATGTGTTTTTCTAATTTTTTGGTGATCTGCATTTGCTCTATATTTTATTTCTTTTGGTGTCAATTTTTTCACTTGCTATTTTAAAAGAAATCATTCTAAAAGACAAACAAAAAGTTTAGTGACTAATGATTAAGAAAGAGTTAAATGATTGCCACGCTTGGGCCGCGGTGGCTCAAGCCGTACAGCGCTCTTTTGGGGAAGGCTTTTTGAGATGGGCGGCATCACGCAGGTCAGGCAGATCGAGACCATGCCTGACTAACATGGTGAAACCCCATCTCCTACTAAAAAGAATACAAAAATAAACTAGCTGGGCCGATCGCACGGCCGGGCTTGGCGCGCACCTGCACTGATTTCCCAGTACCTCGGGAGCGCTGAGGCAGGAGAATGGCCGTCGTATACCCGCTGGATGCGGAGCTTGCAGCTGAGCTGACGATCTGGCACTGCCGCTCCAGCGCTGGGGAGCAGCAGGCGGAGACTCCGTCTCAAAAAAAAAAAAAAACAAAAGAAAAGAAAAGTTAAATATGCGTAACCTTTTGGCTTAGTTACTATCCCACCCCAAAAGCAAAAAGAAAGCTATCCTGGATAAAATGTTTATAAAAGGTAGGCCCTTGGGTAAAATAGGCTTGCTTTTTTTTCAGAGGTATCCATGCTGAGTCCAGACACAAAGAATACTTTCTTTGCCCTATTTAATGGGCTCCACCCTGAACTCAGTAATTTTAACCAACAAACAGTACCTAAGTTAAAAAGACCACCTATTGAACAAAATCCTGTCTCTAAAATACATCTTTCTGGTATTTGATTGGTGATATGGTCCGGATCTGTGTCCCCACCCAAATCTCATGTCAAATTGTAATCCCCAATGTTGGAGTTGGGGCCTGGTGGGCAGTGATTGGATCATGGGGTCAGACTTCCCCCTTGGTGCTGTTCTCATGATAATGAGTGAGTTTTCATGAGATCTGTATGGAATCCCCCCACCCCACCTCTTGCTCCAGCTCTGGCCATGTAAAAAGACATGCCTGCTTCCCTTTTGCCTTCCACTATGATTGTGAGTGTCCTGAGGCCTCCCCAGAAGCTGAGCAGATGCCAATATCATGCCTCCTGTACAGCCTGTGGAACTGTGAGCCAATTAAGCCTCTTTCTTCTTAATGAATCACCCAGTCTTGGGTATTTCTTTATAACAGTGTAAAAACTAATACAGAAAATTGGTACCAGAAGTGGGGTATTGCTATAAATATACTGAAAACCTGAAAGCAGCTTTGGAAAACAGGCAGAGGTTGAAAGAATGTGAAGGGCTCAGAAGAAGAAAGGAAGATTAAGGAACATTTTGAACTTCCTAGAGACTTGCTAAATTGTCGGGACCAAAAATGTGATAGTGATACAGACAATGAAGTCAAAGCTGAGGAGATCTTAGATGGAAATGGGAAACTTATTGGGAACTGGAATAAAGATCACTTTTGCTACGCTTTAGCAAAGAGCCTGGCTGCATCGTGCCCCTGCTCTAGGGATCTGTGGAACTTTAAACTTGAGAATAATGATTTAGTGTATCTGGCAGAAGAAATTCTATGCAGCAAAGTAATCAAGATATGATCTGGCTGCTTCTAAACAATCTATGCTCATATATGTGAGCAAAGAAATAACTGAAACTGGAATTTGTATTGAAAAGGGAAGCAGAGGAAGGGTGCATCCAAGATGGCCGAATAGGAGCAGCTCCAGCCTGCAGTTCTCAGCGTGAGTGACGCAGAAGATGGGTGATTTCTGCATTTTCAACTGAGGTACCGGGTTCATCTCACTGGGGCATGTCGGACAGTTGGTGCTGGTCCGCGGGTGTAGCCCGACCAGCGAGAGCTGAAGCAGGGCAAGGTATCACCTCACTTGGGAAGTGCAAGGGGGAAGGGAATTCCTTTTCCTAGC